>NC_092628.1:5940796-6274546 GCF_039555335.1 Amphiura filiformis
GTAGGTAATTAAAAATAATGAGAAGTCTATTAAATAAATCCAAACCAATTTCTTTTCTGATTAACATTTTATAATAAAAAACTGCGTTAACCGGACATTAGACGAACCAGGCGTGTATTTTCAACAAGTGGATTGACATTTTTATATGACAGCTTCCCAGCAAACACAAAAACGTTTTTAAAACGTTTTAAATAAGTTATATTTTGTGTTTTGGTTTAGGTAAAAACGTTTTAATAACATTAAAATGTCGGGTTATATAAAGGTCATGAAATCGTTTTGAAACGTTTTGTATAAAAACACACTACAACAATATTCTTAAAATGTTTTCGAAATGGCATTGTAAACTATTTTTGCAAACATTTTTGGTCAAATATTTTGTCAACACTTAAATAACATTATGTTAAAATATTTGGACCCAGCAAACACAGAAATGTTCGGGTTATATAAAGGTCGTGAAAACATTTTAAAAACGTTATTGTAAATATTTTGGGCAAAAAGTTTTTGCAAAATATTTTTTAAACCCCAAAATAACATTATGTTTAGAATGATTTGTACCAAGTTTTCAAAAATGTTTTTGAAATGTTATTAAAACGTTTTTATACCCTTTATATAACCCGACATTTAAATGTTTTCTGTAAAACATTTGTGTTTGCTGTGCAGTAAATTACCAAGCAATGTTATTTAATGTTATGAAAACGTTTTATACCATTAATGTACCCTTTATATAACCCGACATTTAAACGTTTTCTGACAACCTTTTATAACTTTTTGCGTATGATGTCGAAAACGTTTTGTGTTTGCTGGGTTACTAAGGAACAACAACGAGATGTCCTTACGATGATATTACTGCAACAGTTGGAAAAATTATAAATGAATCATGTTATTAAATCTTTAAAGTTAAGTTTTTAAAATGTAAGTTGAAGAGTAACACAAGGGTAAGTTCTTGGACCCCTATTATTTATCATACTAATTATAGAGAGTTGTCCGTCCGTCTGCCCGCGCGGACGTGCGCCTCGGCGCAGCGTGCGTAATGCGAACTACGCCGTGTACGTAATACCAGTGGACATGATAATTGATCCCTGAATTATCTTGGGGTTTGTTTCCCTTGGAATGTCAAACCTCTAACAGCATCCACACGGGCAAAACTCCTGACTGAACCATCAGCGGTTCTGTTCCTCTGAGAGTCTGGCTCCCGTCAGGACAGCTGGAATTAACGTGCTTATCGTATCCTTATGAGAAGCACAGCTGGAATTAAAGTTAAGAAAAGCAATGAATTCCGATAGAAACACTATAAATAAGAGGACAAAACAAAGAAAGCAAACAGTAATTATTCGCCTCATAACAAACAAAGTGACGGATAATTTGTTTTCGAAATGCATTTTCAAGATTCTAAATAACATACTAAAAGTAAACGCGTAAATTAAGATTGCTTTAATTGTTTTTTTGGGTGGCGTGTGCACTAATGGATCTGAAATTTATCCTCGTTAGATGTATTTGCAAAGTAATTTGGGATGACTGATTCTACACAGTCGTCATTAAGAAAAATCTCGTTCACAGCTAATTCTTTACTGGCATTATGGGTGCATTAATAACAAAACAGTTTCCTTACGCGCTTCAACTTAAGTATTGTTTAATGTTCTAATTAATTTAGGAAACGAACCCATAATTAGCTATAATTAATAACAAGAATATCAGCCATTTCACAAAACATTCAGCATGTCTCTACTCAGTCGGTAAAATGTAAGTTCATTGGATGATTGACTTACCACATCATTTTCGGATGAAAAAAGTCCCGTCAAAGAAGGTTTTTTGATAATTGAAAAAATTATAATTAATTTGAATTCACGACAGGTCTCAATAAAAATAAAAATAAATGAGTTCAAATGTTCAGGAAATTAATCCAGGGTCCAGGTTTTACTTCACACCATATTTCTCTGATCTTTAGCTTGTTTTATAAACATTATTTCCGTTGTTTCATCAAATTCAAATATTATTTGTCAGCTATCTTATCAACAATATTTCCTTAGTCTTAAATGCCATATCGTAGTCTCACATTTTGCGGATCTCTTTGTTACTTGGTGAAGTACAAACTTATTAAAAGAAAAAAATACTGTGCAAACGTCGCTATCCGAGCCTTTATCGCAATTTGCTCAAATTTCTTAATTCATTTCTCTATTGTATTCATAACGATATTATGTCACGTGCTACTGCCTGTAGAGGTACATTCTCTTAAGCATTTAAATTCTTACCAGATTTAGGAATTACAACGGATAGAAGCAAACAATACCCTAGAAGGAGTACAAATTAAAAATTCTCCAATTTCACTCATTCCAAATAACTTCATCAAAATGATCAAACTAAGTGTATTCAATGGCCAGCATAAAAAACCTCAATCTTTTTACTGCCAAAAGTAATATTTCAATTGGTTTATGACGTTAATAACTGTGTAGAATATTTAGCAGAAACTAATAACAAGACTAAGACATTATTCTGTGTATCAAATTTCCAATTGAACAATGTTCAAAATTGGTGAGAAGAAGCATATTGAGTTCGCATCAGCATAATAGTGTAAGCGATTTGAGCCTTGTGGCGCATAATGGTTGTTGTAATGTCAATGTAATGAAATAGTGAAGTTTTATATTATGAACTTGAATGTCATTTTGAATACCACGCTAAAAAGGATATCGACAATGTCGATAACGCTCATATGTGTATGTTCGCTTTATTGTAACTTAAATCTCTTCCATTCCCTAATTAAAGTAGATGTTTTAAATATCGCAGATTCCGGATTATCTCGACAAAGCGTGAATGGCCTCTTTGATGGGTCAAGAACTTAAATATATGTACCTTGGCACTATAAAAGAAAACCACATGAGCCAATCAGTGGTTCACAGCAGCTTAGGAGAACAGTAAAACATCTGTTTTTAATGCATTACTGTAAAGGTAATGGGTTGGCGCTGCGGTTTACCTGCTTTTTGAAGCCAATTCATGCCTTAAAACCTGAGATTCGAGGCGGGAATGTATTCGAGGTGTTCTGTAGATAAAATGAAGGACATTTCATGACTAACAAGACTAGATCTTGGAATTTGAACTGCGAGGTTGTAAGATCGAACTGAGCGGCGGAGATGAGAGTCAGTCTGCAGCGGTCAGGTAGTAAGTAGTATATAGTTAGCACTAGAAGTCTGGCACATTAGTACAGTACATTCGATGGAACATTGTAGTAGCACCTTGTGCTAAAGACTGGCTGGAGGTGGTGTTTGATGCGATCTATGATGCGATACACCAATCTGACCAATCCAATTACGGGTCACTCTCTCTCGACGGTGGAGACTAGTGCGTTGGGCTACTGTCTTTTCCATCTTGGGAATCACAGGATTCCAAAATAAGTCCAAAAAGCCCCATATTTTTTTTTATTTCCGTGAGGGGCATTGTACCAAATAATTCTGCGGGTGGGGTGATAATCACAACTAGCCTTTGCATTAACTATATCTCATAAAAGTGTGCATTTTATATCTATTTTTAGCTTCACTAGCACTCTGTTACATTAACTTACAAAAAGAAAGAAAAGTAATCTTTACACGCTATCAAGCCCATTTTGCTCAATCATACTTTCATCATTCATACATTTTGAACTTTTACAATGGTAAATCGTCATTAATTACTTGATTCACAATACATATACGGGAAATTGTATGATGCCGATTCTGTGGTAAGTGAGTGATCCGTTTTAAGAATTTAAAATTAAATTAGGTAAGCCGGTAATGGGACAATGCCAGACAAATACACGGGATGCGGGCCAGACGGAATATTTTGTACTAATTGTGAGAGCGAAAACATCAGTAGCAATTTCCTGTAGACGGCTACAATTCCGCTGCGCCACATACTGAACTTACTGATTGGGTTAGCGAATCTGTTGTGTGAGTCTCACATCACTCCACGCCATACATAAATTCTCCCAGTCACATTTCCCCAATATGAAATTTAAAAAAAGGAAAATTAAGTTTGATAGAGGCGGGGTTCGAACTCACGGCGCACCGCTTTGGACACTCTATGAGGCTGGCGCCTTAGAACACTCGGCCACTTGTCTTGTTGGTAGCCAGTTGAAACTTATTTGAACATATAATTGCAACTTCAACATAGGCCTACCACGTGACAAGCAAAGGCAGAAAACGTACCATATTTTGGAATTTTATTTGCCTAAAAACATCAATGTGTATTAATAGCGCTCAATTGTTGTTAACTGCGTGTTCTACATACAGAAATCCGACAATAAATGGGCCTCTACATGGACAATACATTATATCGATTTTGACTCGCCGGACACGTGCGCTCGTACATCGTATATACACGTGTGTCAGTATAATACTATAGTGGAGCCTACAATTTTTCTTATATACACGTTCGATATTTTTATCGTTTATATAAAAATTCCACATTCCACAATTCCACAATAAAAGATTAGATTACCATCAAAACGAAACAGTAATCTATGGCGGGGTCTAATGTAATTTTTACATAGAATTTTCAACGGTTTTGTTTTAATCCTTATTCTTGCTCAATTAAAAACATACTTTGGCGTATATAAAATTTGAAATAAAATATATTTCATTGAAAACCCTCTCACTCGGCTATTTAAAAAAGGTAACCACGCTTCCCTAGAATGTGCAATAAATTAGCATTAAAAGTTTTCTTATTTTAGCAGCATTCCAGAAACACTTGTCGTTTGGCGAAAAGAGGAGTAAGTCTGTACTAATCTATGCGGGTGTTGATCACCCCCTCTCTAAATTTAAATATAACAGATTTGTATTATAACTAACTTTGATCAACGCTAGATTATTGCCGGATTATTGCTGGGTAATTATAGATGGCGTTGGGATTCAATCTATCATTATAAAAATATTTGAATCATTCAAAGAGCCTTTGGAGTAAAAGTTGTCGTGTAATGATTGACTGACACAATTGAATACCTAAGTGAAAGAAGGGCCCAACTCCACCATTTTACACAAATGAGTTAGATCCAGCATTTTATTGCCAGCAGACTATTCTTCCTTGTGTGCGAAAGAAGGGCCCAAATCCAGTATCTAAATAGTCTTTCAAGTACACTTAATCATGGATTTGCATGGAACATGGGTTGAAGAGGAGTTTTGTTAATCCATGAAATCTGCTTCTAACTACAATCAACTTTTTTGTTAACATATAACATGCTTCTATTTGTGCAATTAATAGATTACGTCCAAAGTTATGTAGCTATTTATAACACATCTGCTTACGGAATAAACACTTGCAGTATACATTAATATTGTTGGAAGAAGGGTCAAACTATTGGAACCTGTACCTTTACCACTCTACATGACTTTAATGTAATAATGTACGTTAATGTATTAAAGGTCCCTTGAAGTTGAAAACATTCGGCCTCCAAAAGATTTCCAAATATTAAGGTTTTTCTTAATATCTCAAAAACAGTTTTGATGTAGTTGGGTGATTGGGTTCTTCTTCATCTTAGGTATTCAAATTCAATCAATGACAAAAATTGATTTTTGTAATCGATCAAAAAAAACAAACGTTTTATATCAATTTCAAATTTAGCCTGAAGCCGTCAATATGGCCCGTCTCGCCTTTTTTTTAAGGTAAAAACTGTTTTATTATGCACAAGCGAACCATTATTGACGCTACTAGTGCACCTGTAGCTGTAACGGCCCTGTAGCTATTAGGACACCAGCTGTATGATAGAGATACTGCTTGACCCCTGATGACCATTTTGACTTCACGACATGTTCCTGACATATCAATGATTCTTTTTACCACGTTTAAGCCCAATGGACATACTGTAACATTTGACCCCATACGACCTTTGACCTTGAGAGACCTCGGTTTGATTTTGTTCTTGGTCCCGTGATATGGAGAATACTTTTAGCCAGATTGGGAGAAGTTTGAAATTTTGACCCCATATGACCTTTGACATCGGATGATCTCGGTGTAATTTTTGTCATGCTCCCCTCATACGAAGGATTCCACCTATCAAGTTTAAGCCCAATAGGGCAAAGTTTAAATTGAGCTCCTACGTGACCTCAATTTTGTTTTACGCATATATTCCCCTCATATCAAGGATTCCACCAAGTTTGAGCCCGATAGGACAAAGTTTGAAATCCATGACCTTTGACCTTTAACCTCGGATGACCTCCTAATAATGTTTTTCATGCTCCCCTCATTCGAAGGTTTCGAACCACCAAGTTTGAGCCCGATCGGACAAAGTTTGAAATTTGACCCCTCCCTAACGACCTTTGACCTCGGTCGACCTCGATTTTATTTCGGGCATATATTCCCCTCGTATCAAGGATCCCACCCATCAAGTTTAGGCTCGATCGGACAAAGTATTTTGACCTTTGACCTTGACCTCCGATGACCTTCAAAACTACCCATTAAACAGCGCCCGCCTGGTACCCATATATGTCTGAAATATCGGAACCATGCGTCGAAGCGCGGCGAAATACATAGCCGGACAGACAGACAGACAGATCTTATTATTTTAGTAGTATAGATTTCACATATCGGTAAATCATTGTATTGGTACCCTTAAGCATGAGGTTCAATTTTTATAATCACTTTAACCTATTTTCATACTGCCAACAGATTACTCGTATTACAGCGGTAAAGTTGAAGTTTCCATATACGAGTCATTTAATAATTGTTAAAATAGGAATCATTATACGATGGTCGATTTTTCTTAGTCAACCTCATACAATCTATTTTCCTGCTTCTGCATCTCAATATTATTGTGCTATGTATATTTTAGTATTCGGTCTCATCACATGCCATGTAACCAATCAAAGGAAAGAGTCTGTCTCCAACAAACAGAAAAGAATCAACCAAAAGGGTGTTTCACAATGCCCTGATCGAGCTAATAATGAGACTAACCATGAAGTTAAAGTCAGAAGATATTAAGAAAGACACTAAAGTATAAAAAACTTAGCAACTATGACAACATGCCCAGTTAGTGCTTGTACTGTCACTGTGGCTTTCCACCTAAATCAAAGTTATCAACAAGAGAGAGCAAATTAATTTTAAACACAAAACAACTCAAAGAAGGAACGTTGTTACTTCGATATGCATTTTTTTTAAACTTTTGATAATTGACTTCCCGTGGAAGTACAGAATGATCCGCCCCTTATCTAGGAAAAAACATCTAAAGGTCGTTTGAATAGTCTGGGTTAGGGTCATGATAACTGTAAGATATTAATGTGCATATATTTCTTAACATATCAAAATATGTCAATAGATCTTGAAACTGATACGTTCCATATGAACGACTTCAGAGCCACAGGAAAGTAAATAGGTCACTGGTGTAATATCAAGAATATTATCATTATGGCATTACTATCACATTGTTCTAAACTTATTATCTATACTACACACCGTCAAATATGTTGCCTCTATTGTGTTAAGAGGAACTTCATGCACACACAGCGCTTGGAAATGATGGTACACGGTATGTTATCATAACCGATCTTTTGTAGATAGATTACGTTTTTATCAGGTCACAGGTGTAATAGCAATAATATTATGATATTCACATTCTTTTCAACTGATACCAATGTATTAATACCACACACCTGCTACCTTTTTATGTGTTAATGATCAGTAACCTCTTGCCCCTGAGCAGGTACACAATGAGCCATTTTGAGTCATTTAACTAAAAAATGTACTTATTAATATTGATGCATTGAGCTCATAGGAATAGGTAAAGGAAGTCAACAATCACATTTATTTTTCATGTCTTGGTGTTCTCAAGGCCAAAATATATCAAAACGTTTGTTCCCCGCTCCCAAGTCTGGTCTTTATAGAACCCGGTACCCATACATTCCTCTTGTATGACAACTTTATTTGTTTCAATATTTGAGTGTAAACATCGCCAGATCATGCTCCCCTCTAAACCGCCTTAACCCTTGAACTACGGAAGGGGGGTAGAGGTGTTGTACCAACCACACTAAGATTTCGTATACGTCATTAAAAAACCCGCACCGTTTACGACCAGACGTCCTTAGCTAATCGAAGATAAATCCCTTACGCTAATTTTAGTGATAAAGTTTTACCCCAGCACCTTCCCAGGAGGTAGGACCGGATATCAAAAATGACCATGGGGCGTGTTGGTGGTGAGGCCCCAATGATTTTCAAATCTCTCTTGTGAAATTATTCCAAGAGCTACTGACTTTTTACTTTTTAAAGTATTAATTTATCTTTATATTAAGAAAATTCGGTGACAATTCCATGTTTATAGAATTTTTAGCTGAAAATCAATCAAACGGCTTGTGCCCCCCAATCAGACCCAGTGCCCCAATCATGGTCGGTGCAACCCCCACCCCCCAATGCGATGACCCACGCTACGCCACTGGAGAGGAGAGGAGAGGAGTCTACCTAGCCTACCCCTCTCCCTTTCTCGATCCCCCTTTCCTATCCTACACCCATATAACCCATGGCGACGTCCCGTCTCAATCTCGCTCTCTAGTTCTTACTTTTTATTAAGGCTCCTTTTTTTTATTATGACTAACGGTCCTTTTTTAAAATTATGATTAGCGGTCCTTTTTTAAAATTATGACTAGCGGTCCTTTTTTTAATTATGACTAGCGGTCCTAAATTTATATTATGACTAGCGAATGTGTTTCTCTATTATGACTGGCGGTCCTTTTGTTATATTATGACTAGCGGCCGTGAATTTTTTCATTATGACTAGCGTCCCTTTTTCTTGATTATGACTAGCGAACCTCTTTTTGCATAATGACTAGCGGTCCTCTTTTTCTATTATGACTAGCGACCCTTTTTTTCTATTATGACTAGCGGTCCTCTTTTTGTATTATGACTAGCGAACCTTTTTTTCTATTATGACTAGCGGTCCTTTTTTTATATTATAATTATTGACCCTTATGACTAGCGGTCCTTTTTTTATATTATGATTAGTGAACCTTATGACTGACGACCCTTATGACTAGCGACCCTTATGACTGACGACCCTTATGACTAGCGACCCTTATGACTAGCGGGTGTTCACCATTTGCATAGTCCCCCTCACATTATGATGTCATAACGACATTATGTGGAGAATGTTTGTACTTATTTTGTTATCACTGGATAGAGGAGACATTTAGCCCATAGCTATATATTAGTACCAAATATAACGGTATAATTATGACGTTTATAAATTGAAAATTGAGAGGTGGGGTCGCAACAAGCCGCCTCTTCGTAATCCGTGTTACAAAATATGACTCAGTAGTTCTACGGTTAATGATAAGTACAGACATGCCTAAAAGTTAATATCTTTGGAGAATTTCACATCAAAGTGATGCATCAGAAAAATCAAAGAGTCTTGCGAAATAGTATTGGAAAGCTTTATATTTCCATCACAATTTTTGTAATTTGTGTAATAGTATCAAGACATACAACAACGCAATGAATAAAGTGCACTTTCTATATATTTCCTGCAACACCTTTGAATAGCAATTTTGTTTCACGGCGCAATGCATCGATATTCACTGTTAATTGTACATGTCCTGCTGTTAATCCCCGAGACATTTTAATTTAGCCTCGTCTAAGGGATTGACCAATCCACCGTCAGCTGTGCTTTTGCAATATATTCAAAATCACAAGTCACGAACAATGAAAAAAAAAATTATTGCCTCACTACGGTCGTAGGCATACCGTTTAATTCTCATCAGATTCCTAGTATCTTAAATCCCTCGACGAATCATCGAATTTGAACTCAAATGTGTATTATTGATGGAGAAAAGAATAGCACAAAAGTAAATATAAAGTGCGAGATTTGGTTTCAACTTATTCGATACAAAGTTCAGTTAAAATGATTTCCGGGATAGAGCACACTCTCTAAAATCCTTTATTATCTGTCTGTGAGCTGCATCTTTTGTAGACATTCCATCTGCAGTTGCTCATTAGTCAGGTATAATAGTAATAATGATATAAAATAATAATAAGACAAAGTCTCAACTTTAAGACTAATATAAACCATGTATCTTTGCTTTTCTTATATTAAGAGGACGATTATGCATATACAACGCTTTGAAATGATGTATTTATATAGCTATCCATTGCAGGCAACGTATCAAGCCACCTGCGTGAGAAACATCATTAATTCTAGTTTAAATGGTCAGTGTTTTGCGCCTCCTGAAGCATGGAAACTTTTGCAAAGGAAATTCATGTTTAGGATTAATTTCTTCAAAACAGATTCATGCCTGGACTCATGTGTAAGGATTTCTCACGAAAAAAAATACCTACGTCCATCCCCACATATGGCTCCCTGTGTGGCACATATTTCTTTTGACATTGGGTTCGCATTTGTTGACAGAATAACATTTCACGAACAAATGCGCATTAATACTTACAGAATCGAAACTAAAATACTAAATATTACGTATTATAGAAAAAAATCTGCGCGAAGCGCAAGAAAATTTCAAATTGAAAAGCTAAAAAAAAGTCAAATATGAGGTTCATTTTCTTCACTAACTGTGACTAATTTTTTCCAACCCTGAAATAATGTTTGTCTTGTTCTGAGGTGGAGCAAACGTTGTTGTCTTAGTCTGAGGGGGCGAGACAATTTTATTTTTCAAAAAATACCCAGCCCACCCCTTGATGTCTAATGGTGCGTCCTTAAGTAACGTACTCAATAAGGGAATAACACGTCAAAATGATGCATCAGAAAAATAAACAAGTCATGCGAAATGTTATTGGGAAGCTTTAACAGTTTCATCACACTTTTGTTGTTTTTGAAATAGGTATTAAGAAATATAAAGATTTTCATAAAGTGCACTTTCCATTTTCCACTAACAAAACGATTATTCACGACGCGAGGCACTCAATCCTCCACCTTTTGTTTTTAATTATAAGTCCTTAATTGTATATTTCCTGCTGCCATACTCAGGAAAGGCCTTAATCCAGTTCAGTCTCCTCCAAGGAATTGACCAATCCGCCTTTAGCTAGATGCTTTTACTATATCTTTAAAAGCACAAGTCATGAACGATGAAAACAAAATTAATTGATTACTGCTCCACTATGGACGTACTGTTAACATGTCAACAAATTCGATTTTCTTCTTTTAAATCCCTCAACGAATCATCGAATCAGAAAATATTGTTGTCTTTTAAAAGCGTATTTGGTCCTAACTGTAACTATTGATGAATGAATATTGTTTAAATATAAATTGCGAGATGTGATAGAAAAATCACGAAAACATTGTTTTTAGGACATTCTCTGAAATCCTTTATTCTCAGTCCAATAGCTATATCCTTGGCTTTAATATAATAACGGTGTGTCAAAGCGGTTGTTTGTAGACACTTCAGCTATGCATTAGGTCGCAGGTGTGATACAAATAATTTCGTGATATTAATATTACATTATTCTCGACTAATGCATTGCTACACACCATCAGATATTTAGCCTTGTTTAAGATGAAGTTCATGCTCAATTGCATATACAACGGTTTACAAATATGACATATCTGTGTTATGCTACTATGGTGATCTTTTACAGACATCTTATCAAGTCATAGGTGTAATACCAATAACATTATGATATTTACACCATTTCTTAACTGATACTTAGGTACTACGAGGGTCATTCAATAAGTTCTACCCTTTTCATAATTTTGTAGTTGATCTCAAAACTAAAATAAGATTTGATACACCGAAAACGGTAAAAAATCGAAAACATTTACATGAATAATAAGTGTGTATCCTTCTCACGAAATTAGTTCAATGTGCAAGTGTTATGATTATGCTAATAGATTATAGCAGGTAACAGCAACATAACCATTAATACAAATGCATTAACATTAAACAATTATACAAGCATCCAATTTTTACTGTTTGGTGGTCCTTCAGATCATGAGAATCCGCTTGGAGACTATCTGTATAACTTTACGTCAAAATAATGCTTCGGAAAGATTAAACAGTTCATGCGAATTGTTATTGGAAAGCTTAACATCGTGTTTTTTGTTATTTATGCAGGCCTAAGAGGTATCAAGAAATACAAACACTGTAATAAAGTGTACTTTCCATTTTCCATAACACATTTCAAAGCGATTTTGAATCACGGCACAATGCATCGATATTCTTAAATTCACCTTTTTCATTATAAATCCTTAATTAGACACTTTCAACTGTCTTTCCAAGAAAGGCTTCAATACAGTTCAGCCTCGTCCAAGGAATTGACCAATCCACCGTAACTTAGCTGTGCTTTTATTATAGCGTTAAAAGCACAAGTCACGGTGAAAACAAAAATTTCCACTAATGGTCTCACTGTTCAAATCACAATTTCTTTTAAATCCCCTCGACGAATCTTTGAACCACAGATTTAAAGTTGGTTATTTTTTCTCATATAAAAACGCATTTGGCACGAACGATAGAACCAGAATAATGATTGCTACTCCGCTTAGAATCTCTCCGTTCAACAAATGGAAAAAAAATATCAAATTATCTCTTTAACGCCCGCGAATCTTAGAACCATCAATTCATGTCAATGTGGATTAAAGTACATGCACACTTTTATATTATTGACATGATTAAGGGCTGGGGTATGAAGGTTTGGACAGTATTTATTTTGGGACATCAGAGCACATCAGACATATCGAATTGCATTCTGAATACGAAGAATGCCATTCTGATATCAAATAATTTGGATTTTTTGAAATTCGCAATTTAATACACATTTTATGGCAAAACATTAAAAATTGATATTTTTGATATTTAACAGTACTTGAAGTAAACTTTATAAATCTGATGATTTATACTTAAAGTGTATGTAGGTGGGATGAAAAGCCGACGATCAATTGAAAATTTTGACCTTTCGTATTGAAGATATGGATTTTTTTTCCCAAAACACCAAAAAAAATTAGGTCTTTTTGGAAAAAAATCCATATCTTCAATATGAAAGGTCAAACTTTTCAATTGACCGTCGGCTTTTCCTCCCTGCTACATACACTTTAAGAATATATCATTAGATTTATATAATTTACTTCGAGGACTGTTATATATCAAAAATTTGAAAAATATCAAATGTTTATAATTTGTCATAAAATTTGTATTATATTGTGATTTACAAAAATGAAAATTATTTGATATCAGAAAGACATGCTTCGTATTCAGAATGCAATTCGATAGGTCCGAGGTGCTCTCATGTCCCACAAAAATACTGTCGAAACGCAATAAACACTCATTTTAGATCCCTTAAGAGAAGTGGTTTTAAATTGATACGAAGTTCAACCTCACTAGTAAACCTGTAAAATGAAGCCCAGGGCAGACTCTTTGTATTCCGTATTGATCGAATTAAAAAAAATCCAGTCGAAAATGATATACATAGAACTCCGGGACATAGAATTACATTAAGAACACCTGTTTTCACGTGAAAAGAACAATATTTGAATCCTAATTCGTCGGCTGTATTCCATAGTGGCGTATGGTGATTTTTGGTCATTTTTTTGAAAATTGCACATATGTTTTTAATGATGTTCTCTTTCATTTTTCTAAGTCTCATCAGTCATAATTAGCTAATTAATTAGTAATTAATTAATTAAATGTGGCGTATAGTTACAAAGTGACATTTTTTCTTTTTTCATAGTAGCGTATCGACCATACGCCATTTTATAATTTTGAAATATCGGCAAAAATGAAAAACATCGTATGTCATAGTGGTGTACACGTATCGGACCTATACGCCACTATGGAATACGAACGACGAAAAGTAACGCCATGGGGATTACACGGCGACCGAGGTGGCGTAAGGTTAACGTTAGGTTAGGGTATTGCGTTTTGTTTGTTTTCCATAGTGACGTATAGTTTTATTTTCAGTTTGCCAGCAATAGTATGTATTTATTTCTTTTGAAAAATATATAACAATAAAATCTATTTAGTTTACTACAGAAATTTCACATCATTTACAAAATATAATGAATGTCTGATTTACACAACTCGATTTTAAATTGGCATTTCTTCAAACCCGATTTTCTCGAAAAGTTGTTTATTCGCGGCGCCCCACTATACGCCACTATGGAATACAGACGACGAATTAGCAGGTACGTGTCATGCATTTTGTCTGGTGATAGGCATATAATTAAAGCTGCAGAAAATTTAACGAACAATTGGCACTCTTCAAATGCATAGATGTCAAATTTGTGACCTGCAGGATAAAGATATATGACCTACAGTGCGCTTAGATCATTTGACCTACACTGCGCTAAGATCATCTGACCTACAGTGCGCTTAGAGCATCTGACCTACAGTGCGCTTAGATCATCTGACCCACAGTGCGCTAAGATCATCTGACCTACAGTGTGCTTAGATCGTCTGACCTACAGTGCGCTTAGAATAGCTGACCTACAGTGGTTTATAGCATCTGCTCTGCTTCCTTTTGTAGTCATTTATAAACTATCATTATGGTTATTGAGGTCACTAACATGTCTATGTCTATTACTGTCGTTATCATTTTATTGAATTGAGATTAATATTGAGATTGAGATTGAAATATTGATATTAACGTTTGTGTAACATGCTCTAGACATCAGTATTGTATTTTCAAACACAAAACACAAAACGAAACGTTGGTTTAGTATCGGGATACTAGTAATTTTATAAGTACCTAGAGACCCCTCAAACACTATATAATTATAATTTTATAGTGGATTGCTGCTACAGGAATTCACCTATGATCGTTGTTTATTAAGTGGCTTCAAGTGATGTCGTGATTAACTGTGTGCTTAACACAGGCCCAAAGTGTACTATATAAGTAAATGCTCTTTTAGCTGCATTATCGTAGAGGGTAAGGGGGCTGGCATTTTCTTCGGAAGGAGGGGGGGGGGGTGGGGCTCCCAAAAATACAGGGGGGGTCATAAATTTCTGGAAAGAAAAATAGGGGGGTTATAACATTTTTAATGACCAAAATGTAGGGAGTCACAAGGGAAGGGAAGCAGCAGCTACAGCTACATCTACAGCTACCTGTCTATCTAGAGAATCACTAGAGTGTCAAAAGGGTGAACTTAAGGCGTGGGGTATGAGCGACCTTGAAGTACAGGTATCTGGAGAAGGGAAGCAACGAGTTACCCCAAATCACAGCGACAGGTAGTGACTTGGCCGCCGAGTGTTAATATATATTTATTTTTGGAAGGTTCGTGTTTGTTTTAAATTTTGGGGCGTTTTTCCAAAATTTGATATTTTTGGTGATATTTCAAAAAAGCGACATGCCAAAGACAAATCTTTTTGCACATACTTTGTTATTGCTAATACAACTCTTTTCTGCATACCTACGTTACAATTAGTTTTGGTGATTTAGTAATTATTATACATTTTGTGACTGCATTTTGGCGTTTTCGATGCGATTTTAGGCTTACCGTGATTTAACGTTGATATCTGGTCTTGCTCCTTTTATAATTTCACTTTGATCGTCGGCTTTTGTAAATAACAGAATGTAGATTGGCTCTGAATAAGTCTCGTAGTCATCTTGGTGGGTTTTTTCATGATATATTTAGTTTGTATTTGCATGTAACAACCCAAAACCGACCTCTGATTTCAGGGTTGAAGGCTGTTTTCGGAATGCCCGTGGACTCAAACAAGTGCACGAGTGGCGACTATGGTTTTATACTTCCCGCATTAATGATTGCGTCTACGCCTAACAATATACTTCTTTTTATATGTTGTCTGTAGCTGGTATATACACTAGTATACAAAGAATTGGTTACATGTCAATGACCATTAACTTCAGGGATAGACCCTTAGATTATTTATGCGCCTTTCTATCATGCAGTAGGGCCTATCTTTACCCGCAGACATGTGCCCGTGAAGTGCACGTTAAAGGTTAATACATTTCTTTGACTTCAAAGAAACTGTGTGATTCTATGGTCTAGCGGTCTAAGGCGTTGTGGTTTCTAAGTTGCTGTTCTCGGCGTCGCTTATTCGAAACCGTGCGTCTGTCACTTTTCTTATGCTGCTTTATTTTTCCAACGTTAGGGCCTAGAAAAACTAATTTATAATTTCTTTTGTATTATTTATCTATTTATTTATTTATTTATTTATTTATTTATTTATTTATTTATTTATTTATTTATTTATTTATTTATTTATTTATTTATTTATTTATTTATTTTATTTATTTAATGACGTTTTGGGGCTCGAGAGAACGGACACATTTATTTATTTATTTATTTATTTATTTATTTATTTATTTATTTATTTATTTATTTATTTATTTATTTATTTATTTATTTATTTATTTATTTATTTTTCGATTGATTATTTGATGATTGAGTGAGCAGATTTATCGATTGCTACTTTAGTTGTGGGATTTCTATTTGATTTTGAATGACATCGTACATTAGTATTGATTTTTGCCGTTTAGCATCAAGAATTAATATCACAGGTTTTAGTGCAGATAGAAAGTTGGCTAGTGATACTATCCGTTGATTTTTAAAGACTTGGGAAATTTCTGCAGTGAGTTTATTTGGCGCGCGATCTCAGTTATTCATTTTTTGATGGCTGTGCCTGTTACAGACACCCTCCCTCTGGAATCCAAACCACGGTTCGCTCATCACACCTCCCTTAAGCAGCTACAAATAAACATAATTATATCATACCCGTCGATCATGCTACTGTTTTTTCCATGTTAAGCAGCTATTTAAAAATGTTGCGATTTGGTAGCTCACAGGATCTTCCGAATGGTAGTGAGCTTTGGCAAAAATTCAAATATGATCATATTATAGCGAGTGTGTAGAAGAATTCAAATATCATATCACATATATACTTTTGTAGGGGATGCTGAAAGAACAACTTTTTTGTAAAACGTACATAACTCATTAACAAGAATAAATCAAGCAAGTTTTCAAAGTATATGATTTGTTGAATTAACTTTTGTTGAAGACTGAAGGTTTCAGTCGTAACGTTGGTTCGTCCGTCAAAATCGGTATGTCTGGTTGACCAGATTTAAATTAAATCTTAATTTCAAAGTGTTATTTTTCAATAATATATTGATTTAGATAACAGAAATCGGTTTTTTTGGCTGCTTCGACCAACAATACCTCATCTACCCTTAAGTAACTGAAGGCCAGCCCTGTAATTCCTATAATCTGCCAACATACTACATGACATACGACATTTCATACCAGGTAACAACAAGCCAAAATCCGATGTAGATCTTTGCCATGTTCCATAGCTTTTTTATTTAGAAATTATTTTTAAAATATATTTGTCCGCGTCATAAGAACAACTTCTGCTATTATATCTCCAGGGTAAAGATTTAGGATTAAGATTTGCGACTTTTAAAGATTATAAGGATAAGAATAATTATGGTATAGATGTTGAGAATAGCGAATCAATAGTATAACTGGTTTTAAGATGGTATCTTGGTGTTAGGATTGTTAAGGCTGTTGAGGGTAACACAAACATTGACGTTCCGTTTTTACATAAACCTAACTCACTGCAAAATCCGGTTACTGCTTTAAAAGAGACAAACATAGAGGGTTCTAGTGAGGTTGATTATAAGAAACAGAAAACATTTATATACAACTCAGAAAGTCAATCGCAGGCAAGTCGCAGTGAATAAATTGTCAATTGCAAGTAGATTTGCTGTTTGCTATTACACGACAAGCATTCCTAATCTGTTTTCCCTAATGACTCAACTACAGACTGATGGTAAATATCTCTGATGTCTGTCAACTTGCAACAAGTCATTCCTCTGTCACTGAAAGGTCCATTTAGGGCATCATCAGCCTGTATGTGAGATGGTAATTGGGATCTTATAGCATTGACTGTATAAAGAGACAAGAACAGACACTTGTCCAAATTGAATTTAAAACCAATAATGTGATGCTATCAAGCAACATCAGTCGGAACTCGGAAATATTTAAGATATATTTGAGATATAACCAAACAAAGGCAATTATTTCCTTTTGTTTCCTGTTGTTTTGGACATTTTTTACTTGCTCATTTCTTTGGAACTGGTTGTTCAATTCCCAGGGGCGTAGCGATAACCTCGGGGGCCCATGGACAAGGAGCAGTGCGGGCCCTTTTACCATTTCCTTTATCAGCCATATCGTCCTAAGTACATCCCTCATTTTCTCCACATTCAATTCAAATAAGAAGGTCTGTATTACCACGGATATTTTTTTCAAAGTAAATAATACCATCACGCAAGATTCATTCATTCAAGAGAGGGGTTGTCATGGTCCCATAATTATACTGATATACTAGGCACTGAACAAATGATAGACGAGTTTAGACTAAAACGAATGAAGTTTTGACGAATGAACAAAAAGTCACCTGAGATCGACCGGTAATCGAATTGGAAATATATCGCACTTCATAAGTACGTTCACGCGGTAACTGTGCATTGAACCATAACATGCTGATCACTCGCTCCTGTAAGATGTGTAAGATTAGTATCTTTGAAAAGAGCGGTATTGTATTCAATATATCATTGTAGACATAAACAGGTGATGTGTGCAACCTGCTTGTAATGCAGCGCGATATATTCAAAAAATGTTTTCACCCTATTGCTATTGGTAGTTAATCCGATTATTACATTACTTCAGCGGCGAATAGGAGCAATTGTCCTAGTAGTTAATAGTCAGTCACTCATCACTTGCATATACAATATAAGTCGAGGAAATTCTCACTGGACGATTACCTTGCATAAGGCACCCATCACCTTGTCAGTCAAGTTAACCTAAATATTGTGGTTCCTGCTGTATCTATTGCAATATTTGAATCAAATATTGATGAAACGTCAATTCTGTTTAACCTGCTTCCTATATCTTGTTATTCTCCAGTGTATTGGAAACAAAGTGTGGTTTATTCCGGGGGAGGTTCGTAAATTAAGTGGTTCAAGTGGATCAATGATTGCAATTTGTATTTGAAATAACCCATATCCGCATATTCGGTTATCAAATAAAATATCAACATTTCATTCATGAAGTTGGGACCAATATTGGTCCCAGGAATTTGTCCCAGGATGAATTGCAATCTGTGAAGTATTTTTGTTATCAATGTTTTATCGTTTATATTGTAATTTGGATAATATGCTTTCTACACTTTAATCTCATTTCTGCTATTATGCTATGTCAGCATTTCTCAGAGTTCACTTTTGACAACATTGCAAGATTTTTGTGACAAGATAACTAAAACAATGAGGCAATGATTATTACAGTACAGTAGAGGGCGTGTATCACCGTCCATACCCCAGACAAACAAGTACCTAGACCTATGACTTTGGTTCGCGTAGTGAAGCCGACACTGCTTACCAACGACTTTGACAAGGACGCCTACCCGGACGCAAGCAAGCAGATATGTTCGCGTCTATGGAACATGTTGCATTTGACGCGAGCGATAATGGCGCAACAATCACGCAAACGAGCGCGTCTTTCTCTCCAAACATGAACGCTTATATCTCCGCGTCCGACCAACCGACCAAAATCACCTTGGATACGTGGCTTCACCTACTGCCACGGTCAGGGATGGGCAGTCATAGGTCTAGGTTGGTATGTCTATGGTCCATACACTGAGTGGCCATACTACCTTTGTGTGGAACTATACTGAAGTCTACTGTATACCTGTGACCACGGCTATTTGTCAGATGCGAACACTTAAAAGTTTTAAGACAACTCCAGAGGTGTCGCAGATTTACCTCCCTGTACAGTACGTGTAACTAACCGCATCTCTACGTGGTGAAGGTCGTAGCCTTATGGTTTTACACCGTGGCAAAAGCATCTGTGCTGTACACAGCATGTCTAAGTGCGATACGGTTAAGAGAATTTGGTCCCAAAATCCATCTGCATAATGTAGTCAGTTTAGACAATCCCAGACATAAGTCCATTCACAGTTTAGTTCATTCCTGTGCTATTTTGTCAATCACAATCAATAACAGGTTACACTTTATTGTAACATACAATATATGATTGATGAATTTTCACTCAAAAAGGAAATTGTGTGGTTAAGATTCATTGAACTGTTTGACTATTAGACCTGTGGTACTCTTGGGGATAAGGACTTGATTGTGTTTTTCTGTTCATTTCTCTAATGTATTTACACATGTATTCGTTTCATGCCATAAATCATGGAATGTGTATTATAGTTGTAATCAAGATGTAATGGCTAAGGCAAAATATTAATATTCTCTTTGCGGTGTAAATATAAAATAACAGAATTATACGAAACTGAGAAAGTTAATTGCGGGGAACTGAGTGAAAGTCAATGGCTTTTATTTTTCTGTTAAATATGTTGTAAATCTTATAAGTTAACTTTTTTTCAAATGTCAAGAACTACTTGATAAATTCCATTCTGCTTGTGGTCCCAGCAACGTAAAATGTTTTTGTCGTTTTACAATATTGTTGTATCGTTGCATGTCAAGAATCGCTGAACCATAACTGGGTATTTTTATGTGTTACATAAATACCGTCCACACCAATCAAAAGTTTGCCATGCATTTTAAGGCAAATACTAACTCAATATGCCACACGCCCCGACCTCCTATCAATGTAGAAGGCCTTGCCCTTGCAAGTCTTCTGCCAACATGGTTTTTAAACTGTGTGAGAATATTCACGTGTTGGGTCTTTGGAGTATTGAAATAAAGTGACTTACAATTTACATAGACAGTGACCGCAAAGTTGGTGATCTGAATTATAAACTGCTACCCAGGCGTCTGGGAATTGACCGGGAGAATTGGTTAAACATTTCTAGTACGATGACTGGTCAAATGACGTTGAATTTGATAGCCGAACCCTAGTTTGAACATATTGCAGTATAAAGAAGATTCGATATCTGACTAAAGCTCTGACGGTACAATTATCACTGCTTCAATTGTATTTCTATTATATGCATTCATGTATATTTTTTTTATTCCATTACCTCATACGAAACTTTCAGTGATACAAATTATACAGTTCGCATACAAATAATTAGTGTTCACGTTTTGGACTCGTGACCTCTTAATGGATGCCCTGAGAGTTGAAAGCTTAACCATAATTTAACCAATATTTATGGTTTGTAGGTTGGGCTTCTGGACTTCCTTAACCATGTAATACTCAAAATTATTTGCATATTAAGTATCACTGGCTCCAAATGTGATGACCTGAAGTGTGGATTCTAACAGCAGATAATGACTTTTCACATTCTGGGCTTGTATCCTCTTAGTGAATACCCTGAGAGTTGAAAGCTAAGCTGCAATCATAACACTTTCTCTATTGATGATGTCCTAAAGAGTACAAATCTAGCAATATTCGGAGTCAATGACTGATGTACAGCAAAAATCGCTGCCATGCTACAACGCTCACCAATATTTATAATTTGTGGAATGGGCTTCCGAACTTACATCCATATCAAAAGGATGCGCTTGACGGCTGCTGCATGTGTCTCATTTCACATAATAACTGGGAATAAATGCCAGACTCATTTCAAGTGGAGGTCACTTCAAATCATCCCCAAGTCACATGGCTTATTAATACAGAGAACATTCCTTATAAACCATGTCACTTGGGGATGATTTGAATTGACTTCCACTTGAGATGAGTCTATGAGCTATTATGTGAAATGAGGCACATGTAGCAGCCGACAAGTGCATCGTTTTGATATGGATGTGAGGCCAACAAAATAAATTAACCAGGCTCAAAAACAACAAACAAACAAACAAACAAACAAACAAAACAACAACAAAAAACAAGCAATCACACTTTTTAGTTAATCCTTTTCTGACTGAGCTTAATCTTGAATCTTCATTGAAAATCGGGAAAAATGTTTTACTGCGCAAAGGAATACCGACACTAATTCTGAGAATAATGTAGTATTGTTTTTGAAAATTTTGAGATATTGTAAAGCATAAATAAAGTGATACATTCGAGAAATACACCAAATCATATCCATTTAAGATGTTTAATTAAGCTAATTAGGTCTGTATAAAATATATACATGTTTTGGCTATGAAATTTAACTTTCTTTCTTCAATCCGACCATGGAGCGAAAGGACCTTTACCTTATCGTTAACATCTTGATGTTGAGTGTCAAAGCTGATGATGACCCGATGTGTTAATTTAATTGTATATCAATAACTTGTTAACGACCATCCTTTTACAGCTGTATTCTAATCGAATGATTGGTACTAACCATTTTTAAATGTCTATTGCAAGATTTACTCATACAAATATATACAACCTTCGACCCACTTGAAATGCACAGGATTTGTTGCTTTCACAAATCCTGTTAACTTAAAAGTTCTATTGCTTCAATCCATAGTCATTTACAATAATATATGTGTAACATTGTTCTAGATGTGACAGTTTCATCACTAGAAATTACTGGAAATGGGTGGATGGCAATCATATGGAAACAGTCGGGGATCTGTCTTGTAACATACCGTGCAGTTTGAATCTTAAAACTGTATGGCCTGATTGACAGCCTCGTCCCCCACTTTACTCCAGCAAAGGTTTTACTTACTCCAAAACTTTTGCTGTTGAGAAATGATGAGTTCAACGTCTTAAACCTTTTCATAGTCAGTGACTCTCAATGGATGAATATTTATGCCGTGGTATTCTAAACCATTACTAGAATAACTAAATTTGAATTCATGGTCTTGCAAATGTTTCCCCAACTGCAATACATTCGGATGTACGAGTGCCCAATCCTATTTTGATTTATCTACATCTAAGCAGTCAATACCATCAATGCAAAGCTGTATAATGGTCTACATTTATAGCGCCCCAAGGGCACAAATCATGAACGTGATCCCATAGTTATCATCAGTATTGTGTCCCGTACAGAGCATTGATGAATATTTATGTTATTTTTGTGAGACCTAGACCAACAAGAGTCAATATTTATGGTTGTATGTTTTTCCTCTGCTGAAAGTAAAAATCTTATCAACTAGTGAAAAGAACATCAAAAATATGCATGGCTATTCATAACATGTTTTGTTCCAAACCTAGATATCATCAATAGCTCACAATTATATAAACATCAACAAGCTTGGAGTTGCAGCTGCTGAACACAAATAATACTTTGTTGGGAACATTAAAATATTAATCTATAGCCTGAATGATTGTGTTTAAAAATAATTTCCAGAACATGCTATTTTTATCCGTGTAATTTGCACCATAATACTCTAGGCGTGAATATAATTTCCAATAGCTTGATACTGGTGTGTGCAAGTCTATGTTTTGGTCACGAATGATTTTGCTACGCAGGTAATAAAGTGAATAGTCTATGTACAGTCATTGGGCAGTACCTGTGAATATGAAATCTGTGAATATGAAATTGCTTCTGAAAAAGATGTATTCTACTTTTCTCAATATGAATAGAGCAAAAGCAGCAGAAGTAACAAAGTGGACAATAATATTGTTAATGCGGATCAAAGTCTTAGACGTTTCTAATAGTGGAAAGACCACCTTGGTAACAAAAAATAAATAAAGACTGCACAAAAAGTAACGCGGTTATAAATATGCCTATAGCCTCAGAACTATTAGTTGTATTCATAATGTTTTGCTATAGAGCGAAGGATGTTGTATTTACGCGCATTTTGATACCCCATCTGTCTAATGTCGTTTAATACCAGGCCGTTGCAACTCATATACTAGCGCAATACAAAAAGGTGGCGACAGCGTCGGCTTTCCCTGTGTATTACTCTGCGCTTACATGGCGACAAATTGACTCATGGGCGGCGCCATATTGGAAAAGTAAAGAAAAATGCTGCTGCCAACACGATAGTACTAAAAGCTACGTTAAAAAATATGCGTAGTGCTGTGGAGACTTATGCTAATTAAAGAAAAATGCTGCTGCCATCTACGTCCACATGTTGCAAGCGTGACGATCGCTGACCTCACATCGATAAACGGAGTTGTTATTCCATCGCACTTCGCGCTCTATTCTTCTTCCATGTTAATACTACCAACACAATTGAGCTGAAAAATACCCGAATTTGAAAGTTGCAATTTACAGCGGTCAATGGTTATTATGCAAGAATTGTAAAGCCCACGATTATCTTCACGCTGCGTTACCTTTTGTGCAGTGTTTAGTTACATTGCTTGTGCCATGAAAATCCTAGGCGCTCATGCAAATGGGAAGATCACTTTGGAAACACAATTAACATTTGCATTGCTCAAGCAAGGTGCCCATGCAAGAGGAACTTTCGGTAACAAAAATGAACAGTCGCGTTGCGTACGCTGTATGAAATTAATTAAAATTCAGTTCAAGTCAAAGAATAATCTTCATCAAATAAAAACATTTTCTGATCAGAATGGCGTCCAGTTTGATCACTCTGGATATCGCCTTTTGTACTTGCACCTTTATGAGCAAGTCAACAACACATTGGACTGTTGATAAAAATAATGTGGGTTTTTGAATAAGGTTGTACGATTTATATGGTGATGAAAAGTCGGTATTTCATGTAATAACAGACGGGAAATGGGCCAAATTAGACACCGAATTAGACCAATACCCTTCAAGTCCTGAATTTGACTTTCGAATATTTGTGTTGGTAATAGGCAAATAACGCATGTTGTTAGAACTCAAGTTCCATAAAATATACAATATAAAACAATATAAAACAGGAGTCAAAATGGTTCAGAATAGCAAATATTAGCAACATGGAACAGGAAGATGGAAAAACTGGTAACGAGTCACATCTTTATCACCTTTGTCATTAGGAAAGTTGAACTGATTGCAGTGACTAGTGGGTAGTAGTCGGCGCAGTACGAAGACATCTTCCTTGCGGAGAATAAATAGCTAGTGGATTTCTGGTATGATTCAAAGTCACAGAGTCTTGGTAAATTTGCAGGAGGTCGTCTAGAAACATGAAACAAAACATTTTGCGGCAGAATACAAATAATGTACGGTATCTGATTTCTAAACCCTCGGGGATTAATCAGTTGTTGATAGTTATCAAAATATCTAAAACATCATAGAAGACTCAAGTATCAGATCATTACTCTTCTCAAGTTCTAGACTTTATTCTTTGATATCTTTGCTTCCATGACAACATAATACTAAATGATTTGATTTTTGTTTTCTGTCTTTTTCAAGACAATTATGTAATTTTCTATACATAATATATGGATTTGTGCACACTTTTAATTGGCATATAAATTAATGTATATGACGATAAGTACAATGCATGGTTTGATACTAATTATGCTTGCATTTCTGCTGAATGACTTGGGGGATTCATTCCTTACCGTTACTTTCAAGATCACATACAAATCTCTTTGAAATTCTAAACATCGAGTTCTAACTTGTGCATTACCTACCCTTGCTGATGTTGAAAATCCCGAAAGTTGATGAATTAACTTATTTGTTTATTGTGATATTTGTGATATTGTATTTTTGCCTGTATCTCAATTTCATTATTGCCGACATCCGTCTAATTGGATACAATCATGTCCCATATCATATTTCAGGTAGAATGTATTGTTTGACACACATCCACTTATTGAGTTCATATTCCCGTTAGCATCAGCTGAACCAGATCCATCCTTTGCGCTCATTTTAGTGATCAGAATTTTTACCCCAGCACCATACCGGGTAGGACCGGCCGTCAAAGATAGACCATAGAGGGATGATTGGCATGGTTGGTGAGGCCCAAAGCAGTGGTTTCTACATTAAAATCAATGATTTTCATTTCGCTCTTGCAATATTATTCCAAGACCTACTGACATTTCACTTATTAGTTAGGTTGAACTAGTCATTTCCTTTTATATTGAGGAGACAGTTCCGTCAAAATCACATTTTTGTAGAATTTATAGGCGAAAATCAACTGTGAAATTAATTGAAAATTTGGGGGTCGGGAAGTGCCGTGTTAAAACATATGGCTCAGTAGTTCTAGGGTTAATTAGCATGGTTGACATGTCCTAAGACCCGGTCTAATATTAGAAATGGTATAGCAATGGAGGTTAGACTTATGGAGGGATCCTTTAACTCATTCCATTCCTCCTTTACTCCTAGCAAAGTTAAACTGCAGCCATCTAATATTACGCTACAATGTATTTGCCTACAATAACACAGCATAAGGCATGTATATAAATACTAGTCTCTGTGAGACTAATCTCCGTAGTTAGACCAGGTCTAAAGTTTTTTTCAGATACGAGCCAACGTATTGAATGCATTACAAGAAGATTTGTAAAAAAATATCATCTTTAAAATGTGACAACCAAGTGGAATAAACTATAGACATAATTAAACTTGCGCTAGTTTCAAGATTTATACATAGTGGTGTATTATAGTTTTGATTTCTTCATTTGCATAGACCTACATACACACTATTGTAATAAGGGAGTATGGACCAGAAAAAAGAAAGGTAACATCAGAAATGCATAAGAAGAAGAGAGGAGCAGATAGAAGAAGAGGCAAGAGTGCAACAGCCTCAAGACCACGTCTGAGCTTGGTAATCATAATAATTTTGATACTGATGTGTGATTTTGCTGTGTGATTTACTTTTGTGAAGAAAACGAGCTACAACAACCCTATGTTTATTACTTGACCGATTTCCTATACGATGTGGAGAACAATTTATATAATTCTAAATCTCTAGTTCTTTCGAATTTGTCAACAAGAGCTGTTAAGATTTACGGTCACCCGCAGTTGATCCATACTGCTATGAAAAAGCTGGATACAAAGTCGATTTCACTTTCTCTTGAGCTGTCTTTCAAATCCTCTCTCCATCTCATCGTCAGTCACATTATCTTAGTTCGTTTATTTGTAAGCTCCCTGACATTTTTGAATACCACCCATCTCTTGATTTTATTTATTTGTCCTGTGTCTCTATCTGTCTCTTAGGTTGACTCTTCATCTTCTCAATTAAATTTGGTGGTACTGTTAATACCTCGACACTATCAGACGAAAGTATTGTGTATACGAAGGCGAAGGTCATCCAAAAAGTTATGCCTCCACCTTCATATCTCAATCATGCTGCGTGATACCTCAAACTCTAAGGAACAAAAAAGTCAATCGTTCATATTTCTGTAGGATGCATTGTTCAGGGATTATGACGTCAAAAAAATCAAAGGTCAACGACCTTTTACATTATATTCAATTTTTGAAAATGCTCTGATTCGTCGAAAAAGAGTGTGTTTATTCTTTTGTAATGAAATTTGTATGCAACTTTGCCGAAATTTATACAATTTGTCGACAACTTATGCACCTTTGCGTCATCTAACTTGCGGAACTTACGGAAATAAATAAATAATACTGTTTAACTTGATGTCAGTAAACCAGCTGTGTACTTGCATCGTGTTGTAAAAAATTATAATTCAATTAAATGGATATATTGATATTTGAAATGAAAACCTAGCCTGCAAATATTTTTTTCTGATTATTACATTTTACAGAGACTGTAACTTTACAAAGTTTGCAATCGTTTTTGCATTCTGATTTACATTGTTTAAACATAATACAATAAACTTAATGACATTAATGAGCCTGGTTGAACTTCCATGGAGCTGTATAGGTAATTAAAAATAATGATAATTTTAAGTCTATTAAATGTCCAAACCAATTTCTTTTCTGATTAACATTTTATAATAAAAAATGCGTTAACCGGACATTAGTGAACCGGCCAGGCGTGTACTTTCAACAAGTGGATTGGCATTTTTATATGACAGCTTACCAAGGAACAACAACGATGTCCTTACGATGATATTACTGCAACAGTTGGACAAATTATAAATGAATCATGTTATTAAATCTTTAAAGTTAAGTTTTTAAAATGTAAGTTGAAGAGTAACACAAGGGTAAGTAAGTATTGGACCCCTATTATTTATCATACTAATTATAGAGAGTTGTCCGTCCGTCTGTCGCGCGGACGTGAGCGTCGGCGCAGCGTGCGTAACGCGAACTACGCCGCGTACGTAATACCAGTGGACATGATAATTGACCCCTGAATTATCTTGGGGAATTACCTTGGAATGTCAAACCTCTAAGAGCATCCACACAGGCGAAACTCCTGACTAAACCCAATGGTTCTGTTCCTCTGAGATTCTGGCTCCTGTCTGGACAGCTGGAATTGACGTGCTTATCGTTTCCTTATGAGAAGCACAGCTGGAATTAAAGTTAAGAAAAGCAATGAATTCCGATAGAAACACTATAAATAAGAGGAAAAAACAAAGTAAGCAAACAGTAATTATTCGCCTCATAACAAACAAAGTGACGGGTAATTTGTTTTCAAAATGGCTTTTTCAAGATTCTAAATAACATACTAAAAGTAAACACGTAAATTAGGATTGCTTTAATTGTTTTTTTTGGGTAGCGTGTGCACTAATGGATCTGAAATGTATCCTCGTCAGAGGTATTTGCAAAGTAATCACAGTCGTCATTAAGAAAAATCTCGTTCACAGCTAATTCTTTACTGGCATTATGGGTTCTAATTCATTAATTAATTTAGGAAACGAACCCATAATTAGCTATAATTAATAACAAGAATATCAGTCATTTCACAAAACATTCAGCATGTGTCTACTCAGTCGGTAAAATGTAAGTTTATTGGATGATTGACTTACCACATCATTTTAGGATGATAAAAGTCCCGTCAAAGAAGGTTTTGTGATAATTGAAAATATTATAACTAATTTGAATTCACGGCAGGTCTCAACGTCTAATTGAATGAGTTCAAAGGTTCAGGAAATGAATGCAGACTTCAGGTTTTACTTCACACCATATTTCTCGGATGCGTTGCTTGTTTTATATACATTATTTCCGTTGTTTAATCAAATTCAAATATTATTATCCCAGGTCAGATGTACTG
Source organism: Amphiura filiformis (assembly GCF_039555335.1). Classification (NCBI taxonomy): domain Eukaryota; kingdom Metazoa; phylum Echinodermata; class Ophiuroidea; order Amphilepidida; family Amphiuridae; genus Amphiura; species Amphiura filiformis. The sequence goes on from NC_092628.1 coordinate 5,969,555, forward strand.
AAGCAGAAGCCCAGAAGCCAGGAAACCAATAGCAGAGTCCCTCTTGTGGTCACATTTCATCCTAACCTCCCTCCTCTCCGCAGCATCACTAATGACAATCACCATATACCTCAAACCTCAGATCGGCTACAACGAGCAGTTCCCGATAGCCCCATCCTGGCCTACAGACGTCCTCGCAATCTTAGAGATCTTCTTGTGAGAGCTGAAGTCCCCCCTCTTTCTGATACTATTCCTTCCACACAACAGGGTACTTTCAGATGTGATTCCAACAGGTGTGTTGTTTGCAAGGACCATATCCAAGAAGGGGATTCTGTCGCCAGTAATTCCAACAATTCCTCCCACAGGATCAGGGGCAACATCACCTGCACCACATCTAATGTCGACATGATCCTACAGGGCATTGAGTCTTTAGGTAACCGCCCCGACACCGTCCGTGCTAGCAGGGAGAAATTCTGGATGAAGCGCCTTCATACCATCCAGCCACACGGTCTCAACATCCAAGAGGAAAACGACTAACTTGTTTTTCATCATCATAATATTTTGCCCCCCCCCCATTTATATCTTCTTTTTTTAAACCTTTTTCCCAGTTATTTTATAATATTTTTCCTCCACTTTATTTTAGTTTTTATTTCCTATTTACATCTAGCATTTTGTAATAATGTTCATGTACTTGCCATTCATTCTCATCTTTCTATTCAGCCCATTGTCTTCATTCATATCCTTATCCCTCTTACTTCCATTCAGGACATCCCACTTCCTGCCCCTATTGATATTTTCCAAGAAACACTTACTATGTCTTCTATTGTCTTGCTAATTTCCTTTTCCTTTATGTCCATGTCCCTATATATATAGGCCTATGCATGTTTGTGTGTTGTCTTGTCACTCTGCCTTTGATAAAGATCCTGCTAGGATCGAAAGCTCAGGCCCCTAAAACTTTGAAATTTTACTTAACAGGCTATTTTTGTGGATAAGCAGTTTACAACAGCTCACCTTTTAACGTTCAAATATTATTTGTCAGCTATCTTATCAAAAATATTTCCTTAGTCTTGATTCATCTCTCTAATGAATTCATAACGATATTATGTCACGTGCTACTACCTGTAGAGGTACATTCTCTTAAGCATTTAAATTCATACCAGATTTAGGAATTACAACGGATAGAAGCAAACAATACCCTAGAAGGAGTACAAATTAAAAATTCTCCAATTTCACTCATTCCAAATAACTTCATCAAAATGATCAAACTAAGTGTATTCAATGGCCAGCATAAAAATCCTCAATCTCTTTACTGCCAACAGTAATATTTCAATTGGTTTTATGACGGTAATAACTATGGTGCAGAATTTTTAGCAGAAACTAATAAAAAGACTAAGACATCATTCTGTGTATCAAATTTCCAATTGAACAATGTTTAAAATTGGTGAGAAGCATATTGAGTTCGCATCAGCATATTTATAGTGTAAGCGATTTGAGCCTGGTGGCGCATAATGGTTGTTGTAATGTAATGTAATGGAATGGAATGGAATAGTAAAGTTTTATATTATGAACTTGAATGTCATTTTGAATACCACACTAAAAAGGAAATCGACAATGTCGGTAACGCTCATGTGTGTATGTTCGCTTTATTGTAACTTTTATCTCTTCCATTCCCTAATTAAAGTAGATGTTTTAAATATCGCAGATTCCGGATTATCTCTACAAAGCGTGAATGGCCTCTTTGATGGGTCAAGAACTTAAATATATGTACCTAGGCACTATAAAAGAAAAGCACATGAGCCAATCAGTGGTTCACAGCAGCTTAGGAGATCAGTAAAACATCTGTTTTAATGCATTACTGTAAAGGTAATGGGTTGGCGCTGCGGTTTACCTGCTTTTTGAAGCCAATTCATGCCTTAAAACCTGAGATTCGAGGCGGGAATGTATTCGAGGTGTTCTGTAGATAAAATGAAGGACATTTCATGACTAACAAGACAGACTAGATCTTGGAATTTGAACTGTGAGGTTGTAAGATCGAACTGAGCGGCGGAGATGAGAGTCAGTCTGCAGCGGTCAGGTAGTAAGTAGTATATAGTTAGCACTAGAAGTCTGGCACATTAGTACAGTACATTCGATGGAACATTGTAGTAGCACCTTGTGCTAAAGACTGGCTGGAGGTGAGGTCTTCCCGCAGGGAGATCTAAGATGCGATACACCAATCTGACTAATCCAATTACGGCTCACTCTCTCTCGACGGTGGAGACCAGTGCATTGGGCTACTGTCTTTTCCATCTTGGGGATCACATGATTCTAAAATAAGTCCAAAAAGCCCCATATTGTTTTTATAATTATGTGGGTGGGGTGATAATTACAACTAGCCTTTACATTAACTATATCTCATAAAAGTGTGCATTTTTTATCTATTTTTAGCTTAACACTAGCGCTCTGTTACATTAACCTAATTTTTTTTTACACGCTATCAAGCCCATTTTGCTCAATCATACTTTCATCATTCATACATTTTGAACTTTTACAATGGTAAATCGTCATTAATTACTTGATTCACAATACATACACGGGAAATTGTATGATGCCGATTCTGTGGTAAGTGAGTAATCCGGATTTAAAATTAAATTAGGTAAGCCGGTAATGGGACAATGCTAGACAAATACGCGGGATGCTGGCCAGACGGAATATTTTGTATTAATTGTGAGAGCGAAAACATCAGTAACAATTTCCTATAGACGGCTACAATTCCGCTGCGCCACATACTGAACTTACTGATTGGGTTAGCGAATCTGTTGGGTGAGTCTCACACCACTCCACGCCATACATAAATTCTCCCAGTCACATTTTCCCAATATGAAATTAAAAAAAATAAAATTAAGTTTGGCAGAGGCGGGGTTCGAACTCACGGCGCACCGCTTTGGACACTCTATGAGCCTAGTGCCTTAGACCGCTCGGCCACTTGTCTTATTGATATCCAGTTGAAACTTATTTGAACATATAATTGCAACTTCAACATAGGTAGAAAACCATATTTTGGAAACTTATTTGCCTAAAAACATTAATGTGTATTAATAGCGCTCAATTGTTCTTAACTGCGTGTTCTACATACAGAAATCCGACAATAAATGGGCCTCTACATGGACAATACATTATATCGATTTAGACTCGCCGGACACGTGCGCTCGTACATCGTAATTATACATGTGTGTCAGTATAATACTATAGTGGAGCCTACAATTTTTCTTGTATACACGTTCGATGTTTTTATCGTTTATATAAAAATTCCACATTAGACCTCAATTTTTTTTCAGGAAATAAAAGATTAGATTACCATAAAAACGAAAGAGTAATCTTTGGCGGGGTCTAATGTAATGTTTACATAGAATTTTCAACGTTTTTTCTATCCTTATTCTTGCTCAATTAAAAACATATTTTGGCGTATATAAAATTGAAATACAATTCTCTGCTTCTTAAACGACATCAACTGTGCCACAATTGGGTATCACGAATCGTTATATATGATATGCAGTAAATATTCATATATTCTTTTATACAATTTTGACACAAAAATATTTGATTGAAAACCCTCTCACTCGGCTATTTAAAAAGTAACCACGTTTCACTAGAATGTGCAGTAAATTAGCATTAAAAGTTTTCTTATTTTAGCAGCATTCCAGAAACACTTGTCGTTTGGCGAAAAGAGGAGTGAGTCTGTACTAATCTATGCGGGTGTTGATCACCCCTCTCTAAATTTAAATATAACAGATTTGTATTATAACTAACTTTGATCAACGCTAGCAGATAAGGTAATATCAAATGAACAAAAGGAATTACGTGGTTACCGGATTATTGCTGGGTAATTATAGATGGCGTTGGGATTCAATCTATCATTATAAAAATATTTGAATCATTCAAAGAGCCTTTGGAGTAAAAGTTGTCGCGTAATGATTGACTGACACAATTGAATACCTAAGTGGAAGAAGGGCCCAACTCCACCATTTTACACAAATGAGTTAGATCCAGCATTTTATTGCCAGCAGACTATTCTTCCTTGTGTGCGAAAGAAGGGCCCAAATCCAGTATCTAAATAGTCTTTCAAGTACACTTAATCATGGATTTGCATGGAACATGGGTTGAAGAGGAGTTTTGTTAATCCATGAAATCTGCTTCTAACTACAATCAACTTTTTGTTAACATATAACATGCTTCTATTTGTGCAATTAATAGATTACGTCCAAAGTTATGTAGCTATTTATAACACATCTGCTTACGGAATAAACACTTGCAGTATACATTAATATTGTTGGAAGAAGGGTCAAACTATTGAAACCTGTACCTTTACCATTCTACATGACTTTAATGTAATAATGTACGTTCATGTATTAAAGGTCCCTTGAAGTTGAAAACATACGGCCTCCAAAAGATTTCCAAATATTAAGGTTTTTCTTAATATCTCAAAAACAGTTGATGTAGTTGGGTGATTGGGTTCTTCTTCATCTTAGGTATTCAAATTCAATCAATGACAAAAATTGATTTTTGTAATCGATCAAAAAAAAACCAACGTTTTATATCAATTTCAAATTTAGCCTGAAGCCGTCAATATGGCCCCTCTCGCCTTTTTTTTAAGGTAAAAACTGTTTTATTATGCACAAGCGAACCATTATTGACGCTACTAGTGCACCTGTAGCTGTAACGGCCCTGTAGCTATTAGGGCACCAGCTGTAATGTATGATAGAGATACTGCTTGACCCCTGATGACCATTTTTGACTTCACGACATGTTCCTGACATATCAATGATTCTTTTTACCACGTTTAAGCCCAATGGACATACTGTAACATTTGACCCCATACGACCTTTGACCTTGAGAGACCTCGGTTTGATTTTGTTCTTGGTCCCGTGATATGGAGAATACTTTTAGCCAGATTGGGAGAAGTTTGAAATTTTGACCCCATATGACCTTTGACATCGGATGATCTCGGTGTAATTTTGTTCATGCTCTCCTCATACGAAGGATTCCACCTATCAAGTTTAAGTCCAATAGGGCAAAGTTTAAATTGAGCCCCTACGTGACCTCAATTTTGTTTTACGCATATATTCCCCTCATATCAAGGATTCCACCAAGTTTGAGCCCGATAGGACAACGTTTGAAATCCATGACCTTTGACTTTTAACCTCGGATGACCTCCTAATAATGTTTTTCATGCTCCCCTCATTCGAAGGTTTCGAACCACCAAGTTTGAGCCCGATCGGACAAAGTTTGAAATTTGACCCTCCCTAACGACCTTTGACCTCGGTCGACCTCGATTTTATTTCGGGCATATATTCCCCTCGTATCAAGGATCCCACCCATCAAGTTTAGGCTCGATCGGACAAAGTATTTTGACCTTTGACCTTAACCTCCGATGACCTTCAAAACTACCCATTAAACAACGCCCGCCTGGTACCCATATATGTCTGAAATATCGGAACCATGCGTCGAAGCGCGGCGAAACACATAGCCGGACAGACAGACAGACAGATCTTATTATTTTAGTAGTATAGATTTCACATATCGGTAAATCATTGTATTGGTACCCTTAAGCATGAGGTTCAATTTTTATAATCACTTTAACCTATTTTCATACTGCCAACAGATTACTCGTATTACAGCGGTAAAGTTGAAGTTTCCATATACGAGTCATTTAATTGTTAAAATAGGAATCATTATACGATGGTCGATTTTTCTTAGTCAACCTCATACAATCTATTTTCCTGCTTCTGCATCTCAATATTATTGTGCTATGTATATTTCAGTATTCGGTCTCATCACATGCCATGTAACCAATCAAAGGAAAGAGTCTGTCTCCAACAAACAGAAAAGAATCATAGGGTGTTTCACAATGCCCTGATCGAGCTAATAATGAGACTAACCATGAAGTTAAAGTCAGAAGATATTAAGAAAGACACTTAAGTATAAAAAAACTTAGCAACTATGACAACATGCCCAGTTAGTGCTTGTACTGTCACTGTGGCTTTCCACCTAAATCAAAGTGATCAACAAGAAAGAGCAAATTAATTTTAAACACAAAACAACTCAAAGAAGGAACGTTGTTACTTCGATATGCATTTTTTTTAAACTTTTGATAATTGACTTCCCGTGGAAGTACAGAATGATCCGCCCCTTATCTAGGAACAACATCTAAAGGTCGTTTGACTAGTCTGGGTTAGGGTCATGATAACTGTAAGATATTAATGTGCATATATTTCTTAACATATCAAAATATGTCAATAGATCTTGAAACTGATACGTTCCATATGAACGACTTCAGAGCCACAGGAAAGTAAATAGGTCACTGGTGTAATATCAAGAATATTATCATTATGGCATTAATATCACATTGTTCTAAACTTATTATCTATACTACACACCATCAAATATGGTGCCTCTATTGTGTTAAGAGGAACTTCATGCACACACAGCGCTTGGAAATGATGGTACACGGTATGTTATCATAACCGATCTTTTGTAGATAGATTACGTTTTTATCAGGTCACAGGTGTAATAGCAATAATATTATGATATTCACATTCTTTTCAACTGATACCAATGTATTAATACCACACACCTGCTACCTTTTTATGTGTTAATGATCAGTAACCTCTTGCCCCTGAGCAGGTACACAATGAGCCATTTTGAGCCATTTAACTAAAAAGTGTACTTTTTAATATTGATACATTGAGCTCATAGGAATAGGTAAATGAAGTCAACAATCACATTTATTTTCCATGTCTTGGTGTTCTCAAGGCCAAAATATATCAAAACGTTTGTTCCCCGCTCCCAAGTCTGGTCTTTATAGAACCCGGTACCCATACATTCCTCTTGTGTGACAACTTTATCTGTTTCAATATTTGAGTGTATACATCGCCAGATCATGCTCCCCTCCAAACCGCCGTAACCCTTGAACTTCGGAAGGGGGGTAGAGGTGTAGTGCCAACCCCACTAAGATTTCGTATCCGTCATAAAAAAAACCCGCACCGTTTACGCCCAAACAACCTAAGCTAATCGTAGATCAATCCCTTACGCTCATTTTAGTGATACAATTTTTACCCCAGCACCTTCCCCGGGGTTAGGACCGGCCATCAAAGATGACCAGGGGGTGGTGGTGGTGGTGGTGAGGCCCCAATGATTTCAATTCACTCTTGTGAAATTATTCCAAGAGCTACTGGCTTTTTACTTTTTAAAGTAGTCATTTATCTTTATATTTAGGAGAAAATTCGGTGAAAATTGCATTTTGATTGAATTTTTAGCCGAAAACTCAATTTTGCCTATAGCCAGAATGTCCCAAATTTGCATAGGCGCCCTCATATTATGATGTCATAACGATGTGGAAAATGTTTGTACTTATTTTGTTATCACTTGATAGAGGCCCACGTAGCCCATAGCTATATATTAGTACCAAATATAACGGTATAATTATGACGTTTTTTATTGAAAATTGAGAGGTGGGGTCGCAACAAGCCCCCTCTTCGTAGTCCGTGTTACAAAATATGACTCAGTAGTACGGTTAATGATAAGTACACACATGCCTAAAAGTTAATATCTTGGGAGAATTTCACGTCAAAGTGATGCATCAGAAAACTCAAAGAGTCATGGGAAATGGTATTGGAAAGCTTAATATTTCCATCACAATTTTTGTAATTTGTGTAATAGTATCAAAACATACAACTACGCAATGAATAAAGTGCACTTTCTATTTCCCGCAACACATTTGAATAGCAATTTTGTTTCACGGCGCAATGCATCGATATTCACCCCAGACATATTAATTTTAGCCTCGTCCAAGGAATTGACCAATCCACCGTCAGCTGTGCTTTTACAATATCTTCAAAATCACAAGTCACGAACAATGAACAAAAATATTTGCTGCCTCACTACGGCCGTAGGCATACCGTTCAATTCTCTTCAGATTCCTAGTTGTTCTTTTAAATCCCCCGACGAATCATCGAATCTGAACTCAAATGTGTTTGGTATTATGGATGGAGAAAAAAAATAGTACAAAAGTAAATATAAATTGCGAGATTTGGTTTCAAATTGTTCGATACAAAGTTCAGGCAAAAATGATTTCCAGGCCAGAGCACACTCTCTAAAATCCTTAATTATCCGTCTGTGAGCATTGGTGAGCTGCATCCTTTGCAGACATTCCATCTGCATTGCTCAGGTATAAAAGTAATAATGATATAAAATAATGATACGACAAAGTCTCAATGTATCTTTGCTTTTCTTATATTAAAAGGACGATTATGCATATACAACGCTTTGAAATGATGTATTTATAGATGAGTTGACCTATGATGTCACATGTTTACATTCAGACCGCCCTCTGTTGTTTTAACCCAGGCAAAATAACACAGGAGTGTCTATGACAGACCACATAAATCTCTTTAAAACTCAACTTTTAAAAACCTTTGAAGTTTTGTGTGATATTATGTATATAGCTTAATGAATTTATAAACAAGATTGATAACATTTTTAGTATTATTTGCTTTGAAACCAAAGTTAATGAATAAAAATCAACTTCTTCCATATAAACTATAGTGTGTTTTGCCTGACAGTTTTGATCACAGACCAACAGAGGGCGTATCAAATGTAAACACATGTCACCTCATCTATATAGCTATCCTTTGCAGGCAAGGTATCAAGCCAAGTATGTAATAGCAATAATATTATGATATTCACATTATTCTCAACTGACACCTACTGCACACCTGTTATCACAGCCTTGTTGACATGTGTTGATCAGTAACATTTATCTTAGAAGTAGTTTTAATGATAAGGGATGCACCATTAGATATCAAGGGGGTTGGGTAGTTGTGGTTGTGACAAAATAATAATTTTAGCACCTTGCTGATGCATTTTGTTAAACACCTTGATAAACTTGTTTTAATCGTAAAGGTCTCTGTTTTCAACTATTTGCTTTTCGATTCCTTAAACAAATTTAATTTAATATTATAAATATAAGTCCATATTTTTACAATTTTTCCTTTTTGTAGCACATACATGATCTCGTGCCGTGAGAAACATCATTAATTCTAGTTTAAATGGTCAGTGTTCGCGCGTCCTGAAGCATGGAAACTTTTGCAAAGGAAATTCATGTTTAGGATTATTTTCTTCAAAACAGACTCATACCCACGTCCCTCCCCACATATGGCTCCCTGTGTGGCACATATTTCTTTTTGACATTGGGGTCGCATTTGTTGACAGAATAACATTTCACGAACAAATGCGCACAAATACTTACAGAATCTAAACTAAAATACTAAATATGACGTATTATAGAAAAAAATCTGCGCGAAGCGCAAGAAAATTTCTAATTAAAGCTAAAATAGTCAAAGCTAAATAGTCAACCCTGAAATCATTTTTTCTTGTTCTGAGGTGGAGCAAACGTTGTTGTCTTTGTCTGAGGGGGCGAGACAATTTTATTTTTCAAAAAATACCCAGCCCATCCCCAGTAGCGTGCTCAATTATCTTAAGGGAATAACACGTCAAAATGATGCATCAGAAAAATAAAACAAGTCATGCAAAATGTTATTGGGAAGCTTTAACAGTTTCATCACACTTTTGTTGTTTTTGAAATAGGTATCAAGAAATATAAAGATTTTCCACTAACAAAACGATTATTCACGACGTGAGGCACTCAATCCTCCACCTTTTGTTTTTAATTATAAGTCCTTAATTCTATATTTCCTGCTGCCATACCCAGGAAAGGCCTTAATCCAGTTCAGTCTCCTCCAAGGAATTGACCAATCCGCCTTTAGCAAGCTGTTTTTACTATATCTTTAAAAGCACAAGTCACGAACGATGAAAACAAAATCAATTGATTGCTGCTCCACTACGGACGTACTGTTAACATGTCAACAAATTCCATGTTCTTCTTTTAAATCCCTCAACGAATCATCGAATCAGAAAATATTGTTGTCTTTTAAAAATGTATTTGGTCCTAGCTGTAACTATTGATGTAAATGAATATTGTTTAAATATAAATTGCGAAATGTGATACAAAAATCACGAAAACATTATCTTTAGGACATTCTCTGAAATCCTTTATTCTCAGTCCGATAGCTTTATCCTTGGCTTTAATATAATAACGGTGTGTCAAAGCGGTTGTTTGTAGACACTTCAGCCATGCGTTAGGTCGCAGGTGTGATACAAATAATTTCGTGATATTAATATTACATTATTCTCGACTAATGCATTGCTATACACCATCGGATATTTAGCCTTGTTTAAGATGAAGTTCATGCTCAATTGCATATACAACGGTTTACAAATATGACACATCTGTGTTATGCTACTATGGTGATCTTTTACAGACACCTTATCAAGTCATCAGGTGTATTAAATATGAATATGATATTTACATCATTTCTTAACTGATACTTACATACTACGAGGGTAATTCAATAAGTTCTACCTCCGCTATTATAACTTAGATTCTGTAAACTTAGCATGATTATACATTGGAATACAAATGGAAGCAAATGTATATCGATACCCTTTTCAAAATTTTGTTGTTGATCTCAAAACTAAAATAAGATTTGATACACCGAAAACGGTAAAAATCGAAAACATTTACATGAATAATAAGTGTGTATCCCTCTCACAAAATCAGCTCAATATGCAAGTGTTATGATTATGCTAATAGATTATAACTAAAACAACATCAAATGTGTAACAGCAACACAAATGCATTAACATTAAACATTATTATACAAGCATCCAATTTTTACTGTTTGGTGGTCCTTCAGATCATGGGAATCGGCTTGAAGACTATCTGTATAACTTCACGTCAAAATGTTGCTTCGGAAAGATTAAACAGGTTATGCGAATTATTATTGGAAAGCTTAAAATCGTGTTTTTTGTTATTTATGCAGGCCTAAGAGGTATCAAGAAATAAAAACACTGTAATAAAGTGTACTTTCATTTTCCATAACACCTTTGAAAGCGATTTTGAATCGCGGCACAATGCATCGATATTCTTAAATTCACCTTTTTCATTATAAATCCTTTCTTCAATCTAGTTCAGCCTCGTCCAAGGAATTGACCAATCCACCGTAACTTAGCTGTGCTTTTACTATAGCGTTAAAGGCACAAGTCACGATGAGAACAAAAATATCCACTAATGGTCTCGCCGTTCAAATCACAATTTCTTTTAAATCCCCTCGACGAATCTTTGAACCACAGAATTAAAGTTGGTTATTTTTTCCTCATATAATAACGCATTTGGCACAACTAATTGTAAAATCCGGTAGGAACGATGGAACCAGAATAATTGATTGCTATACTCCGCTTAGAATCTCTCCGTTCAACAAATGGCAAAAAATTAAATAAAATAAATAAATAATCTTTTTAACGCCCGCGAATCTTAGAACCATCATCAATTCATGTCAATGTGGATTGAAAGTACATGCACACTTTTATATTATTGACATGATTAAGAGACGTGGTTTTAAATTGATACGAAGTTCAGCCTCACAAATTATTTATGTGACACCTTATTGGAACTTCTGTCTAAGGGCTGTATTTAATCAATTTGTCATGATAGACGCTACTTGAATGTCAATGACGTCAGAATAAATATCAATATATTGTAGGATGTGGTTATAAAATATAACAGGCATCTTCGCTATAACACTCCATTACATTAAATGTTACGTTTGGAATCCTACTTTACGCTTTACCTTTTGCATCTTCCTTAGGTTTTGGATCATTGTGGCTTTATTTCTTGACCAATTTTAATGAATAGGGTCTTAAATCCGAGCTGAAAGATGCAGCTATTGGTTTGTGGCTCTAATTATGACATATCTGCCTTTGATATACAGGGGTAAAACTAACTGGCACCTTATTTGTTTTGCAGACTGTATATAGTATTTCTTTCTTATATATATATATGACTATCCATCTCAAACCGCTCGTAAAGTCGGCAAATTGAATTTCGAGTTACAGTCCAAAATGTGCATAAAGATTGTATTCATAATGTACCTAATAATTGTCCTACAAGTTTCTCAGTCCAGTCATATACCAATCTTTAATCCTATTGTTGAAGAGGATAATAAGCTTATACTTAAATAGTAAATAGCTTTAGTCTTTGTTTGCTTTGGCTAAATCCTGTTCAAGTGGTGGGTTAACCAACAATTAACAATGAGAGGACATTCCAGAACCTCGTTGACTTGGGGATGATTTGAAGTGACCGCCAATTATGACCTTTTGATATTTAATACCGGCAATGTAGAAAAAGAGATATATTGTAGCACCAAAATAATGTACCTTTTTTACTGAAGGAGCAAAGTTTAACAAGCCATAACTCCACTTCTGGATATCGTTTGAAGTCAAATGATATATAATTGTAAAGCTTATGATATATATTTTCTAACATGGAAGAAAACAAAATTGACCAGGGGCCGACTTTACGAGCGTTTCGATGTGGATGGTCACATATTCCTAAATAAGTGACACTTTCGTTCAAATTTAGTGATCAGAAAAGACAGTTTAGGGAGAATAATACCTTCCTTCCTACTAAATATTCAAAAGATGCGGAGTTGTAAACATGGTGTACGTAAACCGCAAAATGTCTTTTGCCAAAATGAAATGAGAGAAGAGAGTTAAAGGATTCAGTGTCTACGTGTAAACGGGCATCAATGAAAGAAGCAAGACTAACACTGCCAAATGAGGTTTTAAAACTGTATTTTAAAGACAGGGAAAAAGAAATGTTTTGTTTGAAATCGAGGAACCTATACAACCTATTACAATTTATAATCATAAAAGAGAGAAGAGACGTGTCTAGACCGGATATGAGACGACAGTCTCAAGATGTTGGCCCATATCCGTAATATCAATCAATACAAATTGACGCAATTCTAATGACAACTCTTTAAACTTGTTTTGGATTTTGGTATGGACAGAATGCATCTGCAGTGAAATGATAATAATTAAATATTTTCTTTGCAGCTAAGTCACTTAGTTATACACTGTTTCTACAATTAAGCAAATCTAATGAAACGACGCAACATTATGTTGTAAGAAGTTTCATTACGGTGAAGTTCATGGAATAGGCTAAGGCAATGGGGCTTTTAATTTAAAGTAATGAAATTGATTCTAAACTTTAGGATTTTAAATATTTTTGACAATCTGTATTGACATTTGTTTCGATTAATAATTTTCATCGTAGAAAGTAGATACCCGTGACAAAAATTCACTGAGCCTGCCAGTATATTACTTAGACCTTGTTTGTAATTGATTTACACTTTTGTATTTTACAGATTATGAATATGGAAATTCTAGACCAATTAAATGTCCAATTCACATGAAACGATGTTGTCGTAATAACTTACGGTAAGCCTTAAATATAGGGCCGGGGCCAGTGCCCAATAAGGGATGAATGGGTATAACACGTGGATAGAGACATCCAGGAGACCCTAATTATGTTGTGGCACCTGACCTACATAAACAACACATTTAGTCACATTATTTAGTCGCATTAGATTCTGTATTTAATTTGATTTTCTGCTATGTCCATGAAATTATTGAGCATGTGCTCTGAGCCAGTTGACTATGCAAATTCAAATCACAATCGACAACTTGTTACAACATCACCTCTGAGGCGTTTTGCAACCCCAATCTGCATCAAGCAATCGATTGTGCCTCGTCTGAATTGGTTACAGAGTACACGTAGCATCAGTTTCGTTCTAATGATTGATTAAGTTTTCTATCATATTAATCAGTTAATCAATGTTTTGGACAATATTACTATCATTTTAATATGATCAACTGTTAGAGGAAAGAACAATATGCATACTTCCTCCATGCTTCCTTGTTTTGTTTTGGACAGTTTAATAATTATTTAATGGCGCCAATAAACCTGTAAAATGGAGCCAAGGGCAGACTCTTTGTATTCCGTATTGATCGAATTAAAAATAAAATCCAGTCGAAAAGGAAATGCATAGAATTACATTAAGAACGTTGTAATACACCTGTTTTCACGTGAAAAGAACAATATTTGAATCCTAATTAGCAGGTACGTGTCATGCATTTTGTCTGGTGATAGTCATATAATTAAAGCTGCGGAAAATTAAATGAACTAAATACATTAAAACGTTAGCACTCTTCAGAGTCGAGGGCTCCTACAATGTAAATAATATACTTTAAATTACTGATCAATATGGTTTTTAGGTTGGGCTTCCGGACTTCCTTAACCATGTAACACTCAAATTACCTGGATATTAAGTATCACTGGCTCCAAAGGTGATGACCTGAAGTGTAGATTCTAACAGTAAATAATGACGTTCTGGGCTTGTATCCTCTTAGTGAATACCCTGAGAGTTGACAGCTAAGCTGCAATCATAACACTGTCTCTATTGATGATGCCCTAAAGAGTGCAAATCTAGCAATATTCGGAGTCAACGACTGATGTACGGCAAATATCGCTGCCATGCTACAACGCTCACCAATATTTATAATTTTGTGGAATGGGCTTAACCATTTATTAAATGAGGCCAACAAAATAAATTAAATACCAGGCTCAAAAAACAACAAACAAACAAACAAACAAACAAAACAACAACAACAACAAAAAACAAGCAATCAAACTTTTTAGTTAATCCTTTTCCGACTGACCTTAATCTTCATTGAAATTCGGAAAAATGTTTTACTGCGCAAAGGAATACCGACACTAATTTTGAGAATAATGTAGTATTGCTTTTTTGAAAAAAAAAAATTAAAACAGATATTTTAAAGCATAAATAAAGTGATACAGTCGAGAAATACACCAAATCACATCCATTTAAGAAGTTTAATTAAGCTAATTAGGTCTGTATAAAATATGTACATGTTTTGGCTATGAAATTTAACTTTCTTTTTTCAATCCGACCATGAAGCGAAAGGACCTTTACCTTATCGTTAATATCTTGATGTTGAGTGTCAAAGCTGATGATAACCCGATGTGTTAATTTAATTTTATATCAATAACTTGTTAACTATCATCCTTTTACAGATGTATTCAAATCGAATGATTGGTACTAACCATTTTAAAATGTTTATTGCAAGATTTACTCTTACAAATACAACCTTGGACCCCACTTGAAATGAACAGGATTTCAGTAAACTTAAAAGTTCTATTGCTTCAATCCATGGTCATTTAAAACAATAGTAACATTTTTGTCAGATGTAACAGTCTTGTCACTAATTACTGGAAAAGGGTGAATGCCGGGGTGCATGGCAATCATATGGAAACAGTAGGGATTTGTCTTGTAACTTACTGTGCTGTTTGAATCTGAAAACTCTATGACCCTGGGTATGACCCGATTGACAGCCTCGTCCACCACTTTACTCCACCAAAGGTTTTATTTACTTACTCCAAATTTTTGCTCTTGAGAAATGATGAGTTCATCGTCTTTAACCTTTCCATAGTCAGTAACTCTCAATGAATAAATAATCATGCCGTGGTATTCTAAACCATTACTAATTACTAGAATAACTAAATTTGAATTCATGGTCTTGTAAATGTTTCCCCAACCGCAATACATTCGGATGTACGAGTGCCCAGTCTTATTTTGATTTATCTATATCTAAGCAGTCAATACCATCAATGCAAAGCTGTATATATGGTATAAATGTATAAATCCATCAAGGGCACTAATCATAAACGTGATGCCATAGTTATCCTTATTATTGTGTCCCGTACAGAGCATTGATGAATATTCATGTTATTTTTGTGAGACCTTATTAAACAAGAGTCAATATGTGACCCGGCAGCACAAATGAGCCGTAAATTCCCTAAATTGTATTCTGAGTTACGGTGTAAAATGTGTACGAAGGTCGTATTCATCGGTAACTTAAGCTGGCCCGACATCTGTCTCATTTTGATAGTCAAAAACTAATCAATAATCCTATTGTTGAAGTGGATAATAAGCTTCTACCTTAGATGGCTATAGAACTTTGAATAGCTCTGGTCTTTGTTAATATGAAATTGCTTCTGAAAAGAATTTTTTCTACTTTTTTCAATATGAATAAAGCAAAAGCAGCAGAAGAAACTGCTACCTTCCATAAATGTAAATAATATAAAATAAAACTGCCTCCTTACAAAATCTCTGGTTCTCCTATCCTGCAAGAGGAAAAAACCCTTTTGTTACATGGACGTGGCCAGTCACGCTGCTTATTTCGTATGAAAATCTTAGGCACTTCTGCCAGTATGGAGATCACTTTGGTAACTAAAGTGCACAGTCGAGTCACAATGCTTATGCCGTATCAAAATAGAAATACCACTTTGGTAACAATGTGGACAATAATATTGTTAATGCGGATCAAAGTCTTAAACGTTTCTAATAGTGGAAAGACCACCTTGGTAACAAAAATAAATAAAGACTGCATAAAAAGTAATGCAGCCGTTATAAATATGCCTATAGCCTCAGAACTATTAGTTGTATTCATAATATTTTGTCATAGAACGAAGATGTTGTATTTACGCGCATTTTGATACCCCATCTGTCCAATGTCGTTTATTACCACCAACACAATAGAGCTGAAAACTATTTTAATTTAAAAGTTGCAATTTACAGCGGTCAATGGTTATTATGCAAGAATTGTAAAGCCCACGATTATCTTCACGCTGCGTTACTTTTTGTGCAGTGTTTAGTTACATTGCTTGTGCTATGAAAATCCTAAGCGCTCATGCAAATGGGAAGATCACTTTGGCAACACAATTAACATTTGCATTGCTCAAGCAAGGTGCCCATGCAAGAGGAACTTTCGGTAACAAAAACGAACAGTCACGTTGCTTACACTGTATAAAACTAAGTAAAATCAAGTAAAATAAATTCAAAGAATAATTTTCATCAAACAAAAACATTTTCTGATGAGAATGGCGTCCAATTTGATCACTCTGGATATCGCCTTTTGTACTTGCACCTTTATGAGCAAGTCAACAACACATTGGACTGTTGATAAAAATATAGTTTTTTGAATACGGTTGTACGATTTATATGGTGAGGAAAAGTTGGTATTTCATGTAATAATCGACGGAAAATGGGCCAAATTAGACCCCGAAGTCCTAAATTTGATTTTCGAATATTTGTGTTGGTAATAGGCAAATGACGCATGTTGTTAGAACTCAAGTTCCATAAAATATACAATATAAAACAGCAGTCAAAATGGTTCAGAATAGCAAAGATTAGCAACATGGAACAGACAGATGGAAAAACTGGTAACGAGTCACATCTTTATCACCGCTGTCATTAGGAAAGTTAAACTGATTGCAGTGACTAGTGGGTAGTAGTCGGCGCAGTACGAAGCCATCTTCCTTGCGGAGAATAAATAGCTAGTGGATTTCTGGTATGATTCAAAGCCACAAAGTCTTGGTAAATTTGCAGGAGGTCGTCTAGAAACATGAAATAAGACATTTTGCGGCAGAATACAAATAATGTACATGATCTGATTTCTAAACCCTCGGGGATTAATCAGTTGTTGATAGTTATCAAAATATCTAACACATGTAGGAGTATCATAGAAGACTCAAGTATCATATCATTATTCTTCTCAAGTTCTAAACTTTATTCTTTGATATCTTTGCTTCATTGACAACATAATACTAAATGATTTGATTTTTGTTTTCTGTCTTTTTCAAGACACTAATTTTCTATACATAATATATGGATTTGTGCACACTTTTAATTGGCATATAAATTAATGTATATGATGATAACTACAATGCATGGTTTGATACTAATTATGCTTGCATTTCTGTCGAATAACTTGGGGAATTAATTCCTTGCCGTTACTTTCAAGATCGCATTCAAATTTCTTTGGAATTCTAAAGTTCTAACTTGTGCATTACCTACCCTTGCTGATGTTGAAAATCCCCAAAGTTGATGAATTAACTTATTTGCCTCTATCTCAATTACATTATTGCCGACATCCGTCTGATTGGATCCAATCATGTCCCATATTATATTTCAGGTAGAATGTATTGTTTGATACACATCCACTTATTGAGTTCTTATTCCCGTTAGCATAAGCTGAACCAGATCCATTCTTTGCGCTCATTTTAGTGATCAAAATTTTTACCCCAGACAAACTATTGTAATAAGGGTGTATGGACCTGCGAAAAGAAAAGTGACATCAGAATTACATAAGAAGAAGAGAGGAGCAGATAGAAGAAGAGGCAAGGGGCGTTGCGTTCGTTTGAATTTCAGATGAGTGCAACGGCCGCAATACCGCGTCTGAGCTTGGTAACCCTAATAATTCAGTGCCATTTTTATACCATTGTATGATTCTGCTGTGTGATTTACTTTTGTGAAGAAAACGAGCTACAACAACCCCATGTTTATTCCTTGACCGATTTCCTATACGATGTGGAAATCCATGTAATTCTAAATCTCTTGTTCTTTCGGATTTGACAAGAAGCGGTCAATAAGATCTGTTAAGATTTACGGTCGCCTGCAGTTGATCCATATTGTTATATAAAAGCTGTATCCATACAAAGTTGATTTCACTTTCTCTTGAGCTTTCTCTCCAATCCTCTCTCCATCTCATCGTCAGTCATATTATCTTTGGTCGTTTATTTATAAGCCGCCTGGCATTTTTAAATCCCACCCATCTCCTGATTTTATTTATTTGTCCTGTGTCTCTATCTGTCTCTTAGGTTGACTCTTCATCTTCTCAATTTAATTTGGTGGTACTGTTAATACACCTTCACACTATCAGACGAAAGTATTGTATATACGAAAGCGAAGGTCATCCAAAAAGTTCTGCCTCCACCTTCATGTCTCAATAATGCTGCGTGATACCTCACATTCTTCCTCTCATCATAACGAACAAAAAAGTTCTGCCACCACCTTTATATCTCAATCATGCTGCGTGATACCTCATCGTAAGGAACAAAAAATTCTTTCTGTAAGATACATAGTTCAGGGATTATGACGTCAAATAAATAAATAAAAGGTCAACGACCTTTTATGTTATATATATTCAAATTTTTATTATTATATATATATATTAAAATTTTAAAAATGCTCGTCCGAACCATGTCTCAGATTGTTTCAAATTATTCATTTAGAGAAAAGAAAAATGAAAACCTTACTTACACATATTGACCACCGCATTTTCTGATGAAACAAATTGATCAAATATCAACATGTTCATACTGATAATAGTTAATAAATCCAAGAAACCCATACCTGACAATAAGTATCTCAAAAATTAGTTCGTCAAGCCTATCGACCCCTGGCGATTTGACATGAAATTTGTGAAACAAATCCTATCACTGGGGTATGATATCATACCCTATGGAAGGTAATATGCAACTGAATTGTGCAACTAGCTGAAATAAAGGTCGATTTACCATTATGTTCAGACGACCATGAACCTTCAAACGTCGACATGAAATTCTAAGTCACTCTTAAGTTGAATTTATACTACATAATTGAGCGATAGCGAATGCTTTTTAGCCATGAAGGTAGAACGCTTTTTGGTGCGCTGGGAAAAGCGCGCTGCATTATCGGGCTATTCCAGAAAATAGGTGCACACCTCTATAGACTTTTTAGAAATTTGTCTCCCATAGCCACACGTTTGACCTATAGAGGGGTTCCGATATCCAGACTTTTCTACCCATCCAAGCTCCGGAAATCCGTACACTCACTGAGGAGTCAGGCACTGTTTCTCTTATATCCACATGTTTGACCTATAGAGGAAGTTTTTCTACCCATCCAAGCACTGGAAATCCGGACTTTTCAGACGCTTCCCCAAAGAGGAGTTCAGAAAATTTGGTCAAATACCAATCATTCAGCGATGGAGTATAAATTCAGCTTATGTTGCGTTGATTTTTCCTGAGCCATCCAGTGACTAACATGTTCGTAGAGTGTAGAAAAAAGAATTGATCAATCACTATGAACAATAATACAGTGCATCTCTCAATGAAACCTTGAAATGTATCCGCACGGCACAAATCTCAAAGTTTCATCTGAGTGTGCTAAGAGTTTTCTCTTGACCCCATTGAATTATCTTGGAGTTTGTTTCCCTTGGAGAGTCAAACACACGGGCGAAACTCCTGACTATACCTTCAAGGGTTCTGTTCCTCTGAGAGTCTGGCTCCCGTCTGGACAGACAGAGTTTTCTCTTGACCCCATTGAATTATCTTGGAGTCTGTTTCCCTTGGGGTGTCAAACATCTAAGTGCATCCACACAGGCAAAACTCCTGACTAAACCCAAGGGTTCTGTTCCTCTGAGAGTCTGGCTCCCGTCTGGACAGCTGGAATTAACGTGCTTATCGTATCCTTATGAGAAGCACAGCTGGAATTAAAGTTAAGAAAAGCAATGAATTCCGATAGAAACACTATAAATAAGAGGACAAAACAAAGAAAGCAAACAGTGATTATTCGCCTCATAACAAACAAAGTGACAGGTAATTTGTGATCGAAATGACTTTTTCAAGATTCTAAATAGGATACTAAAAGTTTGCACTAATGGATCCGAAATTGATCCTCCTTAGAGGTGTTGTTTGCAAGTAATTTGGGATGACTGATTCTACACAGTAGTCATTCAAAAACCTCGTTCACAGCTAATTCTTTACTGACATTATGGTTGCAGTAATAACAAAACATTTTCCTTCCGCGCTTCAACTTTAAAAAACCTAATTGTCTAATGTTCTAATTAATTTAGGAAACGAACCCATAATCAGCTATAATTAATAATAAGACTATCTGCCATAAAAGATTCAGCTTATTCTGTAAAATGTAAGTTTATTGGATGATTGACGTACCACATCATTTTCGGATGAAAAAAGTCCCGTGATAGAAGGTTTTGTGATAATTGAAAATATTATAACTAATTTGAATTCACGACAGGTCTCAACTAAAATTAAAATGTTTTACTCCACACCATATTTCTCGGATCTTTTGCTTGTTTTATACACACCATTTCCGTTGTTTCATTAAATTCAAATATTATTTATCAGCTATCTTATCAAAAATGTTTCCTTCGTCTTAAATGCAATATCATAGTCTCACTTTTTGCGGATCTCTTTGTTGCTTGGTGAAGTACAACTTTTATATTAAAAGACAAAAATACCGTGCAAACGTCGCTATCCAAGCCTTTATCTCAATTTGCTCAAATTTCTTGATTCGTCTCTCTATTGAATTCATAACGATATTATGTCACGTGCTCGTTGTTCTGAGTTTACTGCCTGTAGATGTACATTCTTTAAAAAAATTAAATTCTTACCAGATTTACGGATTACAACGGATAGAAGCAAACAGTACCCTAGAAGGAATACAAATTAAAAATTCTCCAATTTCACTCATTCCATCTCGCTTTGATCAAAATGATCAAACTAAGTGTATTCAATGGCCAGCATAAAATCCTCAATCTCTTTACTGCCAACAGTAATATTTCAATTGGTTTTATGACGTTAATAACTGTGCAGAATATTTAGCAGAAACTAATAAAAAGACATTATTCTGTGTATCAAATTTCCAATTGAACAAGTTCAAAATTGGTGAGAAGCATATTGAGTTTGCATCAGCATAATAGTGTAAGCGATTTGAACCTGGTGGCGCATAATGGTTGTTGTAATGTAATGAAATGGAATAGTAAAGTTTTATATTATAAACTTGAATGTCATTTTGAATACCACACTAAAAAGGAAATCGGCAATGTCGATAATGCTCATAATTATTTGTCGTATGCATTAACTTCCTTGATATTCTGCCTTTTTACAGAGAAGAATGTTCGCTTTATTGTAACT
Source organism: Amphiura filiformis (assembly GCF_039555335.1). Lineage (NCBI taxonomy): Eukaryota > Metazoa > Echinodermata > Ophiuroidea > Amphilepidida > Amphiuridae > Amphiura > Amphiura filiformis. The sequence continues at coordinate 5,991,312 of NC_092628.1, forward strand.
AGGTGAACTCCTTTTCCCCAATTAAATCAGATGTTTTAAATTAGTCAATGTCGCAGATTCCAGAATATCTCGAAAAGCGTGAATGGCCTCTTTGATTGGCCAGGAACTTAAATATATGTACCTAGGCACTATAAAAGAAAACCACATGAGCCAATCAGTGGTTAACATTAGCTTAGGGACAACAGTACCGAAAAAACACTTTTTTAAGGCATTACTGTAAAGTTGACGGGTTGGAGCTGCGGTTTATTTGCATTTTTTATATTTTCCATAACACCTTTCAAAGCGATTTTGAATCACGGCACAATGCATTGATATTCTTAAATTCACCTTTTTCATTATAAATCCTTAATTAGACACTTTCTACTGTCTTAAGGCTTCAATCCAGTTCAACCTCGTCCAAGGAATTGACCAATCCACGTTAGCTGGGCTTTTATTATAGCGTTGAAAGCACAAGTCACGATGAAAACAAAAATATCCACTAATGGTCTCACCGTTCTAATCACAATTTCTTTTAAATCCCCACGACGAATCTTTGAACCACAGATTCAAAGTTGGTTGTTTTTCTCATTTCAAAACGCATTTGGCACAACTAATTGTAAAATCTGGTACGACGACGATGGAACCAGAATAATTGATTGCTATTCCGCTTAGGATCTCTCCGTTCAACATATCGCAAACAAAAAATCACATTATCTTTTTAACGCCCGCGAATTTTAGAACCATCCATTCATGTCAATGTGAATTTAAAGTACATGCATAATTTTATATTATTGAGAGAAGTGGTTTTAAATTGATACGAAGTTCACCCACACAAATTATTTCTGTGACACTCTCTAAAATCCCTTATTGGAACTTCTGTCTGAGGGCTGTATTAAATCAATTTGTCATGATAGACGCTACTAGGCACTTGAATGTCACTGACGTCAGAGTAAATATAAATATATTGCAGTGATGTGGTTTTTTGAAGAACTACAAAAAATAACATGCAGCTTCGCTTTAACATTCCAGTACATCGAATGTTACGTTTTGAATCCTACTTTACGCTCCACTTTTTGCATCTTCCTTAGTTTTTGCAGACCGTATATAGTATTTCTTTCTTATATTCCTAAATAAGTGACACTTTCGTTCAAATTTAGTGATCCTACTAAATATTCAAAAGATGCGGAGTTGTAAACATGGTGTACGTAAACCTCAAAATGTCTATTGCCAAAATGAAATGAGAGAAGAGAGTTAAAGGGTTCAGTGTCCACATGTAAACGGGCATCAATGAAAGGAGCAAGACTAACACTGCCAAATGAGGTATTAAAACTGTATTTTAAAGACAGGGAAAAAGAAATGTTTTGTTTGAAATCGACGAACCAATACAACCTATAATCAATTTATAATCATAAAAGAGAGAAGAGATGTGGAAGTCTAGACCGGAAATGAGACGACAGTCTCAAGATGTTGGCCCATATCCGTAATATCAATCAATACAAATTGTCGCAATTCTAATGACAACTCTTTAAACTTGTTTCGGATTTTGGTATGGACAGAATGCATCTGCAGTGAAATGATAATAATATTGATATTATCTTTGCAGCTAAGTCACTTAGTTATACACTGTTACTACAATTAAGCAAATCTAATGAAACGACCCAACATTATGTTGTAAGAAGTTTCATTACGGTGAAGTTCATGGAAGAGTTGTGAGGCTAAGGCAATGGGGCTTTAAATTTAAAGTAATGAAATTGATTCTAAACTTTAGGATTTTTAATATTCTTGACAATCTGTATTGACATTTGTTTCGATTAATAATTTTGATCGTAGAAAATAGATACCCGTGACAAAAATTCACCGAGCTTCCAGTATATTACTTAGACCGTGTTTGTAATTGATTTACACTTTTGTATTTTACAGATTATGAATATGGGAATTCTAGACCAATTAAATGTCCAATTCACATGAAACAATGTTATCGTAATAACTTACGGTAAGCCTTGAATATAGGGCCAGATTGGCCCGGGCCCAGTGCCCAATTTAGTGAAGCACTGGTTCGAATGATAAATAAGTAACAGGGATGGATGGGTGTAACACGTTGTTAGAGACATCCAGAAGACAATATGTTGTGGCACCTGACTTACATAAACAACACATTCAGTCACATTATTAAGTCGCATTAGATTCTGTATTTAATTTGATTTTCTGCTATGTCCATGAAAGTATTGAGCATGTGCTCTACTTTATTGCGCCAGTTGACTATGCAAATTCAAATCAAAATCGACAACTCGATCACCTCTGAGGCGTTTTGTAACCCAAATCTGCATCAAGCAATCGATTGTGCCTCGTCTGAATTGGTTACAGAGTACAAGTAGCATCAGTTTCGTTCGAATGATTGCTTATATTTTCTATCATATTAATCAGTTAATCAATGTTTTGGACAATATTACTATCATTTTAATATGATCAGCTGTTAGAGGAATGACTATCAAACAATATGCATACTTCCTACATGCTTCCTTGTTTTTGTGCTGTGCGAAAGACAGTTCAATAATTACTTAATGGCGCCAGTAAACCTGTAAAATGGAGCCAAGGGCAGACTCTTTGTATTCCGTATTGATCGAATTAAAAAAAAACATCCAGTCGAAAAGGATATACATAGAATTACATTAAGAACGTTGTAATACACCTGTTTTCACGTGAAAAGAACAATATTTGAATCCTAATTAGCAGGTACGTGTCATGCATTTTGTCTGGTGATATGCATATACTTAAAGCTGCAGAAAATTAAATGAACAATTGGCACTCCTCAAATGCATAGATGTCAAATTTGTGACCTATCCTGCAGGATAAAGATATATGACCTACAGTGCGCTTAGATCATCTGACCTACAGTGCGCTTAGATCATCTGACCTACAGTGCGCTTAGATCATCTGACATACAGTGCGCTTAGATCATCTGACCTACAGTGCGCTTAGATCATCTGACCTACAGTGCGCTTAGATCATCTGACATACAGTGCGCTTAGATCATCTGACCTACAGTGCGCTTAGATCATCTGACCTACAGTGAGCTTAGATCATCTAACCTACAGTGCGCTTAGACCATCTGACCTACACTGCGCTTAGATCATCTGACCTACAGTGCGCTTAGATCCTACAGTGCGCTTAGATCATCTGACCTACAGTGCGCTTAGATCATCTGACCTACAGTGCGCTTAGATCATCTGACCTACCTACAGTGCGCTTAGACCATCTGACCTACAGTGCGCTTAGATCATCTGACCTACAGTGCGCTTAGATCATCTGACCTACAGTGCGCTTAGATCATCTGACATACAGTGCGCTTAGATCATCTGACCTACAGTGCGCTTAGATCATCTGACCTACAGTGCGCTTAGAGCATCCGACCTACATTGCGCTTAGAGCATCTGACCTACAGTGCGTTTAGAACATCTGACCTACAGTGGTTTATAGCATCTGCTCTGCTTCCTTTTGTAGTCATTTATAAACTGTCATCATGGTTATTGAGGTTACTAACATGTCTATGTCTATTTATGTCGTTATCATTTTATTGAATTGAGATTAACATTGAGATTGAGATTGAAATATTGAGATTAACGTGCTCTAGACATCAGTATTGTATTTTCAAACACAAAACACAAAACGAAACGTTGGTTTAGTAACGGGATACTAGTAATTTTATAAGTACCTAGAAGCCCCTCAAACACTATATAATTATAATTTTATAGTGGAATGCTGCTACAGGAATTCACCTTTGATCGTTGTTTATTAAGTGGCTTTAAGTGATGTCGTAATTTACTGTGTGCTTAACACGGGCCAAAACTGTTCTTTGTAAGTAAATGATCATTTAGCTGCATTATCGTAGAGGGTAAGGGGGCTGGCATTTTCTTCGGAAGGTGTGGGGGGGGGGGTCCCAAAAATACAGGGAGTCACAAGGGAAGGGAAGCAGCAGCTATAGCTACATCTACAGCTACCTAGAATCACTAGAGTGTCAAAAAGGTGAACTTAAGCAGCTATAAATAAACATAATTATTTAATACCCGTCGATCATGCTACTGTTTTTTTCATGTTAAGCAGCTATTTAATATTGTTGCGATTTGGTAGCTCACAGGATCTTCCGAATGGTAGTGAGCTTTGGCAAAAATTCAAATATGATCACATTATAGAGAGTGTGTAGAAGAATTCAAATATCATATCACATATATACTTTTATAGGTCCCGTGGTTCTTGAGTTATGTTGTAATGAGGGCTGAAACAACAACTTTTTCGTAAAACGTACATAACTCATTAACAAGAATAGGTCAAGCAAGTTTTCAAAGTATATGATTTGTTGAATTAACTTTTGCAAAACTTCAAAGTGTTATTTTTCAATAATATACTTTTTTGCTGCTTCGACCAACAATACCTCATCTACCCTTAAGTAACGGAAGGCCAGCCCTGAAATTCCTATAATCTGCCAACATACATGACATACGACATTTCATATCAGGTAACAACAAGACAAACTCCGATGTTCCATAGCTTTTTATTTAGAAATTATTTTAAATATATATTTGTCCGCGTCATACCATGCGCGTATTTGGGGGGGGGGGTAGGGGGCGGCCCCCCGGGGTAAAAGCAGGGGGCGGCCAAAATGAAGGGGCGGCTGTAGAAGAAGGGGCGGCAAAAACAGGGGTGGCAAAAACGATGGGGCGGCAAAAAGAATTAGTAAATTAAAAAGGGCGGAAAAATTTGATAAAGCATGCAAAATTTGAAAAAAATGGTACTATACATCAAAATGTGCTGCTTTTAGGGCGCTAGCGCCTGCAAGCCTTTTTTTTTTTGTTTTTTTGTTTTTTGTTTTCTTTTTTGCTCTTTTCTTTTTCAAACGACCGAGAAAAAAATTGGGTCAACCTTTTCGGGCTGTTGAGGAAGGGGCGGCAAAATTGAATTTTCTTCAGCCCCCCCCACGGCCACGGTACGCCACTGCATACGAACAACTTCTGCTTTTTTAAAGATTATAAGGATAAGAATAATTATGGTATAGATGTTGAGAATAGCGAATGAATAATATAACTGGTTTTAAGATGGTATCTTGGTATTAGGATTGTTAAGGTTGTTCAGGGTAACACAAGCATTGACGTTCCGTTTTTACACAAACTTAACTCACTGCAGAATCCGGTTACTGCTTTAAAAGAGACAAACATAGAGGGCTCTAGTGAGATTGATTATAAGAAACAGAAAACATTTATATACAACTCAGAAAGTCAATCGCAGGCAAGCCGCAGTGAATACATTGTCAACTGCAAGTAGATTTGCTGTTTGCTATTACACGACAAGCATTCCTAATCTGTTTTCCCTAATGACTCAACTACAGACTGATGGTAAATATCTCTGATGTCTGTCAACTTTCAACAAGTCATTCCTCCGTCCCTGAAACGTCCATTTAGGCCATCAGCCTGTATGTTAGATGATGATTGGGATCTTATAGCATTGACTGTGTAAAGAGACAGGAACAGACTCTTGTCCAAATTGAATATAAACTCAATATGTGATGCGATCTAGCAAAATCAGTGGGAACTCGGAAATATTGATTTTGAGATATAGCCAAACAAAGGCAATTATTTCCTTTTGTTTCCTGCTGTTTTGGAAATTCTTTACTTGCTCATTTCTTTGGAACTGGTTGTTCAATTCCCAGGGGCGTAGCAAGAAACTCGGGGGCCCATGGACAAGGAGCAGTGCGGGGCCCTTTTACCATTTCCTTTATCAGCCATATCGTCCTAAGTACATCTCCCATTCTCTCCACATTCAATTCAAAGAAGAAGGTCTGTATTACTACGGATGTTTTTTCAAAGTAAATAACACCATCACACAAGATTCATTCCTCTAACAATGTTCGCCATATTGAAGGTAAAATGGTAAAATATGGTGCAAAAGTGGAACAACCAGGCGTCAACATTTATTAAAATATTCCCAGATATATCTGGGGATATTATATTGTTATTGACTATAAAACCAAGTTATTTTTGACAGCAATTGTCCTGTCACATAGATATTTTTTCTAAACTAATTGACACATATAAGAGACAACCAGACAAATCCCTTCCGACATTTACGTCCGTGCTGTCATAATAATGATTGAATCAACAAGATATCCTATGCCTGTTTTACTTCAATAACATGTGTGATTAGATTCAACGTATACCGTGAAGAGTATTAGTACTATAACACTTTCATAATGTGCAAGTATCTATAGCCAATGCATTGCTTTATTTTAATTTGACATAAAAAACAAACAAACAAACAAACAAACGAGTAAACGTAGATGGAAATAGTTGGTTTCACAAAACGGTAACTGACTGGGTACTGGAGGATATCCAGGACAAAATTGACTGACACCTGTATGGTAATACATTATTAAGAGCATGTACACATCCCTGTATTTGATTGGCTTTCTACACTCAATTCACAAGGTGCTGACAAGTTACCAACATTGAAACGGTGGTTCTTAAGGACTACTCTAAAGCTTACTTCCCGACGTAGATATTGAAATTGAGATTTGGACGAATCGCGCCTAAGTGCGATTAATGAATTTGACCAAAAGACGAATCGTATACTTAGCTGTACAAATCAGGTTGATAAATTGTATAGAATAGCTGACAACTTTTTCTAAATTACATGTCATTTACTGTTATTTTTGATACCAATGGGTAGCTATAGGTATCTTCTATCCAGTGATGCCAAAATAAGTACAAACATTCCCCAAACACGATATCGCTATGGCGTAATTATGTCAGAGCTCCGTCGCAAACTTGGGAAATCACAGAAATTATACACAAAATATAGGCCAATTATTGTTATATCTACTCTAAAATCCTTGATTTCAACCGGGGTTTTCACTAAATATTACGGGGATGACAAATTATAACTTATATACCAAGTTTAGAATCTATAGCCTTATGACAACCAGCAATTTGTACATAAAACCACCAAATCAAGGATGAGTGCTATAGTTTACACGTAGTTGAATGCGGATTCGTCCCCGAATGTAAATCTTTGCGCAGCGATTGACACTTTTTGGATTTAGCATAAAGCCGAATATCTGTAAATACCTGTTTTGAGGGATATATCGATTGTTTCAGAACATGCAAGTATTGCAAATAATTAGTGCACATCCACTTCTATAATATACATTTCAAATGAGTGCTCACGAATGTTCTCATATTTTAGCAGGGCCGATGGAATGGTACCAATATTTTCAAACGCCGTTTACTCAGAACAGCGATTTTGCGGATTCGTCACTCTGCCGTATTCAAAACGATATGCTTGTCTGCAAAACTGATTTTAAAATGCACTCAGAATGTCAATTTCTTCAGGTACCTTAGGTCTGCTGGTTTGCAATAAAATGTAGTTTTTAAAAAAGGACTGGATTGTTTGTTGAGAGAAAAACATATGGAACAATATTTGGCCATTAGACTTGTACTTGATCACATTATTGCATATAAAAACAAGTGTATTATAAATGTAATCAAGATGTAATGGCTAAGTTGGAATATTAATATTCTCTTTGCGGTGTAAATATGAATAACGAAACGAGAAAGTTAATTGCGGGTAACTGAGTGAAAGTCAATGGCTTTTATTTTTCTGTTAAATATGGTGTAAATCTTCAAGTTAACTTTTTTTCAAATGTCAAGAACTACTTGCTAAATTCCATTCTGCCTGTGGTCCCAGCAACGTAAAATGTTTTTGCCGTTTTACAATATTGTTGTATTGTTGGATGTCAAGAATCGCTGGACCATAACTGGGTATTTTTATGTGTTACATAAATGCCGTCCACACCAAGCAAAAGTTTGCCATGCATTTTAAGGCAGATACTAACTCAATATGCCACACGCCCCGACCTCCTATCAATGTTGAAGGCCTTGCCATTGCATGTCTTCTACCAACATGGTTTTTAAACTGTGTGAGAATATTCATGTGTTGGGTCTTTGGAGTATTGAAATAAAGTGACTTACAATTTACATAGACAGTGACTCCCAAAGTTGGTGATCTGATTATAAACTTCTAGCCAGGCGTCTGGGAATTGACCTGGAGAATTAGTTAAACATTTCTAGTACGATGACTGATCACATGACGTTGAATTTGATAGCCGAACCCTAGCTTGAACATATTGTAGTATAAAAAAGAATCGATATCTGACTAAAGCTCTGACGGTACAATTATCACTGCTTCAATTGTATTCTATTATTTGCTTTCATGTATATTTTGATTTTATTCCATTACCTCATACAAAACTTTCAGTGATATAAATTATACAATTCGCATACAAATAATTAATGAAGTATTCACGTATTAGACTCGTGATCGCTTAGTGGATGCCCTGAGAGTTGAAAGCTTAACCATAACACTGTCTATATCACTGATGCCCTAAATAATTCAACGTTAGCACTCTTCAGAGTCAAGGACTCCTACAATATAAATAGCATACATTACATTACTGATCAATATTTATGGTTTGTAGGTTGGGCTTCCGGACTTCCTTAACCATGTAATACTCAAATTACCTGGATATTAAGTATCACTGGCTCCAAAGGTGATGACCTGAAGTGTGGATTCTAACAGTAAATAATGACGCTTCACATTCTGGGCTTGTATCCTCTTAGTGAATACCCTGAGAGTTGAAAGCTAAGCTGCAGTCATAACACTGTCTCTATTGATGATGCCCTAAAGAGTACAAATCTAGCAATATTTGGAGTCAACGACTGCTGTACGGCAAAAATCGCTGTCATGCTACAACGCTCACCAATATTTATAATTTGTGGAATGGGCTTCCGGACTTTATTAACCATTTAATAAATGAGGCCAACAAAATGAATTAAACACCAGGCTCAAAAAACAACAAACAAACAAATAAACAAACAAAACAACAAATCAAGCAATCAAACTTTATAGTTAATCCTTTTCCGACTGACCTTATATTAATCTTGAATCTTCATTGAAAATCGGGAAAATGTTTTACTGCGCAAAGGAATACCGACACTAATTTTGAGAAAATTGTTGTATTGTTTAAAAAAAAAAAATTAAAACAGATATTTTAAAGCATAAATAAAGTGATACAGTCGAGAAATACACCAAATCACATCCATTTAAAATGTTTTGGCTATGAAATTTAACTTTCTTTTTTCAATCCGACCATGAAGCGAAAGGACCTTTACCTTATCGTTAATATCTTGATGTTGAGTGTCAAAGGTGATGATGACCCGATGTGTTAATTTAATTTTATACCAATAACTTGTTAACGATCATCCTTTTACAGGTGTATTCTAATCGAATGATTGGTACTAACCATTTTTAAATGTTTATTGCAAGATTTACTCTTACAAATACAACTTTGGACCCCACTTGAAATGAACAGGAATTCAGTTAACTTTAAAGTTTTATTGCTTCAATCCATGGTCATTTAAAATAATAGTAACATTTTTGTCAGATGTAACAGTCTTGTCACTAATTACTTGAAATGGGTGAATGCCGGGGTGCATGGCAATCATATGGATTTTAATCTTTAATCTGTTTGAATCTTAAAACTGTATGACCCCGGGGTATGACCCGATTGACAGCCTCGTCCACCACTTTACTCCACCAAAGGTTTTATTTACTTACTCCAAATTGTTTGCTCTTGAGAAATGATGAGTTCATCGTCTTTCAATGAATGAATATTCATGCCGTGGTATTCTAAACCATTACTAGAATAACTAAATTTGAATTCATGGTCTTGTAAATGTTTCCCCAACCGCAATACATTCGGATGTACGAGTGCCCAGTCCTATTTTGATTTATCTATATCTAAGCAGTCAATACCATCAATGCAAAGATGTATATATGGTCTAGATTTATAACTCCCTCGAGGGCACTTATCATAAACGTGATCCCATAGTTATCCTCATTATTGTGTCCCGTACGGCCCTGATTTGGTAAAACGATGTAACTTGAAATTTGGACATTTTGAGATAAATCCATATTTTGGGTAATATGAGGGTGCTCTTTCCATTGGTGACATCCTCAAATCACCACCATGCTTCGTTTTAAAGATAGCAGAACCTATCTTGGCACTTTTTTGTCACTTTCCGTGTATTTAATATGGTAAAATGACCTATCTCAAAGTTAGATCATTTTACCGCATTAGCCAAGATCCATAGAGCGCCAGAACACATTAATGATAATACGGCAAAACAACCTATCTCAAGATAGATCAAATAAATGAGTCTCGCTTTGTTTATTTTTGTTACAAGGTAAAACAGTGCAAAAGAATCTAACTCCCTAAAAATGGTTGTTATTTCAAAATTACTCAACCAAATTAGCCAAACTTTTGCACATAATAAGATTGTTATATTTTCTAAGATATTAGATGTGTTTAATAATTTATTTTATACAAAAAGAAAAACGTCAAGTGTTCAAACTTAAAAGCTCTTTTTCTCAAAACAGCGATTTTCAAGTTAGATCATTTTACCAAATCAGGGCCGCGTACAGAGCATTGATGAATATTCATGTTATTTTTGTGAGACCTTATTAAACAAGAGTCAATATTTGTTAAATTATACGGTTGTATGTTTTGCCTCTACCGAGAGTAAAAATCTTATTAACTATCTGAAATGAAAAGAACATCTCTAAAATATTCATGACATATTCAGGTTTTGCTCTTAATCTAGATATCATCAATATCTTACAGTTACACATGTAACATCACCAAGCTTGCAGTTGCAGCTGTTTAAAGCTGAACGCAAGCAATACTTTGTTGGGAACATTAAAATATTAATCTATAGCCTGACTGATTGTGTTTAAAATATAATTTCCATAACATGCTATTTTCATCCGTGTAATTTGCACCATAATACTCTAGGCGTGAATACATTTTTCCAGTAGCTTGATACTGGTGTGTACAAGTCTATGTTTTGGTCACGAATGCTTTTGCTATGCAGGTAATAAGTGAATAGTATATGTATAGCCATTGGGCAGTACCTGTGAAAACGAAATCTGTGAATATGAAATTGCTTCTAAAAAAGATGTGTTCTACTTTCCTCAATATGAATAGAGCAAAAGCAGCAGACGGAACTGCTACCTTCCATAAATGTAAATACTATAAAATAAAAACTGCCTCCTTACAAAATCTTTGGCTCTCCTATCCTGCAAGAAGAAAAAACCCTTTGGTTACAGACGTGGCCAGTCACGCTGCTTATTTCGTATGAAAATCTTAGGCACTTCTGCCAGTATGGATATCACTTTGGTAACTAAAGTGCACAGTCGAGTCAAAATGCTTATGCCGTATCAAAATAGAAGTGAAAATAGAAATACCACTTTGGTAACAAAGTGGACAATGATATTGTTATTGCGGATCAAAGTCTTAGACGTTTCTAATAGTCTAATAGTGGAAATACCACCTTGGTAACAAAAATAAATAAAAACTGCACAAAAAGTAACGCAGCCGTTATAAATATGCCTATAGCCTCAGAACTATTAGTTGTATTCATAATGTTTTGCCATAGAACGAAGGATGTTGTATTTACGCGCATTTTGATACCCCATCTGTCCAATGTCGTTTAATACCACCAACACAATAGAGCTGAAAAATACCCGAATTTAAAAGTTGCAATTTACAGCGGTCAATGGTTATTATGCAAGAATTGTAAAGTCCACCATTATCTTCACGATGCGTTACTTTTTGTGCAGTGTTTAGTTACATTGCTTGTGTCATGAAAATCCTAAGCGCTCATTCAAATGCGAAGATCACTTTGGCAACATAATTAACATTTGCATTGCTCAAGCAAGGTGCCCATGCAAGAGGAACTTTCGGTAACAAAAATGAACAGCTGCGTTGCTTACGCTGTATGAAATTAAGTAAAATTCAGTTCAAGTCAAAGAATAATCTTCATCAAACAAAAACATTTTCTGATGAGAATGGCGTCCAGTCTGATCACTCTGGATATCGCCTTATGTACTTGCGCCTTTATGAGCAAGTCAACAACACATTGGACTGTTGATAAAATAATGTGGGTTTTTGAATAAGGTTGTAGGATTTATATGGTGAGGAAAAGTTGGTATTTCATGTAATAACCGACGGGAAATGGGCCAAACTAGACCCCGAATTAGACCAGTACCCTTCAAATCCTTAATTTGACGTTCGAATATTTGTGTTGGTAATAGGCAAATGACGCATGTTGTTAGAACTCAAGTTCCATAAAATATACAATATAAAACAATATAAAACAGCAGTCAAAATAGTTCAGAATAGCAAAGATTAGCAACATGGAACAGGAAGATGGAAAAACTGGTAACGAGTCACATCTTTATCACCTTTGTCATAAGGAAAGTTGAACTGATTGCAGTGACTAGTGGGTAGTAGTCGGCGCAGTACGAAGCCATCTTCCTTGCGGAGAATAAATAGCTAGTGGATTTCTGGTATGATTCAAAGCCACAAAGTCTTGGTAAATTTGCAGGAGGTCGTCTAGAAACATGAAATAAGACATTTTGCGGCAGAATACAAATAATGTACGGTATCTGATTTCTAAACCCTCGGGGATTAATCAGTTGTTGATAGTTATCAAAATATCTAAAACATGTGTGAGTATCATAGAAGACTCAAGTATCATATCATTATTCTTCTCAAGTTCTAGACTTTATTCTTTGATATCTTTGCTTCATTGGCAACATAATATTAAATGATTTGATTTTTGTTTTCTGTCTTTTTCAAGACAATAAATGTAATTTTCTATACATAATATATGGATTTGTGCACACTTTTAATTGGCATATAGATTAATGTATATGACGATAAGTACAATGCATGGTTTGCTACTAATTATGCTTGCATTTCTGCTGAATGACTTGGGGGATTCATTCCTTGCCGTTACTTTCAAGATCACATACAAATTTCTTTGAAATTCTAAAAATCGAGTTCTAACTTGTGCATTACCTACCCTTGCTGATGTTGAAAATCCCCAAAGTTGATGAATTAACTTATTTGTTTATTTTGATATGTTTCAATTGTATTTTTGCCTCTATCTCAATTTAATTATTGCCGACATCCGTCTGATTGGATCCAACCATGTCCCATATTATATTTCAGGTAGAATGTATTGTTTGACACACATCCACTTATTGAGTTCATATTCCCGTTAGCATCAGCTGAACCAGATCCATTCTTTGGGCTCATTTTAGTGATCAAAATTTTTACCCTAGACAAACTATTGTAATAAGGGTGTATGGACCTGCGAAAAGAAAAGTAACATCAGAATTACATAAGAAGAAGAGAGGAGCAGATAGAAGAAGAGGCAAGAGGCGTTGTGTTCGTGTGAATTTAGATGAGTGCAACAGCCGCAAAACCACGTCTGAGCTTGGTAATCCTAATAATTCCTTGCCATTTGTATACTAAACTGAGCTCAAAAAGAAACTTATATTTTTTACAACTTGTGAATCACAAGGTCATATCTTAAAATACTGTCAATCAAAATGAACCAAACTTACACGCAAGATTACCTTAATACTCTACTCAAAACACATGTCAATAACCAAGCAGTTGTCCAACTGACACAACAGCAAAATGCACTGTCATGGGACAGCTTCCTGGACTTCCTTCACATTCACAGCCCAACATTTGGCACCCAGCACAAAAAATCTGTGAGAATGTACACAGGATCCTTGCACAGATGATAAAACGGTGCTGCTTTCTGCTTTTCATAGACTTTTTTCATGAAACAGGGTTGGGCTGTGAATGTGGTCCAGGAAGCTGTCCCATGTCAGTGCATTTTGCTGTTGTGTCAGTTGATAACTGCTTGGTTACTGACATGTGTTAAGAGTAGAGTATTGAAATAAACCTGTGTCTAATTTTGGTTCAATTTGATGGACAGGATTTCAAGATATGACCTTGTGAAAAATTATAAGTTTCTTTTTGAGCTCAGTTTATTATATGATTCTGCTGTGTGATTTACTTTTGTGACGAAAACGAGCTACAACAACCCCATGTTTATTCCTTGACCGATTTCCTATACGATGTGGAAAGCCATTCATATAATTCTAAATCTCTAGATCTTTCGACTTTGACAAGAAGCTGTCAACAAGATCTGTTAAGATTTACTGGCGCCTGCAGTTGATCCATATTGTTATATAAAAGGTGTATCCATACAAAGACGATTTCACTTTCTCTTGAGCTTTCTCTCAAATCCTCTCTCTATCTCATCGCCAGTCATATTATCTTTGGTCGTTTATTTATAAGCCGCCTGGCATTTTTAAATCCCACCCATCTCCTGATTTTATTTATTTGTCATGTGTCTCTATCTGTGACTTACGTTGACTCTTCATCTTCTCAATTTAATTTAGTGATACTGTTAATACCTTCACACTATCAGATGAAAGTATTGTATATACGAAGGCGAAGGTTATCCAAAAAGTTCTGCCTCCACGGTCATATCTCAATCATGCTGCGTGATACCTCAAACTCTTCCTCTCATCATAACGAACAAACAAATTCTGCCACCACGTTTATATCTCAATCATGCTGCGTGATACCTCATCATAAGGAACAAAAAATTCTTTCTGTAAGATGCATAGTTCAGGGATTATGACGTCAAATAAATAAAAGGTCAACGACCTTTTATATTATGTTATATTCAAATATTAAAAATGCTCTGATTCGTCCAAACTTTGTCTGATTGTTTCAAATTATTCATTTAGAGAAAAGAAAAATGCAAACCTTACTTACACATATTGACCACCACATTTTCTGGTGAAACAAATTGATCAAATACCAACCGGCGCATGCTTATAATAGTTAATGAATCAAAAAACCCATACCTGACAATAAGTATCTCAAAAATCAGTTCGTCAAGCCTATCCACCCTCTTGCTACGCCCCTGGTGATTTGACATGAAATTTGTAAAACAAATCCTATCACTGGGGTATGATATCACGCCCTATGGAAGGTAATATGCAACTGAATTTTGCAACCAGCTGAAATAAAGGTTGATTTACCATTATGTTCAGACGACCATGAACCTTCAAACGTCGACATGAAATTCTAAGTCACTCTTAAGTTGAATTTATACTATATAATTGAGCGATAACGAATGCTTTTTAGCCATGAAGGTAGAGCGCTTTTTGTTGCGTTGGGAAAAGCGCGCTGCATTATCGGGCTATTTCCAGAAAATAGGTGCACACCTCTATAGACTTTTTAGAAATTTTTCTCCCATAGCCACACGTTTGACCTATAGAGGGGTTCGGATATCCAGACTTTTCTACCCACCAAGCTCCGGAAATCCGTACACTCAGGCACTGTTTCTCTTGTATCCACATGTTTGACCTATAGAGGAAGTTTTTCTACCCATCCAAGCACTGGAAATCTGGACTTTTCAGACGCTTCCCCAAAGAGGAGTTCAGAAAATTTGGTCAAATACCAATCACTCAGCGATGGAGTATAAATTCAGCTTATGTTGCGTTGATTTTTCCTGAGCCATCCAGTGACTAACATGTTCGTAGAGTGTAGAAAAGGGAATTGATCAATCACTATGAACAATAATACAGTGAATATCTCAATGAAACCTTGAAATGTATCCGCACGGCACAAATCTCAAAGTTTCCTCTGAGTGTACTAAGAGTTTTCTCTTGACCCCATTGAATTATCTTGGAGTTTGTTTCCCTTGGAGTGTCAAACTTCTAAGTGCATCCACACGGGCGAAACTCCTGACTAAACCTTCAAGGGTTCTGTTCCTCTGAGAGTCTGGCTCCCGTCTGGACAGACACAGTTTTCTCTTGACCCCATTGAATTATCTTGGAGTCTGTTTCCCTTGGGGTGTCAAACATCTAAGTGCATCCACACAGGCGAAACTCCTGACTAAACCCAAGGGTTCTGTTCCTCTGAGAGTCTGGCTCCCGTCTGGACAGCTGGAATTAACGTGCTTATCGTATTCTTATGAGAAGTACAGCTGGAATTGAAGTTAAGAAAAGCAATGAATTTCGATAGAAACACTATAAATAAGAGGAAAAAACAAAGAAAGCAAACAGTAATTACTCACCTCATAACAAACTTAGTGACGGGTAATTTGTGATCAAAATGGCTTTTTAAGATTCTAAATAACATACTAAAAGTAAACACGTAAATTAGGATTGCTTTAATTGTTTTTTTGGGTAGCGTGTGCACTAATGGATTTGAAATTTGTCCTCGTTAGAGGTATTTGCAAAGTAATTTGGGATGACTGATTCTACAAAGAAAAATCTCGTTCGCAGCTAATTCTTTACTGGCATTATGGGTGCATTAATAACAAAACAGTTTCCTTACGCGCTTCAACTTAAGTATTGTCTAATGCTCTAATTAATTTAGGAAACGAACCCATAATTAGCTATAATTAATAAGAAGACTATCTGCCATAAAAGATTCAGCTTATTCTACTTAGTCAGTAAAATGTTAGTTTATTGGATGATTGACTTACCACATCATTTTCGGATGAAAAAAGGTTTTGTGATAATTGAACAATTATAACTAATTTGAATTCACGACAGGTCTCAACTTCTAATTATATGAGTTCAAAGGTTCAGGAAATAAATCCAGACTTCAGGTTTTACTTCACACCATATTTCTCGGATGCGTTGCTTGTTTTATATACATTATTTACGTTGTTTCATCAAATTCAAATATTATTTGTCAGCTATCTGAAATATTTCCTTAGTCTTAAATACCATATCGTAGTCTCACTTTTTGTGGATCTCTTTGTTAATTGGTGAAGTACAACTTTATTAAAAGACAAAAATACTGTGCAAACGTTGTTATGCGAACCTTTTATCTCAATTTGCTCAGATGTCTTGATTCATCTCTCTATTGAATTCATAACGATATTATGTCACGTGCTATTGCCTGTAGAGGTACATTATTTTAAGAATTGAAATTCTTACCAGATTTACGGATTACAACGGATAGAAGCAAACAATACCCTAGAAGGAATACAAATTAAAAATTCTCCAATTTCACTCATTCCAAATAACTTCATCAAAATGATCAAACTAAGTGTATTCAATGACCAGCATAAAAATCCTCAATCTCTTTACTGCCAACAGTAATATTTCAATTGGTTTATGACGTTAATAACTATGGTGCAGAATTTTTAGCAGAAAAGCTAATAAAACGACTAAGACATCATTGTGTGTATCAAATTTCCAATTGAATAATGTTCAAAATTGGTGAGAAGCATATTGAATTGCATCAGCATAATAGTGTAAGCGATTTGAGGCTGGTGGCGCATAATGGTTGTTGTAATGTAATGGAATGGAATAGTAAAGTTCTATATTATGAACTTGAATGTCGTTTTGAATACCACACTAAAAAGGAAATCGGCAATGTCGACAATGCTCATAATTATTTGTCGTATGCACTAACTTCCTTGATGTTCTGCATTTTTTTTACAATGTTCGCTTTATTGTAACTAGGAGAACTCTTTTTCCGCAATTAAATCAGATGTTTTAAATTAGTCGATATCGCAGATTCCAGAATATCTCGAAAAGCGTGAATGGCCTCTTTGATTGGCCAGGAACTCAACTATATGTACCTAGGCACTATAAAAGAAAACCACATGAGCCAATCAGTGGTTCACATCAGCTTAGGAACAACAGTACAGAAAAAAACAAACCACTTTTTAAGGCATTACTGTAAAGCTGACGGGTTGAAGCTGCGGTTTATTTGCTTTTTTAAACTAATCCATGCCTCAATACCTAAGATTTGAGGCGGGAATGTATTCGAAGTGTTCTGTAGATGGAACTAAGGACATTTCATGACCAACAGGACTAGGATTTGAACTGCGAGGTTGTAAGATCGAACTGAGCGGCGGAGACGAGAGCCAGTCTGAAGCGGTCAGGTAGTAGTTAGCACTAGAGGTCTGGCACATTAGTACATTGAGACGAGAGCCAGTCTGGAGCGGTCAGGTAGTGGTTAGCACTAGAGGTCTGGCACAGTAGTACGGAGACGAGAGCCAATCTGGAGAGGTCACGTAGTAGTTAGCACTAGAGGTCTGGCACATTAGTACAGTACATTTAATGGAACATTGTAGTAGCATCTTGCGCTAAAGGTTACATACCACTAATAGGCCTGGGCGATACATGGAAATACGACGAGTAACTATTTGTTTGCATGGAATCTCAAAAGACTGCATTAAAATCGCTGAAATTGATCAAGTTATATAGCCAAAGTACTTTTTAGAGTTTGATGCTTCAAAATGGTATTATTTTCTCTCATTATATGACATTTTTGTGGTAATATCACCAAAATTCATACGGACGGCTTCGATTTTTAGTAATTGTTCGCCCTACCATATTGTAACTTTCAGCTTAGAGGGCGCACTGCCATTTTAAAACAAGAAAAGTCTCAGGTCAACCTATGTTGAGCTTTTGATCATTTGGCAACTAAATCATATAGTTTCACCTGATATTTGTGGCATTTAACTGTGAGAGTTCTGAATACGAGAAAATTCCACCCGAAATTAGCCATTTCCCCACTGAAACCCGTGTAATACATAATTAGTGGTATTTAACCTAAAGACTGGCTGGAGTTGATGTCATCCGCAGAGAGATGCGATACACCAATCTGACCAATCCAATTACAGCTCACTCTCCACGGTGGAGACCAGTGCATTGGGCCACTGTCTTTTCATTCTTGGGGATCACAGGATTCCAAAATAAGTCCAAAAAGCCCCATACTATTTTGTAATGTCCGTGAGAGCATTGAACAAAATAATTTTATGGCTGGTGAGATAATAACAAGTAGCCATTACTTAAACTTTCTCTAAATCCAAGTGTACATTTGATCTATTTTTAGTTTCACTAGTGCTCTGTTACATTAACTTTAAAAAGAAAAGAAAAATAATCTTTACACGCTATCAAGCCCATTTGGCTCAATCATTTATACTTTTTGAACATTTAAAATGGTAAATCGTAATTAATCACTTGATTAACAATGCGTACACGGGATTTTACACAATGCCGATTCTGTGGTAAGTGAGTAATCTGTTTTTTAAAATGATTAAAAAGAATTTAAAATTAAATTAGGTAAGCCGGTAATGTGACAATGCCAGACAAATTTACGGGATGCGGGTCAGACGGAATATTTTTATAAATTGGGAAAGCGAAAACATCAGTAGCAATTTCCTGTAGACGGCTTCAATTCCGTTGTGCCACATTCTGAATTGATTGATCACCCCTTCTCTAAATTTAAATGTAACAGATTTGTATTTAAACTAACTTTCATCAACGCTAACAGAACTTATGATAGATCAAATGAACAAAAGGTTACCGGATTATTGTTGGGTAATTATAGATGGCCGTGGGAATCACTCTATCATTATAAAAATATTTGAAGCAATCAAAGAGCCCTTTGAGTAAAAATTGTAGTGTAATGATTGACATAATACAATTGAACACTAAAGTTGAAGATGATCCCAACTCCACCATTTTACACAAATGAGTTAGATCCAGCATTTTATTGCCAGCAGACTGTTCTTCCTTGAGTGTAAAAGAAGGGCCCAAATCTAGTATCTAAATAGTCAATAGATCTTGAAACTGATATGTTCCATATGAACGACTTTAGACCCCCCAGGAAAGTTAGTAGGTCACTGGTGTAATACCAATAATAATATGATATTAATATCACATTATTCTCAACTTACTCTTGACTACTATACTACACACCATCAGATATGTTGCCTCTATTGTGTTAAGAGGAATTTCATGCACACACAGCGCTTGGAAATGATGGTATGCGGTATGTTATCATAACCAATCTTTTGTAGATAGATTACGTTTTTATCAGGTCACAGGTGTAATAGCAATAATATTATTATATTCACATTCTTTTCAACTGATACCAATGTATTAATACTACGCACCTGCTACCTTTTTATGTGTTGATGATCAGTAACCTCTTGCCCCTGAGCAGGCACACAATGAGCCATTTTGAGCCAGTTAACTAAAAAGTGTACTTCTTGAAATTGATACATTGAGCTCATAGGAATAGGTAAAGGAAGCCAACATTTATTTTCCATGTCTTGGTGTTCTCAAGGCCAAATTATATCAAAACGCTCCCAAGTCTGGTCTTTATAGAACCCGGTACCCATACATTCTTCTTGTATGACAACTTTATTTGTTTCAATATTTGAGTGTAAACATCGCCAGATCATGCTCCCCTCCAAACCGCCTTAACCCTTGAACTACGGAAGGGGGGTAGAGGTGTTGTACCAACCCCCCTAAGATTTCGTATCCGCACCGTTTACGCCCAAACGACCTAAAGCTAATCGTAGATAAATCCCTTACGCTCATTTTAGTTATAAAATTTTTACCCCAGCACCTTCCCCGGAGGTAGGACCGGCCATCAAAGATGACCAGGGGGGTGGTGGTGGTGGTGGTGAGGCCCCAATGATTTCAAATCACTCTTGTGAATTTATTCCAAGAGCTACTAACTTTTTACTTTTTAAAGTAGTCATTTATCTTTATATTTAGGAGAAAATTCGGTGAAAATTGCATTTTTATAGAATTTTACCCGAAAATCAATTTTGCATATACTTTTGTACATAGCCAGAATGTCCCAAATTTGCATAGGCGCCCTCACATTATGAGGCCATAACGACATTATGTGGAGAATGTTTGTACTTATTTTGTTATCACTGGATAAAGGAGACACGTAGCCCATATCTATATATTAGTACCAAATATAACGGTATAATTATAACGTTTATAAATTGAAAATTGAGAGGTGAGGCGCAACAAGCCCCCTCTTCGTAGTCCGTGTTACAAAATATGACTCAGTAGTTCTACGGTTAATGATAAGTACACACATGCCTAAAAGTTAATATAGGAGAATTTCACATCAAAGTGATGCATCAGAAAAATCAAAGAGTCATGCGAGATGGTATTAGAAAGCTTTAATATTTCCATCACAATTTTTGTAATTTGTGTAATAGTATCTAGACATACAACAACGCAATGAATAAAGTGCACTTTCTATATATTTCCCGTAACACCTTTGAATAGCGATTTTGTTTCACGGCGCAATGCATCGATATTCACTGTGACTTTTTTCATTCAACATCCTAAATTGTACATGTCCTGCTGTTAATCCCCCAGACATTTTAATTTAGCCTCGTCCAAGAAAAAGACCAATCACCGTCAGCTGTGCTTTTACAATATCTTCAAAATCACAAGTCACGAACAATGAAAATAAATATTTGCTGCGTCACTACGGTCGTAGGCATACCGTTCAATTCTCAACAAACCCCTAGTTGCTCTTTTGAATCCCTCGACGAAGCATCGAATCATAACTCAAATGCGTTTAGTACTTTGGATGGAGAAATAAAAATAGTCTCTCTAATTATTTTTTAAACACCTTGACAAACTTGTTTGAATCGTACAGTTCGCTATTTTTAACAATTTGCTTTTGGAATCCTAATTTTGTTTTTAATACTATAAGTCCATATTTATACCATTTTAACGTTTGATAGCACATAAATATTATCTCGTGCCGTGAGAAACATCATTAATTCTAATGTAGTTTAAATGGTCAGTGTTTTGCGCGTCCTGAACCATGGAAACCTTTGCAAAGGAAATTCATGTTTAGGATTATTTTCTTCAAAACATAGACGCATGCCTTGACTCATGAGTAAGGATTTATCACGAAAACACATACCTACTTCCATCCACACATATTGCTCATATACATGTATTTCTTTTTGACATTGGGGTCGAATTTGTTGAACATCTGTGAAGTAGAGGGAATAAAGTGTTCGTTCACAGAATAACATTTCACGAGCAAATGCGCTGAAATATTTACCAATTGGAAGCTAAAATACAAAATGCGATGAATTATAGAAAAAGAGTCTTGCGAAAATTACCAATTGAAAAGCTAAAATATTCAAATATGAGCTTAATTTACTTCACTAGCTGTGACCAACTTTTTTACCCTTAAAATCGTTTTTTTCCTGTTCTGATATGTAGAAAATATTGTTGTTTTGGTCCGAGGTGGAGCTAATATTTGTTGCTCAGATGGCGATACAATTTAAAAAAAATAATTATAAGTCCTTAATTGTATATTTCCTGCTGCCATACCCAGGAAAGGCTTTAATCCAGTTCAGTCTCCTCCAAGGAATTGACCAATCCGCCTTTAGCTAGATGCTTTTACTATATCTTTAAAAGCACAAGTCATGAACGATGAAAACAAAATCAATTGATTCCTGCTACACTACGGACACTTCACCATTTCAACAAATTCCATTTTCTTCTCTTAAATCCCTCAACAAATCATCTAATCAGAAAGGATTGTTGTCTTTTAAACGTATTTGGTCCTAACTGTAACTATTGATGTAAATGAATATACATAATTTTTAATATAAATTGCGAGATGTGGTTTCAAATTGATACAAAAATCAAGAAAATATTATTTTAAGGACATTCTTTGAAATCCTTTATTCTCTGTCTGCTAGCTTTATCCTTGACTTTAATATAGTAACGGTATGTCAAAGCGGTTGTTTGTAGACACCTCAGCTGTGCATTAGTTGGCAGGTGTGTTACAAATATTATTTTGATATTAATATTACATTATTCTCAACTAATGCATTGATATACATCATCGGATATTTAGCCACTCTTGTTTAAGAGGAAGTTCATGCTCAATTGCATATAAAACGATTTACAAATATGACATATCTGTGTTATGTTACCATGGTGATCTTTTACAAACACCTTATAACTAAAACAGAAATAAGTGTAGAGTGCCACACTATCGTATGTGCCACATACGATAGTGTAGCATTTATTGCTAAATTAGAATATGCGTAATATCGGCTCAAATGTCCAATATTTTGTCATTTTATGTTTCTTAAGGGCATACTACACCCATATATTGGTTTGATTGGTCTAAAAAATATTTTTTCATTTATAGCTAGGCGATATATGCACGGATCATGTGAAATAAAAAAACAATGAAAAAAAAGAAGAAACAAAATGCTTTTACACATTGTAGTAAGTCATTTTAGCCCTATATATTTTTTGTTTACTGTGTATCCTAGTAACTCAGATCTGTGTTTCATAACAAACTATAATTTATTCTTTTCAACATGTTCAAGTAGGGTACATGAATAGAATACATTAAATCCTTTGTTATACTCTCTATAGAAAATCTATAGTGGTGCATGCAAAATATATAACACTGAATAAATTAAATAAACACTTACACAATGGATGAATAGTCATTAGTCAATTTAATTATATAATGTGTTGTTAGGAGAAGAAAAGGCTATTAGGTCACTGTATGTCAGGTTATAGGTCAATTGGCTCAGGACTTCAGGTCAAATTTAAGCATCAATTTTGAATACACATGTAAGAGTCTGTGATATCATAATGAGGAATAATTTTGATATTCTGTCTTTAACTGGATATATATCGAGAAGTGCAAGGTGGATATACTAATATACCTTGGGATGTAAATGGTGAGTACAATTTAGAATGCCTAGTTGAGATGGATTTCACAAATAAATATAAAATAGTTACCAAAATCACAAAAGTTAAGCTTACGGAAAACTACCCAATATGGTGGTATAGGTGACAAGAAATACAATTTTTTTCAACATTGCTGCAGTATGGTTGTGGTAACCTGTTACCTGGGGCTTAATTATGTTTCAGTGAAATAATGTCGCAAGTTAAAAATACAAAATATAGCTCAACATTGAAAATAGAAGCATTTTAACCAGTTCCTTTTTTGATAGTTGTGGAGCACCAAGTTCATGAAGTCATAAAAGAAATCAGGAACCACTTATTCCCATTTTACATATCAACCTTATTTCCCTAACGTGTTAGCAACACAAATCCAAAATTTTAACGAAATCCGTTGATAGTAAGCTTTCCAAAATGAAGTGAATTTAAATCATCAGTGATGTACCACCTTTTGGCTTCTACTTTTAAAAGCATGTAAGCTACGTTGATACCGATGCCACCAATAAAACGAGAAGATTTGCCCCTTCATTTTGCATACCACTTTGTCCAATTTTTTTTTTAATTTTTTTTTACAAAATTCAAAAAAATTCAAAATAAAAATCAATGGGTGTAGTACCCCCTTAACAAGTGTTATTTTATTTTGGCACATAATATTTACATTAGCAAGATATCCTTTGCCGTAATGTTATCTCTCAAGATTTATTACTGAAATAAAAACACCGGGTTTATCGTCTCTATTACCAGTCATGGTAGCTATGAACTTAGCCGGCATGATGACAATATACATTTCCTTTGGAGGCCTGCGGATCGAGGATTACGTAATGGTCAATTCAGCGGTATGCATGAATTGTGTACAGCGTGGTGTGATCAAGGCATTGATTGTTGCCAGCACCGAGGACTACGGACGTCTAATTTTCCGTAGGCTTATTAAAACTTGCGTTCAGTTATCTCTTTTTGGATTGTGTCCAACATGTCCAATGGCGTATGGCCTAGGCCCTATGGGACCTGCTTGATGATAATTGTGATAGCTTGGGTTGTGTCTGATCCGTGTCACAGTCCGTCCAGTAATTTGGGTAGATGGGAGATGTTTGATGCTCAGAATTCAGATAATTCGAATCCTCTGATTGTTAGGACTTTGGTTCCTTAGGGCTAAAGAATTGTTATTCTTATTCGCATGGCATAGATTGATTTGTTTAAGTTTATGTTATAATAAACACATGTGACGTAAATGTTTTCTGCTTTATGCATAGAAATATTATCTATGTTGACAGGCGTTATATGGTTTAAGGCTATGCCTAAATTAGGCCTTCAATGAAGAAACGATTTCTTGAGCAGAGCATAGTGAAGGATAATTGGACCTAGCATATAGGTCTTGTTATACTATTCTTTATGAATCGCAGACCTATCAGTAGGTCTTCTAGCTTCTTACTATTAAAGTTACACCCGTTATAGGCGGGTCTGACCGTCTCGATGTCCGTCCGTAGTTCGCGGCTGACGAACAATATTCCCCTGGTAAGATAAACTGTATCATTGTGTGTTTGTTTTGCAGGTTGATAGATCCTAGAGAAGTAGGCGCAATTGGAAATGATTTATTTCCGATTGAGCTTGCGAATTAGGAAATAATGCATACAGCCGTCAGCGTCACAGCCAGTGATGTGTTAGAGACTGTTTTGCACTTACGATGGTGTAGCATTCCGTGATTTTGTTGTTTAGGCCCAATAAAGTAGCGTATGTGTCACATACGATGGTCTTGCAGCAATTGAAAAACAAAATTAGCGTGCAAGACTATCGTAAGTGGCACATACGATAGCCTTGCATATTTTATTTTATTAATTAACAAATAATTAAGCAATTTTGAAAATTAAAACCTGGATTAAAATATGTGTTTTTATATGGCCTTCCATAATTCGTCAAAATCTCATTTTGGCCAAAAATGTCACTTACGATAGTGTAGCACTCTGCCGACGAAATGTATATTTTCATAATTTTGTAGAAGAAGAACACATTTACATGAAAATAAGTGTGTGTCCCTCTCACAAAATTAGCTCAAGTGTTATGATTATGCTAATAGATTATAACTAAAACAACATCAAATGTGTAATATAGCAGGTAACAGCAACATAACTATTAATACTTTAACTTTATTAATAACTTTAAACAATTATACAAGCATCCAATTTTTACTGTTTGACGGTAACCCCGTTTTTTTTAATACACAAAATATAAATGGGTAAATGTATTTTGGGCATTTGTAAGAAAAGCATTTTAATTTAAGAACTTAAAAGTTCTTATATACTCGTACCTTTTCACTCCAAAAATGGTATTTGTTGAAGAAAAATAGCCTCTTTTTGTCAAGCTTCAAGTTGGTCTATATGTCTTCTGTTATCATGAGTAGACCTTTTTTCCATTTCCGCGACACCGAATTCTGATTTAATTATTATTATTTTTTATGCCAAGGAATGGAAGGAATATTTTAGCTCACTCCTTAACACAGCACAGCAGCTTCAGAACTTCCTGCACCAGCTGTTGAAGATCTTCCTATTATCACGGAGCCCCCAACTCGTGAAGAAGTAGTCAAAGAAATAGCAGTCATGAAGACCAACAAGGCAGCAGGATTGGACTGTGCTATAACTGCAGAAGCACTTCAGGGAGGAGGGAATAGCATGATTGATATAATTCTCGAATTCTGTATGGAAGTATTCTCAACGCTGACACCGCCACGTCAATGGGTTACGAATGTTATCATTCCTCTACCAAAGAAAGGTGACCTCTCTCTCATGACAAACTACCGTGGTATTTCGCTTATGTCCATTGCCGCTAAAGTATACAACAAGATCCTTCTGAACAGGATCCGACCTCACATTGATCCTTTATTGAGAAGCAACCAGGCTGGCTTTAGATCGGGTCGCAGCTCTGCTCAGCAAATACACATTTTGATGAGGATCATGGAAGGCTTCAAGGAGTACCAACTTCCCTTAACAGTCACTTTTGTGGACTTCAAAAAAGCCTTCGACTCCATCAACAGGTCCGTCATGTTTTCAGTGCTGCGGCATTATGGAATACCAAAGGTTGTGGTCAATGTTATCCAGGTGCTCTACAAATACTCCAATAGTACCGTTATGGTAGATGGCAGTATCTCAGAGCCTTTCCAAGTAACAACTGGAGTGCTTCAGGGTGATGTGTTGGCACCATTCCTGTTCATTATCTTGGTAGACTACCTTCTGAAAAAATCAACTTCTGGAATTGACGCTGGAATTGTTACCTACCCACTTCGGTCAAGCAGGTATCCTGCCAAGATGCTGAATGACCTGGATTTTGCTGATGATATTGCCCTGCTGGAATCTTCCATAGCCCGGGCCCAGTCACAGCTTACTAGGACTGCAACTGCAGCAGCAGATCTAGGCCTTGTCATCAGCGCACCTAAGACAGAATATATGACTGCAAGCTGTAACGCCCAACCAGCACTTGAAGTCTATGGTAGTACCATCAATCATGTCACAGACTTCAAGTATTTGGGTTCCAAGATGGGCTCTAGTGTTGGAGACCTAAAAACAAGAAAAGCACTAGCCTGGGCAGCTTTCTGGAAACTGGAACGCCTTTGGAGAAGCCCGTCCCTGCCAATCGAAACAAAAATTAAGCTGTTTCAGACAACGTGTGTTACTGTCTTTCTGTACGGGTGCGAGTCATGGGTAATTACCAAGGACATGGAAAACAAGATCAATGCATTTGCAACATCTTGCTACAGAGTCATGTTAAACATCAAGCGTGTGGATAAGATTCCAAATGAAACCATCTATAACCTGACCAACACCACTCCACTGGTTGCCAAAGTCAAGATTCATCAGCTCAAATTTCTCGGCCATATACTGCGTCTTGAAGATGGCGAGCCTGTGAAAGAATATGCGCTTTATATTCCACCACATGGGAAGAGGAAACTGGGACGGCCGCGCACACTGTATTTACAGTATGTCCAGCACCTCCTGGGAGATACTGAAGGGATGCTGCAGCCAAACAAAATTGTTTCACTTGCCCAAGATCGCATTAGTTGGAGAAAGCTTGCAGTCGCCTGCTCCGCAGCCGACTGATGATGATGATGCCAAGCATACGCTATGCATATCCTAATTAGACAGAATATGTTCAGAAAGGGTTTTCCATAATACTGGCCGAAAGGGGGAGAAATGAGCTCTTGTGGTTGGTAAAGTTAGATCTGAGAACCTTTACAGCAAGGTCATGTGACCTAATAGAACGTCGAAGGTGTGAATCGACATAATATAAGGCTCTGGCAGAAGGTGGCATGACAGATTTAGTGCTTTACCGTCTAATCAGAAACACAATGTGCAAGTACATAAATGCCGAACAGATAACTTCACGTCAAAATGATGCATCGGAAAGAATAAACAGGTGATGCAAATTGTTATTGGTAAGCTTTAAAATCGCCTTTTTGTTATTCATGTAGGCCTAAGAGGTATCAAGAAATACAAACACTATAATAAAGTGCACTTTCCATTTTCCAAAACACCTTTCAAAACGATTTTAATGCATCGATATTCTTAAATTCACCCTTTTTCATTATAAATCCTCAATTGTACACTTTCTGTTGTCTTTCCAAAGAAAGGCTTTAATCCAGTTCAGCCTCGTCCAAGGAATTAACCAATCCACCGTAAGCTGTGCTTTTACTTTAATTATATTTAGATGCACAAGTCATAAACGATGACAAAATACCCATTAATGGTCTCACCGTTCAAATCACAATTTGTTTGAATCCCCTCGACGAATCTTTGAACCACAGATTTAAAGTTGGTTGTTTTTCTCATTTAAAAACGCATTTGGCACAACTTATTGTGAAATCTGGTACATAGAACCGGAATAATTGATTGCTACTTTGCTTAGAATCTCTCCGTTCAACAAATCGCAAAAAAACAATTTTTTTAAAAGCCGGCGAATCTTAGAACCATCAATTCATATCTATGTGGATTGAAAGTACATGCATACTTTTATATTATTGAGAGAAGTGGTTTCAAATTCATACGAAGTCGCACAAATTATTTCTGCGACACTCTCTAAAATTCCTTATTGAAACTTCTGTCCGAGGGCTATATTAGATCAATTTGTCATGATAGACGCTACTTGGCGCTTGAATGTCACTGACGTCAGAATAAATATCAATATATTGTAGTGATGTGGTTATTGAAGGACTATAAAAAATAACATGCAGATTCGCTTTAAAACTCCAGTACATCGAATGTTACGTTTTGAATACTACTTTACGCTCTCTGTGTATTATTGACTGTAAACTAAGACTGGACGTTATTTAATCAAGTTATGGAGAATTGATGTGATGTTCAAAGGCTCACAATGTCGTGAGAACATCTCTCAGTCCCAGGAAGCTGTTTAAATTATTATTATTTTTTTTAAATTTTTTTAAAATTTTTTTTATTTTTTTTTTTGTAGACAGCTGTCTTTATTAAAAGTTTCTTAATACATAGTATTGTCACTTAATCAGTGACCTTAAATACATTAACGTGCATTTTATTTATTAATATTAGTGACATAGTCATTTCAAGAGAGTTATAAGAGGATTGAAAAACAAGCAACAAAAATAAAGGAAAAGCGCAACAGAATGAGCGAATAGAACTAACTGCTGATTATTTTGTACTCAAATTGAGTAGAAAACAAAAACAAACAATCAACAATGAGCTCCACCTGACCCACCCCGCCGACCCCTCCACCACACATTGAGCATGTTGAGCATATTTTACTTTCTTTACTATGGATTAAAAATACACAGGAATGAAAAATTATATCATAACATTAATAGTTGCCAGGATTGCCACTCATTATTAAACTTTTGTAACTTTAGGCTACATACTGCTTGGTATTTCAAAACATTATAATAACATTTAAGTTCCCTTTTTAAAACATCTAAGTTTGGTCGTTTCTCTGTCATCTTTACTCTATACAAATGCAATTTTGCTATAGTCAAAATCAATGTTAGAATTAAATCATATTTAGATCCAAACAGAATTAACTGAGGGGTCATAGCTAGATCTATACTGATCTTGTCTTTTATCCAGTCTTTGAGATCTTCCCAAAAATTTCTAGAAAAAGGGCAATCCACAAAGAGATGCTTGATTGTTTCTGGATTTATCTTACAAAAAGTACATAAGTCATCATCACTTATGTTCATTTTTTATAACAATGTATTTGTGCCTATGATACTCTGATTAATTCTGTATTGAAACCATCTCAGTTTAATATCAGTGGAAAATTTGAAATTTAAGGTACATATTTTTTTCCAATCATCATTCTCCATTCCAAATTCCATTTGCCACTTTGACTTACTCATTGTATTCTTCATCTTTGATTCAATAGAAATATCATAGAACATTTTGCACCCTTTTCGTTGCTTAAAAGTAGTTCCATATTATACGGCTGAAAAGGGAGGCTAGTTTGGAGCCTATAGTACCATTGTAATTAAAATTTGACTGAATTGCCCTAATAATACCATTGTATTCTAAGAAATTGGTCTTCACTTTATAAAGTTTTGTAAATTCGACAATCGACAAAAAGGATCCGTTTGCATTTAAGAGATCATTTATAAACAGCACACCTCTTTTTTTTTCCAATGGGCATAACAAACTGATTTACCACCAATCTTTATTTTATCGTTCCACCACAAATATTGTTTTGCAATACGATTGAAATCCAGATTATTATTATTTACAATGTTTATAAGTGAGGACCAAGAAAACAGAGTATCATACCAGAACTTATTATCTATCATGTTTTTCATGTCATTAAAACGATACATACCAAAGCAACAAATATCATCACTTATTACATTAAAACAAAGACGAAATAGCTTAACCCATTTTTGATCACCACAGGCAACCCTCCGAATCCAATTTACCTTTAAAGCATTTATATGCATTTCTACATTTGGCATCTTTACTCCACCATTCTCATAATTTTGCACAAATTGTATTCTTTTAACTCGATCTGGCTTGCCGTTCCAAATATATTTATATATCTCATCATTTACCGTTTTGATAAATTCCTTGCTTGGGTTTGGTAGCATTTGAGCAATATAACTTATTTTTGGCAAAGCCAATGATTTCACAACTACAACCCGTCCCAACACCGTTAAATTTCTTTTTTTCCAACTTGATAACAGTTTTCGTATCAAATGAAGTGCTTTATCATAGTTAGCATTTACCATTTGAGCAAGGTTTGTACTAAAAGAAATGCCTAGAAACTCAAAGCTACCATTGAAATTCCATTGTATTTTTAAATTTTTACTAATTATAGTATTTCTGAATTTTGAGACCCAATCCATACTGCAACCGTTTTATCAATATTAATTTTCAAACCAGACATCTCATAAAATGATTGCAATGTTTTAAAGGCACTTACCAGTGATTTTTCTGTACCATCAAGAATTAATAGAGAGATTGCGAAATTTACGTGAAACGTGACACGGGAACGCGAACGGCAAGCTACATTAGTCGAAAATCGGTTATTATGCCCTCTAGAGGGTGAAATCTATTGTGAATTGGTCAATCGTGGAATTACCGTAAGGCGATTACGTTGCGGTTGGTAGCAAAAAATGACGTTACCAAAATGACAAAAAAACGCATTATAAAATGCAGAAAAATGTTATGTTTATCATGTTATGAAACGAATCAAAGTATCCTAATAGAACAAGTAGAGTCCGACATGTAATAAAATCCATTTTGGGGGTAAAATTTGATCTCGTATAGACAAGAAGAAGTGAACAAATTTCGATTTTTTTCGACGCGAATTCGAACGGGTAGATTGCCTATTCATTTGTGTGTGGAAAATGCCGTCCAAAAATCAGCTTGCGAAGAGGCGTTTTAGGCAAGATTGTGTCGTGTTACGGCATAAATGCGGTATAATTGTCTGTTTGGGACGGGAAACAGAAGTTCGTGCAACGCTATTTTTCGCCTTGCTTTTTCGTTGTGCATTAAACAGCTCTCGAAGTGTTTTGCTTATGGATACTATTCAGCAAACTCCAAAATGTTTTTAAAACATGATAATGCATGTGTTTTTGGTTTTAGTTAAAACGTTTTGATAACATATCGATGTATGTTTATATAAAATCATGAAAACTCGTGTTATACTAAAAAAATAATACAACAACATTTCAAGCCAAAATTCGAAATGCTATAGTAAAATATCATTTGGCAAACATATTTAATTGTCTATTGTAATAAAACGTTTATCAGCAAGTTTAGAACAAAGGGTTTTTTGAATGTCATTAAAACTTTTAATGCCCTTGACCCTCACATAACATTTAAACCGACATTTAACGTTTTCTGTAATATATTTATATTGGCATATTAGATTATCTTTTTTCATTTTGCTTTAGAAAGTAAACAGGGTATTATTTATATGATAATGGAGTTTATTTCTTGTTATTCGAATAATATACACCAAGACTTCCTAGGCATCCAACAGCAAACTCTGTTTAGATTATTTAGACAATACACGTGTGAACATAGGCCTATACTCATTTTCCAATAGCCCGCAAAACTCAAATATCGCTAATCTGGACTGAATGCTAAGAGCATTATAGATACAGCCAGTCGTATTTGCATATCAATACCGAGGAAAGTAGTTCGATGAAAGAAGATAATCTTCTCTGGTTCGATGCACCCAAGGTGAATCAATGGGTGCTTCCTATTACCTTTAGATTATTTGTCTCAGCATAGCGCCATCATGATTGCAATTGCGTTTACACGTAGTCTTGGTTCAGACTCTATGCGGCTATCACGAACATACTAGGAACGACAAGCGTTTAGGACCGACACAAACTGGCTGTGTAGGAGGCTAGTTTGGATGTGAACGGGACTATGACGTTCTACCGCAAAATGCAGAAATCCGTAACCCGTATGGCGTTTGCAGTGAACGCCTCTCCGCAATCTCTCTAATGTAGTGTCATCTGCATACTGTGCAATTTTAAAATTCATATCATTGATGCAAATTCCTGTTATATCCTTATTTTGTCTAATCATTGTAGATAATACCTCCGCACATAAAACGAAGATATATGGCGACAGAGGATCGCCTTGTCTACAACTGCGCTGAATTTGGAACGGTTTAGATATATTTCCATTTATGATTACGGAAGAAGATGCGTTCTTATACAAAGCCATAAACCATCTGCAAATGTCTGATCCGAAATTAAATACCCTTAAAGTTTCAAGAATAAAATCATGCGAAACCGTGTCAAAAGCTTTTTCAAAATCTATTAGTAAAAGCATCCCCGGAATTTCATTTACCTCTGTATAACTTAACAAATCATAAATAAGGCGAATACTTTCACCAATGAATCTATTTGGGACAAAACCTGTTTGATCTTCTGAAATTAAATATGGCAAAACCGATTTTATACGGTTTGCAATACATGCAGAGGCCAATTTATAAGAAACATTTAGAAGCGAAATAGGCCTCCAGTTTTTAAGAACTGACAGGGCTTATCTCCTTTTGGCAGAAGAGTAACGTGACCCCTTTTTTTTTTTGAGTAAGAGACCCAATTCTAAAACCTTCATTTAAAGATCGGAGGAGAAAACAAGATATTTCCAACCAGAAGCATTTGTAAAATTCCGCTGTAAACCCATCAGGTCCGGGTGTCTTGTTGTTTTTCATGTTTTTCAAAGCATATGTGAGCTCAGAAAGAGTAATTTCACCCTCTAACGTATTTGATTGCATTTGCGTTAATTTGTTTATGGAAGCATAATCATCAATTTTAACATTATTATTTCCACCTTTTTCTTTATACAGATTTTCAGAAAAAGATACTACCTCCTTCTCAATCTCATCTTGAGATGTTGCTTCTGTGTTGTTACCTCTCACAATTCTAACCATTTGTTTGTTTACAAAGTTTCTTTTTTCAAGATTAAGAAAATATTTGGTGGGTTTCTCTCCCTCCTCTATCCATCGGACCTTTGTTCGAATAAAACATCCTTTAATCTTTCTACTACGAATATCCTCAAGTTCATGTTTAGCATTATCTAACTCATTTTTTAAAATTTCAACATTAGGGCTGTTTTTCAATGATGCCTCCTCGTATGACGTATTTAAGTTTTCTATTAATTTGTCAAGTACTTCTTCAGACTTGTCCATCTCTCTCTTTCTTTTTGAGGAGTATGCTATAGTAGCGCCTCTGATTTCCAAAAGCAGTGCTTCAAAAAACAGTTGGTCATTAATAGTTAGTTCTAACTCATCTGGATCAATATTGTTTATATTTTCTCTGTCATACGGCGAAGCAGCATAGATTTGTTTTACTTTAGTTATCGAATCCTTAACTACTTTTACATATTCATCATCTTCAATTAAGTCGTTATTCAACTTCCACGAACCTCGTCCCCTTTGTATATTATTACTCTTACTTAGGCCAATGACTACCATGGAATGGTCAGTCCTATATCCTGGTAGAATGTCTGTTTGACCAATTATATTCAAAATTTCAGAAGAAATCAAGAAAAAATCCAGCCTAGCTTGTTTTATGGGATTGTTTCTTCTCCAGGTAAAACGTTTTATATCTGGGTTCATAATTCTCCAAGGGTCACACAGACTCAAATCTTCTTTTATTTTTAAAACAGCTTCTTTTGCCTTTGGATTATTAATATTCAAATAATTAAATGTATCTAAATTTTGATCCTGGACTAAGTTAAAATCACCACATACAATACAATGTGGGTTACCAACGTTTTCGATAACATTTTTAACACGATTATAAAAATCTGGATTATCCTCATTTGGACCATACAGACAAGCTATCGTGATATCCATTGACATCATCGTAATATCAAGTACAATCCAATTACCTGTTTGATCCCGCTGAATATTACGCACTTTGAAGTCAAAATTGTTATTCATTAACACTGCCACGCCCCTGGCATTTGTCTTATAACCTGCTGTATAACATTCATATCCCCATTCTGATCTGATCATATTTTCCCATTTCTGGTCCCAGTGTACATCCTGAAGGCAATAAATTGAACATTTCCTTTTCCTTAAATAATTTAAAACATCTCTTCTCTTAGATTTATCACTCAATCCTCTACAGTTTACAGAACATATATTTATAGTACTATCCATATTCTTTAACCATGTAAACATGTTTAACAGAAACCTTCATTTGGTTTTTGATTACAACATACATAACTTGATTCACAGCTGTCTTTTTATGAAATTATTATGTTGGTATACTAGTTTTACTTTCTTATATTCCTATTAATAAGTGACACTTTCGTTCAAATTTAAAGATCAGGAAAGACACTTTGAGGTAGAATAAACTATTCAAAAGATGCGGAGTTGGAAACATGGTATACGTAAACCTCAAAATATAATCCTTTTGAAATATGTTAAGCTGCTCAAGTGCTCATGTAAATGTAAGCTATGCTTTGCACATAATCTGATATCTATTGTCAAAATGAAATGAGAGAAGAGATGTAACCATAGGATTGAATGGACATCAATGAAAGATGTATGACTTACCACTGCGAAATGAGGCTTTAAAACTGTATTTTAAACACAGGGAAAAAGAGAAAAGAGAGAAGATAAGATAAAAGAGAGAGAGAGGGAGAGAGCGAGAGAGAGAAGACGTGGAAGTCTAGACCGGAAATAAGACAGTCTCAAGATGTTGGCCCATATCCGCAATATCAATCAATACAAATTTTCGCAATTCTAATGACAACTCTTTACACTTGTTTCGGACATTGGTATGGACGGAATGCATCAGCACTGCAGTGAAATGATACTAACACTGATGTTTTCTTTGCAGGTAAGTCACTTAGTTACTGTTTCTACAATTAAAGCCATAATGTGTGATTTGCTTCACAGCGACGCCCTCAATTTTACTCGAATTTCTACTTTTTGCATAATTTTAATGCCCAGTGGTGTACTAAAAATACCACGTAAAAGACTAAGCCTGAAGTGGCTTTAATAAGAGTAAAGTTTAACTTTTTGTCTCCCCGGTTTTATTCAGAGTTCACCGATCAAAGCTTGCTAACATGTCCCGTGGATGTCAGCTTGTGTGTACATACGTCGAGCGCGAAGATCCGTGCAGTATTACATGTAATACGAACGGCGAGTCCGGACTCAAGTCCCTTTTTCAAGGACTCGGACTCGGACTTGGACTCGGAAGCTAAGGACTCGGACTCGGACTCGGACTCGGACCCCAAGGACTCTTGACCCCTCACGTGACCCCGATGTGGAAGGGGCCAAATGTCAAAAGAAATGTCAATTTTGTTGTCTTCATCCAATAACTTCAAACCACCTGTAACTCAATTTCCTCAAAAGTGGACGTACAGTCTTCTTGCGCTCAGGTCTTCAATTACATGGACAGGACAAAAAATAAAACGAAAAAGAAACACAGGCAAAGTGGGAAAATTTAGTGAATCACTGGTTGGAATGATAAATAAGTTACAGGGATGGATGTGGTGTAACACGTGGTTAGAGACATCCAGAAGATCCTATTTTGTGGCACCTGATTTACATAAACAATACATTCAGTCACATTATTTAGTCGCATTAGATTATGTATTTAATTTGATTTTCTGCTATGTACATGAAAGTAGTGATCATGTGTTCTACTTCATTG
This sequence comes from Amphiura filiformis, assembly GCF_039555335.1. Classification (NCBI taxonomy): domain Eukaryota; kingdom Metazoa; phylum Echinodermata; class Ophiuroidea; order Amphilepidida; family Amphiuridae; genus Amphiura; species Amphiura filiformis. The sequence goes on from NC_092628.1 coordinate 6,027,430, forward strand.
CGCCAGTTACCCGGCCTATCAATTTGAAGCTGCAAATTCAAATCACAAGCGACAACCTGTTGCAACAACACCTCTGAGGTGTTTTGCAATCCCAATCAGCATCAAGCAATCGACTGTGCCTCGTGTGAATTGATTGTAGGAACGTACATATAATATCAGTTTTGATCGAATGATTGATTAAAATGTACTATCATAATCAGATAATCATTATTTTTGACAATATTACTATCATTTTAATATATATGATCAGCTGTTAGAGTAAAGGCTACCAAACAATATGCATACTTCCTCCTTGCTTCATTCATGTTTTGTGCTATGCGAAAGACAGTACAATAAAAAATGGAGCCCAGGGCAGACCTTTTGTGTTCCGTATTGATAGAATTAAACAAAAAATCCAGTCAAAAGGAAATGCATACATAATTACATTAAGAATGCTCTACTTCACCTGTTTTCAAGTGAAAAGAACAATATTTGAATCGTAATTAGCAGGTACGTGTCATACATACTGTCGAGTGATATCATTAAAGCTACAACAAATGCATCGACCAACTGGCACTTCTCAAAGAGATGGTATTTTTGTGACCTATACTGCAGGAACAACGATATATGACTTACAGTGCGCTTAGAGCATCTGCTCTGCTTCCTTTTGTAGTCCGTTATAAGCTGTCATCATGGTTATTGAGGTCACGAAAACGTCTATTTTCGTCGTATGTGATTATCATTTTACTGAATAGAGATTGAGATTGAAATATTGAGATTAACGTGTATACTGTGTAACGTATTCAAGACATCTGTATTGTCTTTTCAAAAATAAAATAAAACTTTTTTAAGAAAGTACCTAGAAGTCCCTCAAACATGACCGTAAAACCTCGTCTACAAGCATATAGAGCCGTAATTATGCCAATACAATAGATTGGTCTTACAATAATACTTGTTTGTATATGCTTGTGTCGGTAATTTATTTGCTGACACTCCATAATGTTATAATTTCATCAATGGATGGCGCCTGAATTATTTTAGATTTCAGCACTATCACTCTTTATGTTTGTAGACGAGATTTTACGGTGGATAATGAATGCTGCTATAGGAATTCACCTAGTACCTTGGATCGTTCTTTATTAAGTGGCTTAAATTGATGTCGTGATTTACCCTTACTGTGTGCTTAACATGGGCCAAAACTGTACTGTGAGCGTAAATGATCATTTATATGCATTACCGTAGAGGGTAATTTATTGCTAACTTTTGAAACCCATTCATCAATTTATGTTACTATTGTAAAATATGACAATCATGCTCAAAATCGTTATCAAATGAAGGTAAACATGAACAATCACGACCAATCTATATATCCACATGAGCACAATTATCCAACGTACTAAAGTATATCCATTACCAAATAGGAGTGTTTGAAGCAAGCAACAATCGAGGCGAGGAGAAGGATAGGAAGACGAGGAAAGGCAGGAGTGAGGTATAAGGAAGCAGCAGCTACAGCTACATCTACAGCTGCACGCACTATATGCATCGCTATATCCATGTAAGATGTTTGCCATCCACCATCTATTTAGATACTCACTAGAGTGATAAAGGTGAACTTAAGGTTAGCAGCTATTTAAAACTATTGCGATTTGGTGTGTAGAAGAATTCAAATATCACAGATATGCTTTTGCAGTTCCTGTGGTTATGTTGTAAAGAGGGCTGAAACAATAACACTTTTATAAAACATAAATAACTCATTAATAACAATAAATCAAGCAAGTTTGTAAAGTATGTGATTTTTTGAATGAACTTTTGCAAACCTTCAAAGTGTTATTTTTACAATAATATGTCGATTTAGATAACAAAAATCGACCAATAATACCTCGTCTACTCTTAAATAACCCTGTAATTCCTATAATCTGCCAACTTACGACATTTCATGTGAGGTAACAACAAACAAAATTCTGATGTAGATCTTTGTCATGTCCCATAGCTTCTTATTAAGAATTCATTCAAAATATATTTGTCTGCGTCATAGAACAACTTCTGCCATCATATCTTCAGGGCAAAGATTTAGGATTAAGATTTACGACGTTTAGAGATTATAAGGATAAGAATATCGTATAGTTAGTTGCGAATAGTGAATCAATAGTATAACTGGTTTTAAGATTATATCTTGGTGTTAGGATTAAGGTTGTTCATGTTAACACAAGCATTGACGTTCCGTTTTGACATAAACTCACTGCAAAATCAGGTTACTGCTTTAAAAGAGACAAAACTAGAGGGCTCTAGTGAGATTGATTGTATGTGATTTTTTGAATGAACTTTTGCAAACCTTCAAAGTGTTATTTTTACAATAATATGTCGATTTAGATAACAAAAATCGACCAATAATACCCCGTCTACTCTTAAATAACCCTGTAATTCCTATAATCTGCCAACTTACGACATTTCATGTGAGGTAACAACAAACAAAATTCTGATGTAGATCTTTGTCATGTCCAATAGCTTCTTATTAAGAATTCATTCAAAATATATTTGTCTGCGTCATAGAACAACTTCTGCCATCATATCTCCAGGGCAAAGATTTAGGATTAAGATTTACGACGTTTAGAGATTATAAGGATAAGAATATCGTATAGTTAGTTGCGAATAGTGAATCAATAGTATAACTGGTTTTAAGATTATATCTTGGTGTTAGGATTAAGGTTGTTCATGGTAACACAAGCATTGACGTTCCGTTTTGACATAAACTCACTGCAAAATCAGGTTACTGCTTTAAAAGAGACAAAACTAGAGGGCTCTAGTGAGATTGATTATAAGAAACAGAAAACATTTATATACAACTCAGAAAGTCAATCGCAGGCAAGCCGCAGTGAATAAATTGTGAACTGCAAGTATATTTGCTGTTTGCTATTACACGACAAGCATTCCTAATCTGTTTTCCTTAATGACTCAAATACAGACTGATGGTAAATATCTCTGATGTCTGTCAACTTGCAACAAGTCATTCCTCTGTCACTGAAAGGTCCATTTAGGGCAATAGTCTGTATGTGAGATGATAATTGGGATCTCATAGCATTGACTGTATAAAGAGTAGGAAACATACTCTTGTCCAAATTGAATTTAAACTCATTATGTGATGCAATAAAACAAAATCAGTCGGAACTCGGAAATATTGATTTTTAGATATAGCCAAACAAAGGCAAAATTTCCTTTTGTTTCCTGCTGTTTTGGAAACTCTTTAATTGCTTATATCTTTGGAAATGGTTGTTCAATTTTAATGGGGTTTTCTGCAAAAGGCAGCTTTGCAAATGCTTTTTACTATCCTATAAGAATCTGTTCAATCATATCCTATAAGGAACTGAAAATTTTATATTTCCGAGTTCCGACTGATTTTGTTTTGTGTATGTCTCCATATATAAGAAATATGTATGCAAAAATATGTGTAAATAAACATAATTCCTAGCCATTGTTTACTATTATAATTACTTACTATTCATAATTAATGGGTCAGGCATATTGGTAAATGCGTAGATTCATGTTACTAGCGTATTGTGATCATATATTTGGTCCGAAAAGGAGCGCAACGACCATGCATGACCATGATGACGACGTTTCTCGCAGCATGTTTATGTAAGATAGACACCTGGCTATAGACACTATAGTCTTCTCATCGCTTCAAGCAAGTTGACTATGATTGAAACATCACACTTGTAAATGTCCAATTTCGGTGTGGCTACTGACATTTCTGACACATTAATGAATAGCGTTGGGTCCACGGAGGCTAAAAACTCAAGGTGTCGCAAAATTGGGGTATCATTCAGGGGTTCTGACCTGTGGACGAACTTGAAATTGGAGGTGGGATCAACAACTTCGTGTGTCAGCTGAGAATCAAGATCACCCTTACTAGTAATATGCAGGTGTCGTACAATACGCTTACGTTTCGCTGACGGTGTCAACTCATTATGACGACACTTGACGTACTTGGCTCACATTTATTACTATTCACCACCTTGGGAACTATGTGTTATTATATCGATAATGGACTTAGATGAGGGAAGACATTAGGCTTGACTGACAAATCCGTCTGGTATGTATCTTTCTGGCATGTCTGGCGTAGCCTACACACCAAGATGGGCAAGTGGAGTATTCGAGGTGTGAGGTGTCAGTAAGTTGCCGAAATCGTCGTCTAGATACTTGAGGCCAAGGCATCTCACGATCTCAACATACTTGCTGTGTGGAATTAAATTGTACTTACATTTAGAAGTTCACAGCTATCGGTCCGATTATTCATTGTCCATCATCAGTGTTTGTATTATATTGTAATTGACAATATTACCAAGTTATTTTTAGCAGCAAATATTTTTTTCTAAACGAATTGACACATATAAGAGACAACCAGACAGATCTCTTCCGACATTTACGTCCGTGCTGTCATAATAATGATTGAATCAACAAGACATCATATGCCTGTTTTGTTTTTATGATGAGTTGATCACTCTGTACAAAGACTACATTCGTCCATGGGCATAACACGTCAAAATGATGTATCAGAAAAAATAAAACATGTCGTGCGAAATGTGATTGGGAAGCTTTAACATGTTCATCACACTTTTGTTGCTTTTGAAATAGGTATCAAGAAAACGGTTATTCACGACGCGAGGCGCTCAATCCTTCACTTTTGTTTTTAATTATAAGTCCTCATTTCCTGCTGTTATTCCCCGGAAAGGCCTTAATCCAGTTCAGTCTCCTCCAAGGAATTGACCAATCCGCCTTTAGCTAGATGCTTTTACTATATCTTTAAATGTACAAGTCATGTACTTTTCTTTTTTTCAATTCCTCAACCAATCATCGAATTAGAAAGTATTGTTGTCTTTTAAAAACGTATTTGATTCTAACTATTGATGTAAATGAATATGCATATTTTTTAAATATAAATTGCGAAATATGGTTTCAAATCGATACAAAAATCAGGAAAAGAATATTTTAGGACATTCTCTGAAACCATTTATTCTCTGTTCTCTATTTTATATTCATGCCTGTTATAATAACGGTATACCAAAGCGGTTTTAGTAGACATTTCAGGTATGCATTAGGTCGCAGGTGTAATACTCGACTCATGGATTGCTACACACAATCGGATATTTTAAGATGAAGTTCATGCTCAATTGCATATGCAACAATTTACAATGATGGTATATCTGTGGTATGCTATCATAATCTTGTACAGCGACCTTATCAAGTCAGTTCATGCGAATTGTTATTGGAAAGCTTGAAATAGCATTTTTTGTTATTTATGTAGGCCTACGAAATACAAACACTGTAATAATGTGCACGTTCCATTTTCCATAACGCTTTTCAAAGCGATTTTGATCACGGGGCAATGCATCGATATTCTTAAATTCACATTTTTCATTATAAATCCGTAATTGTACACTTTCTACTGTCTTTCCTAAGAAAGGCTTCAATCCAGTTCAGCCTCGTCCAAGGAATTGACCAATCCACCGTTAGCTGTGCTTTTATTATAGCTTTAAAAGTACAAGTCACGATGAAAACAAAAAATACCCACTAATGGTCTCACCGTTCAAATCACAATTTCTTTTAAATCCCCACGACGAATCTTTGAACCACAGATTCAAAGTTGGTTGTTTTTTTCTCATTTCAAAACGCATTTGGCACAACTAATTGTAAAATCTGGTACGACGACGATAGAACCAGAAAAAATCACATTGTCTTTTTAACGCCCGCGAATTTTAGAACCATCAATTCATGTCAATGTGGATTTTTTTAAAGTACATGCATACTTTTATATTATTGAGATAAGTGGTTTTGAATTGATACGAATTGATACGAATATTTCTGTGACACTCTCTAAAATCTCTGGAATTTTAATCTGTCTGAGGGCTGTATTAAATCAATTTGTCATGATAGACGCTACTTAGCACTTGAATGTCACTGACGTCAAAATAAATATCAATATATTGTAGTGATGTGGTTATTGAAGGAATATAATAAAGAATTTGCAGCTTTGCTTGAAAACTTCAGTACATCGAATGTTACGTTTTGAATTCTACTTTACGCTCTCTGTGTATTATTGACTGTAAACTAATAAAGGACGTTATTTAATACCTCTCACTAGTATTTCTTTCTATTATTCTTATTAATAAGTCACACTTTCGTTCAAATTTAGTGATCAGGAAAGACCGGTCGACATGGTTGAGGTAGAATAGTACCTACCTTCTTACTAAATATTCAAGAGATGCGGAGTTGTAATTATCGTACACGTAAACCTCAAAATATAATACTTTTGCTGCTCAAGTAAATGTAACTATGCTTTTTAACATAATCTGGTGCCTATTGCCAAAATGAACTGAGAGAAGAGGATTCAATGTCCACGTGTAAACGGGCATCAATGAAAGATGGATGACTTCAGAGCAAGACTACCACTGAGAAATGAGGCTTTGAAACTATGCATTTTAAAGACAGGAAAAAGGAGAGAAAAGAGAAGAGAAAATAAAAGAGAGAAGAGACGTGAAAAGTCTAGACCGGAAATGAGGCGACGGTCTTAAGATGTTGGCCCATATCCGCAATATCAATCAATACAAATTGACGCAATTCTAATTACTCTTTATTCTTATTTCGGACGTTGGTATGGACTGAATGCACCAGCACTGCAGAAAAATGATAATTAATAACACTGATGCTTTCTTTGCAGGTATTAGTTACTGTTTCTACAATTATTTTAATGAAACCACGCATCATTATGTTGTAGGAAGTTTCATTGCGGTTATATTCGTGGAAGAGCTGTGAGGCCTAGGTAATTGGGCTTTAAATTTAAAGTAATCAAATTGATTCTAAACTTGAGAGGTTTTTAACATTATTGACAAGCTGTATTGACATTTGTTTCGATTAATAATTTTGATCGTAGAAGTTAGATAACTGTGACAAAAATCCAATGAACCTGCCAGTATATGTATTTAATTTGATTTTCTGCTATGTCCATTAAAGTATTGAGCATATGCTCTACTTCAATGCGCCAGTTACCCGGGCTATGATTTGACTATCCAAATTCAAATCATAAGCGACAACTTGTTGCAACATCACGTATGAGGCGTTTTGCAATCCCAATCTGGATCAAGCAATCATAGGCGTAGATCCGGGGGGGTAAATCCCCAATATTTTGCCAGATGGGATGGTCCATACAATTACCCCCCCATGTTGACGCCTGTATGTTGGTTTCTGACCGAATTAACCTCATATTTGGCCATTTTAGCTCCCAATGCAAATGCAAACGGATTTATTCCTTTTTTGCGCCATATTTCATCATTTTAGCTTCAATATGGCAAAATATTTCGCGCGCTTCGCGTGTATTTGTACCATTAACTTATTATGTCGCTAAAACGTGCTTGATTCACTATACTTCTAGAAATATTTTTCAACCCCCATCCTCCCAATGTCAAAAAGAAATCTACGCCACTGCAAGCAATCGATTATGTCTCGTGTGAATTGATTATAGGAGAGTACAAGTAGCATCAGTTCCGTTCGAATGATTGATTATGTACTATGATAATCAGTTAATCAATGTTTTGGACAATATTACTATCATTTTAATATGATCAGCTGTTAGTGGAAAGGCTATCAAACAATATGCATTTTTCCTACGGTAAACCTGTAAAAAATGGAGCCCATGGCAGACGTTTTGTATTCCGTATTGATCAAATTAAAAAAAATCCCAGTCGAAAAGGAAATGCATAGAATTACATTAACAACGTTGTACTACACCTGCTTTCAAGTGAAAAGAACAATATTTGAATCCTAATTAGCAGGTACGTGTCATACATTTTGTCTGGTGATAGACATATGATTAAAGCTGCAACAAATTTAAAAGTTGAGATTTTTATACAACTGGAAACCTCTGGCTACATAATGTTTATGTACCAAAAATTTCTTGCAGATTAATTCGTTTAGCAAAAATATCGTCAAATTTAAAATTTCGTTCTGGTATACTAGAACGAAATTACAACAGTGGCCTATGGAGCAGTGCAACACACATAATCAATCATAACTCGCAAACTCAAAATTGGAAACAACTGACATTTTGGGAATAATCTTTTTTCATGGATATCTATTGATAAATCTCATAAAAAGAGGATGCTAGGATCACGAAATCCTCCTTTAACAACCGAATGCGTTGTCAGGGTTTTTCTTTTAGGAAGTTGAAAACATTACATTACAAAGATAATCAAATTGATTCTAAACTTGAGAGATTTTTAACATTATTGACAAGCTGTATTGACATTTGTTTCGATTTATAATTTTGATCGTAGAAGTTAGATAACTGTGACAAAAATCCAATGAACCTGCCAGTATAATGTATCTAATTTCATTTTCTGCTATGTCCATTAAAGTATTGAGCATATGCTCTACTTCAATGCGCCAGTTACCCGGGCTATGATTTGACTATCCAAATTCAAATCACAAGCGACAACCTGTTGCAACATCACGTATGAGGCGTTTTGCAATCCCAATCTGGATCAAGCAATCATAGGCGTAGATCCGGGCGGGGGGGGGGGGTAAATCCCCAATATTTTGCCAGATGGGATGGTCCATACAATTACTCCCCTCCATGTTGACGCCTGTATTTTGGTTTCATATTTGGCCATTTTAGCTCCAAATGCAAACTTTTCCGCGCTCCGCGCGGATTTATTCCTTTCATCATTTTAGCTTCAATATGGCAAAATATTTCCTGCGCTTCGCGTGTATTTGTAACATTAACTTATTCTGTCGCTAAAACGTGCTTGATTCACTATACTTCAAGAAATATTTTTCAACCCCCATCCTCCCAATGTCAAAAAGAAATCTACGCCACTGCAAGCAATCGATTATGTCTCGTGTGAATTGATTATAGGAGAGTACAAGTAGCATCAGTTCCGTTCGAATGATTGATTATATGTACTATGATAATCAGTTAATCAATGTTTTGGACAATATTACTATCATTTTAATATGATCAGCTGTTAGTGGAAAGGCTTTCAAACAATATGCATTTTTCCTACGGTAAACCTGTAAAAAATGGAGCCCATGGCAGACGTTTTGTATTCCGTATTGATCAAATTAAAAAAAATCCCAGTCGAAAAGGAAATGCATAGAATTACATTAACAACGTTGTACTACACCTGCTTTCAAGTGAAAAGAACAATATTTGAATCCTAATTAGCAGGTACGTGTCATACATTTTGTCTGGTGATAGACATATGATTAAAGCTGCAACAAATTTAAAAGTTGAGATTTTTATACAACTGGAAACCTCTGGCTACATAATGTTTATGTACCAAAAATTTCTTGCAGATTAATTCGTTTAGCAAAAATATCGTCAAATTTGAATTTCGTTCTGGTATACTAGAACGAAATTACAACAGTGGCCTATGGAGCAGTGCAACACACATAATCAATCATAACTCGCAAACTCAAAATTGGAAACAACTGACATTTTGGGAATAATCTTTTTTCATGGATATCTATTGATAAATCTCATAAAAAGAGGATGCTAGGATCACGAAATCCTCCTTTAACAACCGAATGCGTTGTCAGGGTTTTTCTTTTAGGAAGTTGAAAACATTACATTACAAAGATGTCAATTTTGTGACATATCCTGCAGAAACAAAGATATATGACCTACAGTGCGCTTAGAGCATTTGACCTACTGTGCGCTTAGAGCATCTGACCTACAGTGCGCTTAGAGCATCTGACCTACAATGCGCTTAGAACATCTGACCTACAGTGCGCTTAGAACATCTGACCTACAGTGCGCTTAGAACATCTGACCTACACTGCGCTTAGAGCATCTGACCTACTGTGCGCTTAGAGCATCTGACCTACTGTGCGCTTAGAGCATCTGACCTACAGTGGTTTATAGCATCTGCTCTGTTTCCTTTTGTTGTCCTTTATAACCTGTCATCATGGTTATTGATGTCACTAACATGTCTATGTCTATTTCTGTCGTTATCGTTTTATTGGATTGAGATTAATATTGAGATTGAGATTGAATATTATATTGAGATTAACGTGTATACCATTACTGTGTGCTTCACATGGGCCAGAACTGTTACGGTGTACGTAAATGATCATTTAGCTGCATTATCGTAGATGGTAATTCTGGAACCCATGCATCAATGCATGTTACGATTGTAAAATATTTAAATCAAAATCGTTATCACAATCACGACGAATCTATGTATCCACATTGAGCATAATTATTATCCAACCTACTAAAGTATATCCATCGCCAATTAGGAGTGTTTCAAGCAAGCAACAACCGAAGCGAGGATAAGGATAGGAAGAGTAGGAATGGTAGGGAAGCAGCAGCTACAGCTACATGATTATCATCCACCTATCTGGAGAATCACTAGAGTGTCAAAAAGGTGAACTTAAGGTTAGCATATATTTAAAAATGTTGCGATTTGGTAGTTCACAGCATCGTGCGAATGGTAGTGAACTTTGGCAAAAATTGCATTGATCATTACATAGCGAATGTGTATATCACATATATACTTTTGTAGGTCCTGTGGCTCTTGAGTTATGTTGTAAACTTATTAACAACAATAAATCAAGCAAGTTTTTAAAGTATATGATTTGTTGAATGAACTTTTGCAAAACATCAAAGTGTTATTTTTCAATAATATATATATTGATTTAGATAACAATGTTTTTGGCTGCTTCGACCAACAATACCTCGTTTACCCTTAAACAACCGAAGGCCATCCCTGTAATTTCTATAATCTGCCAACTTACGACATTCCATGTCAGCTAGCAATAAACCAAATTCCGATATAAAGTCTGCACAAAAAGTAACTCAGCTGTTATAAATACGCCTATAGATTCAGAACAAATAATTGTTTTCACAATATTTCAACATAGAGAGAAGGATGATTTATTTACACGCATGTTGATACCCCATTCGTTAAATGTCGTTCAATATTAACAACACAGTAGTGCTTTTACAGAAAAATACCCGAATTTAAAAGTTGCAATTTACAGCGATCAATGGTTATAATGCCAGCACTGTAAACACGTAAAGCCCGCCATTATCTTCGCGCTTACTTCAAATCAATACAAATAACTGCAACTTTTAAATTGGGCGTATTTTTCTTTCAAAACACTGCTGTATTGTCAACATTGGACAAATGGGGTATCAAAATGCGCGTAAATAAATCATCCTTCTTTTTATGTTGAAATATTGTGAAAACAAGTATTAGTTCTGAATCTATAGGCGTATATATAACAGCTGAGTTACTTTTTATGCAGACTTTAGATCGTTGTCATGTCCCATAGCCTTTTTATTTAGAATTTATTAAAAAATACATTTGTCTGCGTCATAGAACAACTTCTGCTATCATATCTCAAGGGCAAAGATTTAGGATTAAGATTTACGACGTTTAAAGATTATAAGGATAAGAATATGGTATAGATGTTGATAATAGTGAATCAATAGCATAACTGGTTTAAGATGATATCTTGGTGTTAGGAAGGATTAAGGTTGTTGAGGTAACGCAATAACAGCATTGACGTGCCTTTATTACATTAGCATTACTCAATGCAAAATCCGGTTAAAAGGGACGAACAGAGAGGGCTCTAGTGACGTTGATTATAAGAAACAGAAAACATTTATATACAACCCAGAAAAGCAATCGCAGGCAAGCCGCAGTGAATAAATTGTCAACTGCAAGTAGATTTGCTGTTTGCTATTTATACACGACAAGCATTCCTAATCTGTTTTCCCTAATGACTCAACTACAGACTGATGGTAAATAACTCTGATGTCTGTCAAGCTGCAACAAGTCATTCCTCCGTCCCAGGAAAGTCCATTTAGGGCATCAGCCAGTATGTTAGATAATAGTTGAGATCTGATAGCATTGACTGTATAAAGAGGAAGGAACAGACTCTTGTCCAAATTGAATATAAACTCATTATTTGTCACAATATAAGAAAGATGTATGCAAAAATGTGTGTACACAAACATAATTTCTAAGCTCTTTACTCTTCATAATTAAAGGTTTATTGGTAAATGCGTCCAAGTAGATTCACGTTACTAGCGACCATGCATGACCATGATGACGACGTTTCCCGCATCATTTTTATATACGATAGAGACCTTGTTATAGACAATATAGTCTTCTCATCGCTTCAAGCAAGTTGTCTATGATTGAAACATCACACTTGTAAATGTCCAATATCGGTGTGGCTACATCTATGACACATGAATGAACAGCGTTGTGTCCACGGAGGCTGAAAACCTAAGGTGTCGCAAAATTGAGGTATAATTCAGGGGTTCTGACCTGTGGACGCACTTGAAAGCGTGTTAGCTGAAAATCAAGATCACCCTAGTGTCCTACAATACGCTTACGTTTCGCAAACGGTGTCAACTCATTATCACAACACTTGACGTACTTGCGTCAAATTCACTACTATATTATATTCACCACCTTAGTAAGTGTGTGTTATTATATCGATAATCGACTTGACTGACAAATCCGTCTGGTATGTATCGTTGTGGCATGTCTGGCGTAGCCTACACACCAAGTTGGGCAGGTGGAGGATTCGAGGTGCGAGGTGTCAGTAAGTTGCCGAAATCGTCTGGATACAAGTGTCGCGCTTGGGGCCAACGGATCTCATGATCTCAAGATACTTGCTGTGTGGAATTAAAATGAACTTATATATTTAGAAGTGCACAACTTTTGGTCCGATTCACAGAAAACTACAGACCAATTATCAACAGTCAAAGTCCCCGTGCATTGTATGTTGGGAATTCTCGCATATTCACGAGGGCCGATTGTTCGATCGTGCCGTGTACGCGGTAAGTGCGTAGCAGGTTTGCCTGTCGCATTTCATGGAACAATCTTCCATCATTGAAACTTTGACTGCTTGTACGGCGTACAATGTACGCAGTCTGTTATCTTTTTCGTCCATGGTCCGATTATTCATTGTCCAGTAGTGTTTGTCTTATTTTGTAATTGACAATGAAACCAAGTTATTTTTGACAGCCAATTGACCTGTTACGTAAATATTTTTTTCTAAACTAATTGACACATTATAAGAGGCAACCAGACAAATCCCGTCAGACATTTACGTCCGTACTGTCATAATAATGATTGAACCAACAAACCATCATATGCCTGTTTTTTAATAACATGTCTGATTAGATTCAGCGTATGCCGTGAAGAGTATCAGTACTATAACACTGTTATAATGTACATACATCTATGGACAATTTTAATTTGACGTAAAAGACATAAACAAATAAATAAACAAACAAACAAACAAACAAACAAGCAAACAAACGAGTAAACGTATTTAGATGCAATATGTATTTCTGTATTATAGTGGTCAATGGCATGAAGATTTGGCCACACTTACTGGTCTCGATATGCTGTGCCCATGGGTCATGTTCATATTTATAAATACGTATATATAGTTGAAGCATACTGGTTGACATATTAATATGTTCTTTTGCCATGTTTTGCTTCTAACAAAAATAATATACCAACTTAGAAGATGCCACATTTTAGACAGTTCACGTGACATCTAACTTGTTATCATTTTTGTTCTGCCAGGCGGGATATTATTCGATATAACATAATGAAAACTACGTGTGATTAATCGCTAAATGATGTTGGCAGATCTAGATCATCTGTGTCGTGGGCTCTCGTAGCGTGAGTCCCATTTAAAGCTTACTCGCTACCTGAGAGGTTGTTCCATAGAATTAAAGCTGGGCAAGTCGTGGTTTAATCATGTCTCAACAGTGGCATTCGCTGGAAAAGGACATCAAATTCACCATCGAAGGAGAGGAAAACGACTCGCTTGCTTTTCTAGACACTCTCACCGTAATCCAACCTGACAGATCCATCAAAATCACCATTTACCGCAAAAGCACACACACCGATTAATATCTCAATTTCTCGTCTAATCACCCCATTGATCACATAGGGCCGACACCGTGGTCACTAACCTCCAGGATCGCGAAGACGAGAAAGCACATGTGAACAATGCTTTAGTGAAATGCGGATACCCCAAATGGGCTCTCGATAAAGCTACAGAATCAAAAACTCACAAAACGAGCGACGTGGGCGATAAACGCCCAAAAAAAGGCCACGTAGTTCTCCCCTATATCAAAGGCACTTCTGAAGCCATTAGAAGGACTTTTAGCAACTACGGTGTTAGCGTTTTCTTCAAACCGACCCGCACACTTAGACAAATCCTCGTGTCACCCAAGGACAAGACAGATAAATAGGACATTACAGGTCCGGTATATTACATCCCTTGCCAGGGCAAAACTGTTACCGGTACCGGACAGTGCACAATTTTGTCGAATTTCTACTTTTTGCACCATTGTAATAATATACATAAATGTCACGTGAAAGACTAAGCCTGAAGTGATTTAATTACAGTAAAATCTAACATTTACATTCACCGATCGAGTGCTGGACAAACACATCGCGTGCGTGTGTATCATTGAATCAGTGACGTACCGTATAAACTGTATGCATATCGCTATTCGTCATACGTCTAGTTTGTACATCCCATCAGCTACGTGAAACTCCGCCAATAATCATGATAATAATACGATCGGCGAGATGATAACGCATTGTAGGCGATGGAATGAAAAATCAATTTTATTCGTTTTACCTCGTTTGTTTGGCTAGAGATAAAAAAGGGGACAATCAGTAGCTATCAGTGAAAACTAACAATCTATTCTTTATGCAAATCACACATTATTGCTTTAATACTGATTACGCATAACTCATTTATCCGGATTGCCACATATTTGCTCATTGGTTTAATCCCATCATGGCTGGTTAAAAAATCAAATATTGTGAAACTCTATACAGATGATAATTAATTGTACAATGCGATCCATTGTTTTGAATTGATTTCAATATCAAATCTTAATGCATTCTCTTGTCAACAAGAGGTTTCTGTGTTCACGTGCATATCGGTTGGTCATTAAAACTGTATGCTTGTATTGAGTGCATAGGTTAGCTATACAGGACAATTGAAGTACCCCCAATAAATCATACATGAGTTGTCGCAAACGACAAGTGATTGGTTGATAGTCGATACTTTATCGGCACTTTATGTATTTATCGGCACTTATCGGTTACTCGTATTGCGATATTTCCCAATAAGTGTATTTATCTCAATCAATCAACACGAGATATTATTATAATCGATACTCTCGAAAGATAACCTGTGGCCTGGAATAATGCAGGAGAAACGAGTTTAGACTAAAACCGAATGAATAAAAAGCCGCTTGGGATCGACCGGTAATCGAACCGGAACGAAGGTGAACAAAGCGAGGATAAAACCGATACGCTACATGTACCCTTGCCGATAAGCTTGATCGCACTATTGCGTGTGGCCATTTGCCGTAAAAGTGATGTAAAAATCGGATTAACTACCATAGCAATAGGGTAAAACAAGTTTTGAATATATCGCACTTCACTAGTACGTTCACGCGGTACCTCTGCATTGAACCACATCATGTTGATCACTCGTACCTGTAAGATTAATGTCTTTGAAAAGAGCGGTATTGTATTCAATCTATGATTGCAAACATAAACAGGTGATGTGTGAAACCTGCTTGTAGTGCAGCGCTATATATTCAAAAATTGTTTTACCCTATAGCTTTTGGTAGTTAATCCGATTATTACACCACTTTTGCGGCGAATAGGAGCAATTGTCCTTTTAGTTAATGGTCAGTCACTCATCACTTGCATACACATTTTAAGTCGGGGCAATTCTCACTGGACGATTATCTTGCGTAAGGCATCCATCACCTTGTCAGGCAAGTTAACCTAAATTGTGGTTCCTGCTGTATCTATTACAATATTTGAATTAAATATTGATGAAACATCAATTCCTTTTAACCTGCGCCCTATATCTAGTTATTCTCCAGTGTATTGGAAACAAAGTGTGGTTTATTCCGGGGGAGGTTCGTAAATTAAGTGGTTCAAGTGGATCGATTATTGCAATTTGTATTCGAAATAACCCATATCCGCATATCGGCTATCAAATGAAAGATCAACATTTCATTGATGAAGTTGGGACCAATATTGGTCCCAGGAATTGATCCCAGGATGAAGTGCAATCTGCGATGTCTTTTTGTTATCAATGTTTTATCGTTTCTATTGTAATTTGGATAATGTTCCTTCTACCCTTTAATCTCATTTCTGTTATATGATTTGTCAGCATTTCTCATAGTTCACTTTAAACAACATTGCAAGATTTGTGTGACAAGATAGAAGGAAAAGGTCAAACCTTGCACTATGATATTAGAGCTCATCAAAGTCCAAAATATTTGTTTTAAAGAAAAATGTACACCATTATGTGCAATATTGCTGAATAGAGTGACATTTAAAAAAAAATATTTTGAAAAACGAGGCGAACAAAAAAAAACTTACTTGATTTCACTTCTCTTATTTATGTAAAGCTTACTGAATTTTTTTTCTATTTTTTTTCATGTTGACACATAAATTTTGGACAAAAAAAGTGTATTTTTTATTTTTTAAAAACTAAACATTTCACTTAGTTAAATTTGACGTTACCATAGGATTTCTATTCCAAAAGTATATAGTTTTATATACTCTGGACTATAATGAAGTCGGAATAGGGCCATGTTCTCTTCCATTCTTAAAATGTTTTTTTCTTTTTGTTTTAATAACATTTAAATGTCGGGTTATATAAAGGTCATAAAAACTTTTTAAAAACGTTATTGCAAATGTTTTGTATCAAATTTTCAAAATTGTTTTTGGAATGTTATTAAAACGTTTTTATACCCTTTATAAACGTTTTCTGTAAAACATTTTGTGTTTGCTGGGCAGTAGATTATCAAAAAATGTTTTTTAATGTTATGAAAACGTTTTATACCCTTAATATACCATTTATATAACCCTTTTATAACCTTTTGCGAATGATGTCGAAAATGTTTTGTGTTTGCTGCTAATGTACAACTGTTTCCCGTCTCCGTTCGTTTTATTTTAAGGTATTGATACGTTAATGCAATTTAATACTTTGTCACTAAAACGTACATAAAATGCAAAACATAAGTGACACTTAACTAATATAACAGATAAACACAAGTGGTTGAGCTCAATTAACGTACCGTAAGACGCGCATTTATTCTCACTTACAAATTCTTATTAGTAATAATCAGAGCTTTTTATTTCATTTTCAACTTGTCATGTGTAATTTGATAGAACTGTTTTTTTAAAATAATATCGATAATATTATACAACGGCAACAGCCACCGGGTTACGCACATACTTCAAACGGAAACGGAGAGCTGAAGTTTTCTCTATTAATTCTAGCAGTTATGATGATTGGTCCAATTGGTTCGTCCAAGTTCGTCCTAAAAATTTGGATCTTGCCATGTTTAGACAATTTGCAAGTCCACTTGGCCTCTCAACGTGTATACACTCAGGTTGCGAATAGTTTGGTAATGTTTTATACATGTTCAGGGACCAAAACAAATCTTTCACAACCTTTCATGATATTTTCACCCTGGAACATGTATTAAATATTAGAAAACTCTAAAAAACTATACTTAACTTTAGTGTATACATGTTGAGGGGCCAAGTGGACTTACGGTCTTCTTGCGCTCAGGTCTTCATATATCGAGTATCGTTATGCTTGTTTGTTTATTTGTTTGTTATTTAGAGGGTTTGTTATTTTGGAGGGGTTGTCTTTACACAGATTTAAGGAAATATTAACTTCTTTAAAGAGTTAACATAGCCGTGAATGAGATCGCACATAATTCAAGATGCAGGATGACATTTTACATTGCATAAGCGGTTGGCATTGCCATGTGAGTGAGATTGCACACAATGAATGTAGATGGTACGTGAAGATGGCATTTTACATTGGATATTAAGTTAACTGCTGATTTTAATACAAAGCAAGAGAATAATATTTGAAATACATGGCGTCAAGTCTTCAAAGGTACTGAGTAAAATGTGGGATCGATTTAGGAAAGTTGGAGCTTACATAAAGCTCCGGTTATACCTGGCCAGCTTGACATTGGATGTCAAATATCACTGAGCGGTACTGAATACTTTATACGGTCACGTTGTACACAGCACTGACATGACTTCGACATTGATGCATCTGAATAAAAATGCATTCAATAAAGAAAACCAAGGTGGCGCTGGATCTTGACTCGTATAGCCTGGGCAAATATAGAGACAAATATATCAAAAGAGGAAACTGGCGGGATTGTGAGTAAAATATCAAACCGCTTCAAATGAACGAGTGAGGTGAAATGGACCAATAGAGTGATGGAAAAAGCCTTAAAAGAAATCTTTTTAATTTGATAAAAAGCCGATAAAAATTATCAGTACAAATAATGGAGCTTTACAGCCTGCGCTTTATAGCGAACATAATTTAATCGAATGAACATATAATACGTTCCGGCGCAACTTATTGAAAAAAGGACTATAATAGCATTACGTATGACAAAAGTCAGAATTGGAAACAATTATTTACTGTGTAAGACATCTGACTTGTCTGATTGCTGTGGCGAATTTTCTTCAAAACTAATTGACACAATAGTATCAAATGACATTGTGAATGTCAAGCAATTAGGTTCACGAAGAAATGAAGAGTTTATATGCAAAACGTGATACGCCATTTGTTTTAAGGTCAGTAACATCTGCCTTATAAGGATAACTTTAAATTAACACTCTACTTACAAATAATTCAATGTATATTTTTTGAAACTATGATCAATCGAGCAAAAAATGGATATATCGCTTACATCTGAACTCTTCACGTGTCCTTACTGTGGCTGTGTTGTTGTGTTGATATGGCACGAACAAATCCTGTCCTTGATCATATTGAAGTTCTTTTTTCCTCTCTTCATCCTCTACTACCATTCCACACCACTCCACGCCATACATAAATTCTCCCAGTCACATTTCCCCAATATGAAATTTTTAAAAAGTAAAATTTTAATTTTAATTCTTTTAAAGTTTGGCAGAGGTGGGGTTCGAACTCACGGCGCAGCGCTTTGGCTATACCATTATGACCAGCGCCTTAGACCGCTCGACCACGAAGGACTTGACAGTGTCATCGTGAACATTTAAACATATAATATTAATAAATCGCAACTTCATTATTATACATCATATTTTGGAATTTTATCTGCTTTAAACATTTAATGTGTATTATAATAAAGCTACCATTATTTATATTGTTGAATTCTCAAACGCATAGAGACAATTAATACGAGGGTCCTGTGAATAGGCCTACATACACAATACATAAAATCGATTTTGATATCGGCCACATGCTCTGCTGTGCATGTGGTTTCCCGTAGTGGCGGAAGTTGTATTACGAAGTGCATCCGAACTCCATTTTGAAGCAAATGCTTTTGACAAGGCATTGGATTGTTCCAGTTTGCATCCTAAATCCACATTAGACCCCGAATTTTATTTACGAAATCAAAAGATTAGATTATCATAACAACAAAACGGTAATCTTTTGTCGGGTCTAATTTCAAAATAACATTAAAAAAATCCATTTTTTACAGAATTAATTTTCACTTAATTCCAAAAAAAAAAATGGCGTATATAAGATTGAAATAAATTCTCTACCTTCTATACTAGATCAATTGTGACGCAAGTTGTTATCAAAAAGTGTTGTGATAGATGTACAGTTAATATTCATATATTCCATTAATTATCTGATGGTACAGTTTTTACACAGAAAATATTTATTTGAAAAACCTGCCACTCGGCTTTTTCCGGAAAGGTCACAGGATCGCCGTGACCTGTGCAATAATTACAATTAAAATTTTTCTTATTCTAACAGCAAGCGTTTCTAAAATACAGTATGGCGAAATGTGGTGTACTACCATTCTTTGATCTTAATCTCCTCCGTTGTTAATCTGATCTAATTGGTCAGTTCACCGTCCGTAACTTGATCATGAATATCAAATTAAGTATGCTTTATTTATAACAAGGCTATTCGTAAAAAGAAAGAAAGAAAGAATGAAAGAAAAGAATTATTGTTTCATCAGCGAGATCCCGAAGTATTAAGGATTTCACGAAAAAAAACATGCGTTATAGAATCCCGGGTACCGAATACATACCAAAACAAAGAAAAGCATTGTTTCATATAAGTCTTCTTTGCGTTTTATTGTTCACTCATCTGTAAAAGGTGACATGTACTTGGGACACACAAAATTCAGAAGGTCATATGCATGCATAATAAAAGGAACAGGTCCCAAATGTTATGTGAAAGCTGCAGAGCATGAAATTACAGCAAGTTACAGCGTCACGCAGGATCTCCCAATGTGGGAAATTGTATACATTGTTTTTTATTGCATCTTTAAAATTAATGATTGCAAAAGTATTCATTTTCAGAAAATAAAATCAAAGAAAAGAAAACAATCGAACTAGCACGACAGATTTATGAATTTCCATGGTAGACCATAACAACTTACCATGAATATCCAATCGAAGATTTTTTTTCTTCTTCGGTTTAAACATGTACTTAAAATATCAACAATTTTGGTGAAAAAAAAGTCACATTTTGATCTTTTTGAACCCATATTTTCAAAACCAAGAATTTTTTAATTTGAGATAACTGTTACTGGTTTTGTGTCCTTAGAATACAAATATGCAATTTTCGTCGATTTGGTGCTTTTCTTGCATCATCTCCTTTATGTAAATATATAAATTTATCATTTTATCATTTTATCATTACTTTTAAAGCCTCAATACAAACCAATGTGTAACATTTCCCATTTTGAGTGATCTTACGTGCCACCTTAATCATACTTTAATAGTGAGATAAAAACTAAATATGCAATTTGGAGTTCTAATATTCTATTTTGTTCCTTACTCACCTACTTCGTGAAAAAAAAGTTATATTAAATTGAATAAAAACAGTTCCTGAGTATGATTCTAAATATAAATATGCTCAAAATGTCAAATAAATGGGACACACACTTTTAAGAAATAAAAAGGATTCATTTCAATATGAAAAAGCTTTAGAGATTGGAAATATTTTGAAAATTGTTTTTATATGATCGACTTTTATCAAATTGACACAGAATATTCGGGTGAAGAAACAGTATCAAATTACTGTTTTCAATTTCGGCGCACTCATATCTCCAAATATATATATATATATCTTAATCTCTTATATATAATGAAGTGGAACCAATCAAATTCTGGTTTAAATAATGGTTTTCATACACTGTATATTCTTTTGCAAATATTTATTTATGCAATGAACTCAAATATTAATAGGCTAGATTGAAAAATAGGTTATATTCAATTACTCGCTAATTATGGTAATATCACAATTTTGATGTTAAATTAGTTTAGATTGCTTCGTTGTGATATTGCCGCAGGTGTAATTGTGAAGTTAATTAAAAGTGAAAACTATCACTATAATGTTCCCGGAATATGTGGTGAATATTTCGGTATGAACACGGCAGAGTGCCGAATACGCAAAATTGCTGTTCTGAGTAAATGCGTAAACGGTGTTTGAAAATCTTGTAACTATTCCATTGGTACTTCTAAAAATTCAGAACATTCGTGAGCTCTCATTTGAAATGTATTATAGAAGTGAGTGTGCACAAATTATTTGCAATACTTGTCCGTTCTTAAACATTCGATATATCCCTCAAAACGGGTATTTACAGCTATTCGGCTTTATGCTATAGCCAACATATCTCTACCGCTGCGTAAAGAGTTGTATACGAGGTCGAATACGCATTCAACTACGTGTAAACCATAGCTCGCATCCTTGATTTGGGGCTTTTGTGTAGAAATTACTGCTTGTTCTAAGGCTATAGACTTTAAAGTGTTACCTCACTGTCAATCACTGAAATTGCGACCACAGTTCCAGGTGGTGGCCGCATTGCATTCTCTAAATTCAGTAAATTTTCATCGTCAACCGTGTAATTGAATGGGATTATTTTGAAATTTTAAAACGCTTGAAATCTCACAAACAAATAGGCCTATGTTGATAAATAATATAAAAACAAGCTAAAACCGTTGGGGTTCGATAATGAACCCCACAAAATTAACCGACTATATTGGAAAATGCCATACGGCCGGGCGGTTTCACAAGTTGCCGGCTCGATCATGTCATCCGCCGCCTGCACAGTTCTGACCTTAAAGCCAATCATGTCCCCTTTCATACTTTCATGCCGTTGCGACAAGAGGCATGACTTATCAGCCATTCACAAGTCTTGATTGTGTCTGTTTGTCTACAATGCGCGTGTGTCACGCCGCTCGGCGGCAAGCAGCATGATAGTATGAAACCAGCACTACGTCATAGATATGGCCAATTGGCACGCCCATTTAGCACGGAAATTATGAAATATAAGTTTGTAAATCAGCTATATCTAGCTTTTCCGTAGTTATTTTTTTTTTCCGTGATGGAAAACGTTAATAAAGAGTTTATCTATCGGGTCAAGTTATTTTACCCTTTGCAATCAATGCCACTATTTTGCAAAAGCAATTTTCCTTGCGACCTGTCATTTTCCCCTATACTTTTGCACGGGGAGTTTATGTACATCCGGGTACCTTATATCGTTTAATACGGTATGGCGACTTGTAGATGTCACGTGCGCATTTCTATATGCGCATTTATATATACAACCGAAGTCCACTGGTCATGGGGAAATTCAAAACTCTAAGCCTTCATATCTCTAAAGCAGTATTATGTGTCTTAAGATCATCATGCCTGCAAGCTTCGGTAACCAATCTCTTCTGTCTAAGCATAAATGATATACAGCACTCGTTGGATTAATGCCCTAATAATAAATTTACACGTGTTTTTGAAAATAAGAAGAAGACGTTTTGGATCCCGCAGGCCCGGGCCCGCAGGTCACTCAATCAGAGGAGTAAGCATACGATATATTAGTCTCAAACCGTTTAATGTGTTCTTTAGATCAGTCACAAATAAATGTTTTATCATAGACATTGATGACTGACCTTCAGAAGTAAAAGTGTACAAAACCCCTGAGGTCTCGTCATTCAAAAGCGTGTCTGTTCTTTGAGGATAATATAAAGAAAGTAAACGAAAACAAAAGCAAATGAAGCAAATTTACTAGAGATTAAGTCTAGAAGAACAGACTGGTTTCCTCTATCTTATATATCTCTCTTTTGCTCTCTCATGTTTCAATAACTTTCAACAACTGATAATTCCCGAGGGTGTAACTGTATACATATCATATACGTTCATTGTTATTTGCATTTTCATGAAAGAATTATCTTCTTACATGTCTCTCGAATAGTCTAGACTTCCGTCAAATTTACAAAGCTTTACGTATAGCTCCGGGATTATACGCAGCAAGCGTACCGGTTTTGAGTACTATGTTCAGCTGTACCAGTATACAGTATATCAACATGTTTTGTACAGCTATAAGTGGGAGGATTCAATTCGATGGCTTCATCGCGTTAAAGATTTGCTATTCATTTTTAAACCGAAACATAATCAGAAGCATACATTAACTCAATTTGTTCTAGATTCTGCCGAAATCTATACAGTGAAATAAAAAATATTGTAAATGAATATAGTAACAAAGGCTGTGCAAAAACCCTCCTTCTGTCATCATTTCATTCGTTCTTGGTTCCTCTTTACGATTATATTCAATTAGCCTTGGATAATAGCTTTGCTATTTCACAAATAAACTTGAAAAGTGCCTTGAAAATGTTGCCCATTCAAATCATTGACGCGCGAGATTGCCAATAGCCCACATCATTTGGAATATCAAATATTTGTTTTCGTAATGGGATAGACTAACTCACCACACGTGTTGTCAGAACATTTCTTGTCAGAACAGTACAAGATCGGACATCGGCATATAAACACTCATATTCCTGCTTTGTGTGTTAGGATTGTGCCTTAACATTGATTTGATTCAAACGATTGTAAATTTAATGACTACACGCTTTCATCTGTATTTATTCTCATGTGCAGTACTAGTTTGGCGCATTTACTTGTGAAGTCTTCTGGCGAAAGACGAAACGTCTGAACAATGTTTCATATTCTTGGCTAGTACAACACATCATTATGGTATTTACTCCAAACCGGGACTCGTGCTTAGCACATGTGAACAATGCTTTAGTGAAATGCGGATACCCCAAATGGGCTCTCGATAAAGCTACAGAATCAAAAACTCACAAAACGAGCGACGTGGGCGATAAACGCACAAAAAAGGCCACGTAGTTCTCCCCTATATCAAAGGCACTT
The DNA here is from genome assembly GCF_039555335.1 of Amphiura filiformis. NCBI lineage: Eukaryota > Metazoa > Echinodermata > Ophiuroidea > Amphilepidida > Amphiuridae > Amphiura > Amphiura filiformis. The sequence continues at coordinate 6,051,676 of NC_092628.1, forward strand.
CTGAAGCCATTAGAAGGACTTTTAGCAACTACGGTGTTAGCGTTTTCTTCAAACCGACCCGCACACTTAGACAAATCCTCGTGTCACCCAAGGACAAGACAGATAAATAGGACATTACAGGTCCGGTATATTACATCCCTTGCCAGGGCAAAACTGTTACCGGTACCGGACAGTGCACAATTTTGTCGAATTTCTACTTTTTGCACCATTGTAATAATATACATAAATGTCACGTGAAAGACTAAGCCTGAAGTGATTTAATTACAGTAAAATCTAACATTTACATTCACCGATCGAGTGCTGGACAAACACATCGCGTGCGTGTGTATCATTGAATCAGTGACGTACCGTATAAACTGTATGCATATCGCTATTCGTCATACGTCTAGTTTGTACATCCCATCAGCTACGTGAAACTCCGCCAATAATCATGATAATAATACGATCGGCGAGATGATAACGCATTGTAGGCGATGGAATGAAAAATCAATTTTATTCGTTTTACCTCGTTTGTTTGGCTAGAGATAAAAAGGGACAATCAGTAGCTATCAGTGAAAACTAACAATCTATTCTTTATGCAAATCACACATTATTGCTTTAATACTGATTACGCATAACTCATTTATCCGGATTGCCACATATTTGCTCATTGGTTTAATCCCATCATGGCTGGTTAAAAAATCAAATATTGTGAAACTCTATACAGATGATAATTAATTGTACAATGCGATCCATTGTTTTGAATTGATTTCAATATCAAATCTTAATGCATTCTCTTGTCAACAAGAGGTTTCTGTGTTCACGTGCATATCGGTTGGTCATTAAAACTGTATGCTTGTATTGAGTGCATAGGTTAGCTATACAGGACAATTGAAGTACCCCCAATAAATCATACATGAGTTGTCGCAAACGACAAGTGATTGGTTGATAGTCGATACTTTATCGGCACTTTATGTATTTATCGGCACTTATCGGTTACTCGTATTGCGATATTTCCCAATAAGTGTATTTATCTCAATCAATCAACACGAGATATTATTATAATCGATACTCTCGAAAGATAACCTGTGGCCTGGAATAATGCAGGAGAAACGAGTTTAGACTAAAACCGAATGAATAAAAAGCCGCTTGGGATCGACCGGTAATCGAACCGGAACGAAGGTGAACAAAGCGAGGATAAAACCGATACGCTACATGTACCCTTGCCGATAAGCTTGATCGCACTATTGCGTGTGGCCATTTGCCGTAAAAGTGATGTAAAAATCGGATTAACTACCATAGCAATAGGGTAAAACAAGTTTTGAATATATCGCACTTCACTAGTACGTTCACGCGGTACCTCTGCATTGAACCACATCATGTTGATCACTCGTACCTGTAAGATTAATGTCTTTGAAAAGAGCGGTATTGTATTCAATCTATGATTGCAAACATAAACAGGTGATGTGTGAAACCTGCTTGTAGTGCAGCGCTATATATTCAAAAATTGTTTTACCCTATAGCTTTTGGTAGTTAATCCGATTATTACACCACTTTTGCGGCGAATAGGAGCAATTGTCCTTTTAGTTAATGGTCAGTCACTCATCACTTGCATACACATTTTAAGTCGGGGCAATTCTCACTGGACGATTATCTTGCGTAAGGCATCCATCACCTTGTCAGGCAAGTTAACCTAAATTGTGGTTCCTGCTGTATCTATTACAATATTTGAATTAAATATTGATGAAACATCAATTCCTTTTAACCTGCGCCCTATATCTAGTTATTCTCCAGTGTATTGGAAACAAAGTGTGGTTTATTCCGGGGGAGGTTCGTAAATTAAGTGGTTCAAGTGGATCGATTATTGCAATTTGTATTCGAAATAACCCATATCCGCATATCGGCTATCAAATGAAAGATCAACATTTCATTGATGAAGTTGGGACCAATATTGGTCCCAGGAATTGATCCCAGGATGAAGTGCAATCTGCGATGTCTTTTTGTTATCAATGTTTTATCGTTTCTATTGTAATTTGGATAATGTTCCTTCTACCCTTTAATCTCATTTCTGTTATATGATTTGTCAGCATTTCTCATAGTTCACTTTAAACAACATTGCAAGATTTGTGTGACAAGATAGAAGGAAAAGGTCAAACCTTGCACTATGATATTAGAGCTCATCAAAGTCCAAAATATTTGTTTTAAAGAAAAATGTACACCATTATGTGCAATATTGCTGAATAGAGTGACATTTAAAAAAAATATTTTGAAAAACGAGGCGAACAAAAAAAACTTACTTGATTTCACTTCTCTTATTTATGTAAAGCTTACTGAATTTTTTTTCTATTTTTTTTCATGTTGACACATAAATTTTGGACAAAAAAAGTGTATTTTTTATTTTTTAAAAACTAAACATTTCACTTAGTTAAATTTGACGTTACCATAGGATTTCTATTCCAAAAGTATATAGTTTTATATACTCTGGACTATAATGAAGTCGGAATAGGGCCATGTTCTCTTCCATTCTTAAAATGTTTTTTTCAAAACGTTTTAATAACATTTAAATGTCGGGTTATATAAAGGTCATAAAAACTTTTTAAAAACGTTATTGCAAATGTTTTGTATCAAATTTTCAAAATTGTTTTTGGAATGTTATTAAAACGTTTTTATACCCTTTATAAACGTTTTCTGTAAAACATTTTGTGTTTGCTGGGCAGTAGATGATCAAAAAATGTTTTTTAATGTTATGAAAACGTTTTATACCCTTAATATACCATTTATATAACCCTTTTATAACCTTTTGCGAATGATGTCGAAAATGTTTTGTGTTTGCTGCTAATGTACAACTGTTTCCCGTCTCCGTTCGTTTTATTTTAAGGTATTGATACGTTAATGCAATTTAATACTTTGTCACTAAAACGTACATAAAATGCAAAACATAAGTGACACTTAACTAATATAACAGATAAACACAAGTGGTTGAGCTCAATTAACGTACCGTAAGACGCGCATTTATTCTCACTTACAAATTCTTATTAGTAATAATCAGAGCTTTTTATTTCATTTTCAACTTGTCATGTGTAATTTGATAGAACTGTTTTTTAAAATAATATCGATAATATTATACAACGGCAACAGCCACCGGGTTACGCACATACTTCAAACGGAAACGGAGAGCTGAAGTTTTCTCTATTAATTCTAGCAGTTATGATGATTGGTCCAATTGGTTCGTCCAAGTTCGTCCTAAAAATTTGGATCTTGCCATGTTTAGACAATTTGCAAGTCCACTTGGCCTCTCAACGTGTATACACTCAGGTTGCGAATAGTTTGGTAATGTTTTATACATGTTCAGGGACCAAAACAAATCTTTCACAACCTTTCATGATATTTTCACCCTGGAACATGTATTAAATATTAGAAAACTCTAAAAAACTATACTTAACTTTAGTGTATACATGTTGAGGGGCCAAGTGGACTTACGGTCTTCTTGCGCTCAGGTCTTCATATATCGAGTATCGTTATGCTTGTTTGTTTATTTGTTTGTTATTTAGAGGGTTTGTTATTTTGGAGGGGTTGTCTTTACACAGATTTAAGGAAATATTAACTTCTTTAAAGAGTTAACATAGCCGTGAATGAGATCGCACATAATTCAAGATGCAGGATGACATTTTACATTGCATAAGCGGTTGGCATTGCCATGTGAGTGAGATTGCACACAATGAATGTAGATGGTACGTGAAGATGGCATTTTACATTGGATATTAAGTTAACTGCTGATTTTAATACAAAGCAAGAGAATAATATTTGAAATACATGGCGTCAAGTCTTCAAAGGTACTGAGTAAAATGTGGGATCGATTTAGGAAAGTTGGAGCTTACATAAAGCTCCGGTTATACCTGGCCAGCTTGACATTGGATGTCAAATATCACTGAGCGGTACTGAATACTTTATACGGTCACGTTGTACACAGCACTGACATGACTTCGACATTGATGCATCTGAATAAAAATGCATTCAATAAAGAAAACCAAGGTGGCGCTGGATCTTGACTCGTATAGCCTGGGCAAATATAGAGACAAATATATCAAAAGAGGAAACTGGCGGGATTGTGAGTAAAATATCAAACCGCTTCAAATGAACGAGTGAGGTGAAATGGACCAATAGAGTGATGGAAAAAGCCTTAAAAGAAATCTTTTTAATTTGATAAAAAGCCGATAAAAATTATCAGTACAAATAATGGAGCTTTACAGCCTGCGCTTTATAGCGAACATAATTTAATCGAATGAACATATAATACGTTCCGGCGCAACAAAAAGAAAAAAGGACTATAATAGCATTACGTATGACAAAAGTCAGAATTGGAAACAATTATTTACTGTGTAAGACATCTGACTTGTCTGATTGCTGTGGCGAATTTTCTTCAAAACTAATTGACACAATAGTATCAAATGACATTGTGAATGTCAAGCAATTAGGTTCACGAAGAAATGAAGAGTTTATATGCAAAACGTGATACGCCATTTGTTTTAAGGTCAGTAACATCTGCCTTATAAGGATAACTTTAAATTAACACTCTACTTACAAATAATTCAATGTATATTTTTTGAAACTATGATCAATCGAGCAAAAATGGATATATCGCTTACATCTGAACTCTTCACGTGTCCTTACTGTGGCTGTGTTGTTGTGTTGATATGGCACGAACAAATCCTGTCCTTGATCATATTGAAGTTCTTTTTTCCTCTCTTCATCCTCTACTACCATTCCACACCACTCCACGCCATACATAAATTCTCCCAGTCACATTTCCCCAATATGAAATTTTTAAAAAGTAAAATTTTAATTTTAATTCTTTTAAAGTTTGGCAGAGGTGGGGTTCGAACTCACGGCGCAGCGCTTTGGCTATACCATTATGACCAGCGCCTTAGACCGCTCGACCACGAAGGACTTGACAGTGTCATCGTGAACATTTAAACATATAATATTAATAAATCGCAACTTCATTATTATACATCATATTTTGGAATTTTATCTGCTTTAAACATTTAATGTATTATAATAAAGCTACCATTATTTATATTGTTGAATTCTCAAACGCATAGAGACAATTAATACGAGGGTCCTGTGAATAGGCCTACATACACAATACATAAAATCGATTTTGATATCGGCCACATGCTCTGCTGTGCATGTGGTTTCCCGTAGTGGCGGAAGTTGTATTACGAAGTGCATCCGAACTCCATTTTGAAGCAAATGCTTTTGACAAGGCATTGGATTGTTCCAGTTTGCATCCTAAATCCACATTAGACCCCTAATTTTATTTACGAAATCAAAAGATTAGATTATCATAACAACAAAACGGTAATCTTTTGTCGGGTCTAATGTGAAAATTACATTAAAAATACAGTTTTTACAGAATTAATTTTCACTTAATTCCAAAAAAAAATGGCGTATATAAGATTGAAATAAATTCTCTACCTTCTATACTAGATCAATTGTGACGCAAGTTGTTATCAAAAAGTGTTGTGATAGATGTACAGTTAATATTCATATATTCCATTAATTATCTGATGGTACAGTTTTTACACAGAAAATATTTATTTGAAAAACCTGCCACTCGGCTTTTTCCGGAAAGGTCACAGGATCGCCGTGACCTGTGCAATAATTACAATTAAAATTTTTCTTATTCTAACAGCAAGCGTTTCTAAAATACAGTATGGCGAAATGTGGTGTACTACCATTCTTTGATCTTAATCTCCTCCGTTGTTAATCTGATCTAATTGGTCAGTTCACCGTCCGTAACTTGATCATGAATATCAAATTAAGTATGCTTTATTTATAACAAGGCTATTCGTAAAAAGAAAGAAAGAAAGAATGAAAGAAAAGAATTATTGTTTCATCAGCGAGATCCCGAAGTATTAAGGATTTCACGAAAAAAAACATGCGTTATAGAATCCCGGGTACCGAATACATACCAAAACAAAGAAAAGCATTGTTTCATATAAGTCTTCTTTGCGTTTTATTGTTCACTCATCTGTAAAAGGTGACATGTACTTGGGACACACAAAATTCAGAAGGTCATATGCATGCATAATAAAAGGAACAGGTCCCAAATGTTATGTGAAAGCTGCAGAGCATGAAATTACAGCAAGTTACAGCGTCACGCAGGATCTCCCAATGTGGGAAATTGTATACATTGTTTTTATTGCATCTTTAAAATTAATGATTGCAAAAGTATTCATTTTCAGAAAATAAAATCAAAGAAAAGAAAACAATCGAACTAGCACGACAGATTTATGAATTTCCATGGTAGACCATAACAACTTACCATGAATATCCAATCGAAGATTTTTTTTTTCTTCGGTTTAAACATGTACTTAAAATATCAACAATTTTGGTGAAAAAAAAGTCACATTTTGATCTTTTTGAACCCATATTTTCAAAACCAAGAATTTTTTTAATTTGAGATAACTGTTACTGGTTTTGTGTCCTTAGAATACAAATATGCAATTTTCGTCGATTTGGTGCTTTTCTTGCATCATCTCCTTTATGTAAATATATAAATTTATCATTTTATCATTTTATCATTACTTTTAAAGCCTCAATACAAACCAATGTGTAACATTTCCCATTTTGAGTGATCTTACGTGCCACCTTAATCATACTTTAATAGTGAGATAAAAACTAAATATGCAATTTGGAGTTCTAATATTCTATTTTGTTCCTTACTCACCTACTTCGTGAAAAAAAAGTTATATTAAATTGAATAAAAACAGTTCCTGAGTATGATTCTAAATATAAATATGCTCAAAATGTCAAATAAATGGGACACACACTTTTAAGAAATAAAAAGGATTCATTTCAATATGAAAAAGCTTTAGAGATTGGAAATATTTTGAAAATTGTTTTTATATGATCGACTTTTATCAAATTGACACAGAATATTCGGGTGAAGAAACAGTATCAAATTACTGTTTTCAATTTCGGCGCACTCATATCTCCAAATATATATATATATATCTTAATCTCTTATATATAATGAAGTGGAACCAATCAAATTCTGGTTTAAATAATGGTTTTCATACACTGTATATTCTTTTGCAAATATTTATTTATGCAATGAACTCAAATATTAATAGGCTAGATTGAAAAATAGGTTATATTCAATTACTCGCTAATTATGGTAATATCACAATTTTGATGTTAAATTAGTTTAGATTGCTTCGTTGTGATATTGCCGCAGGTGTAATTGTGAAGTTAATTAAAAGTGAAAACTATCACTATAATGTTCCCGGAATATGTGGTGAATATTTCGGTATGAACACGGCAGAGTGCCGAATACGCAAAATTGCTGTTCTGAGTAAATGCGTAAACGGTGTTTGAAAATCTTGTAACTATTCCATTGGTACTTCTAAAAATTCAGAACATTCGTGAGCTCTCATTTGAAATGTATTATAGAAGTGAGTGTGCACAAATTATTTGCAATACTTGTCCGTTCTTAAACATTCGATATATCCCTCAAAACGGGTATTTACAGCTATTCGGCTTTATGCTATAGCCAACATATCTCTACCGCTGCGTAAAGAGTTGTATACGAGGTCGAATACGCATTCAACTACGTGTAAACCATAGCTCGCATCCTTGATTTGGGGCTTTTGTGTAGAAATTACTGCTTGTTCTAAGGCTATAGACTTTAAAGTGTTACCTCACTGTCAATCACTGAAATTGCGACCACAGTTCCAGGTGGTGGCCGCATTGCATTCTCTAAATTCAGTAAATTTTCATCGTCAACCGTGTAATTGAATGGGATTATTTTGAAATTTTAAAACGCTTGAAATCTCACAAACAAATAGGCCTATGTTGATAAATAATATAAAAACAAGCTAAAACCGTTGGGGTTCGATAATGAACCCCACAAAATTAACCGACTATATTGGAAAATGCCATACGGCCGGGCGGTTTCACAAGTTGCCGGCTCGATCATGTCATCCGCCGCCTGCACAGTTCTGACCTTAAAGCCAATCATGTCCCCTTTCATACTTTCATGCCGTTGCGACAAGAGGCATGACTTATCAGCCATTCACAAGTCTTGATTGTGTCTGTTTGTCTACAATGCGCGTGTGTCACGCCGCTCGGCGGCAAGCAGCATGATAGTATGAAACCAGCACTACGTCATAGATATGGCCAATTGGCACGCCCATTTAGCACGGAAATTATGAAATATAAGTTTGTAAATCAGCTATATCTAGCTTTTCCGTAGTTATTTTTTTTTTCCGTGATGGAAAACGTTAATAAAGAGTTTATCTATCGGGTCAAGTTATTTTACCCTTTGCAATCAATGCCACTATTTTGCAAAAGCAATTTTCCTTGCGACCTGTCATTTTCCCTATACTTTTGCACGGGGAGTTTATGTACATCCGGGTACCTTATATCGTTTAATACGGTATGGCGACTTGTAGATGTCACGTGCGCATTTCTATATGCGCATTTATATATACAACCGAAGTCCACTGGTCATGGGGAAATTCAAAACTCTAAGCCTTCATATCTCTAAAGCAGTATTATGTGTCTTAAGATCATCATGCCTGCAAGCTTCGGTAACCAATCTCTTCTGTCTAAGCATAAATGATATACAGCACTCGTTGGATTAATGCCCTAATAATAAATTTACACGTGTTTTTGAAAATAAGAAGAAGACGTTTTGGATCCCGCAGGCCCGGGCCCGCAGGTCACTCAATCAGAGGAGTAAGCATACGATATATTAGTCTCAAACCGTTTAATGTGTTCTTTAGATCAGTCACAAATAAATGTTTTATCATAGACATTGATGACTGACCTTCAGAAGTAAAAGTGTACAAAACCCCTGAGGTCTCGTCATTCAAAAGCGTGTCTGTTCTTTGAGGATAATATAAAGAAAGTAAACGAAAACAAAAGCAAATGAAGCAAATTTACTAGAGATTAAGTCTAGAAGAACAGACTGGTTTCCTCTATCTTATATATCTCTCTTTTGCTCTCTCATGTTTCAATAACTTTCAACAACTGATAATTCCCGAGGGTGTAACTGTATACATATCATATACGTTCATTGTTATTTGCATTTTCATGAAAGAATTATCTTCTTACATGTCTCTCGAATAGTCTAGACTTCCGTCAAATTTACAAAGCTTTACGTATAGCTCCGGGATTATACGCAGCAAGCGTACCGGTTTTGAGTACTATGTTCAGCTGTACCAGTATACAGTATATCAACATGTTTTGTACAGCTATAAGTGGGAGGATTCAATTCGATGGCTTCATCGCGTTAAAGATTTGCTATTCATTTTAAACCGAAACATAATCAGAAGCATACACCAACTCAATTTGTTCTAGATTCTGCCGAAATCTATACAGTGAAATAAAAAATATTGTAAATGAATATAGTAACAAAGGCTGTGCAAAAACCCTCCTTCTGTCATCATTTCATTCGTTCTTGGTTCCTCTTTACGATTATATTCAATTAGCCTTGGATAATAGCTTTGCTATTTCACAAATAAACTTGAAAAGTGCCTTGAAAATGTTGCCCATTCAAATCATTGACGCGCGAGATTGCCAATAGCCCACATCATTTGGAATATCAAATATTTGTTTTCGTAATGGGATAGACTAACTCACCACACGTGTTGTCAGAACATTTCTTGTCAGAACAGTACAAGATCGGACATCGGCATATAAACACTCATATTCCTGCTTTGTGTGTTAGGATTGTGCCTTAACATTGATTTGATTCAAACGATTGTAAATTTAATGACTACACGCTTTCATCTGTATTTATTCTCATGTGCAGTACTAGTTTGGCGCATTTACTTGTGAAGTCTTCTGGCGAAAGACGAAACGTCTGAACAATGTTTCATATTCTTGGCTAGTACAACACATCATTATGGTATTTACTCCAAACCGGGACTCGTGCTTAGCATTATCCCGAAGCTATCCACTGAGCTTTGTGTAAATTTGAAGGATGTCTAGACTGGTCTAAAACATTCCACAAAATAATTCGTTCAGGTAAATGTAAATAACAATGATCGGGTATCTAATGATATCACTTGTTATAAAAGATACAAAAAAGAGTATTATCAGTCTTATTCTTCCAGACTCCAATCTCTATTATGTTTTATTGATTTGCTTTTGTTTTCGATGAAATAACCTCCGGATTTTGAACATTTATAATGTTGAAGATCAAACGTTGAAGATCAAACTTTTCTTTCAAACTTTTATTTGTGATTGGTAGACATTTCCCGCGGGATCCATACCTTTTTATTATTTTCAATATAGCGTCCAAATTTCTTCGACATTTGTACTACATCATTAATCCAAACAAAGCTGCATAGTACACTTGTTCAAATAGAAAAGATTGATTGTCATGCGCTACTTCATGCGTTCATCTTCACATTAAAATGACCTGAAGCTGTAACATATTCAGTACATCTTCAAAATTCAAAAAAAAAAAAAAATAGTGATACTTTTCACTTTTAATTAACTTCAAACTTACACATCAAGATTGCTTAATTTTACAGGGTGTATCAAAATAAAGTAAATAGTTTGGAAGATGTATGCTCACAGGCGTTAAGGTTAGTAACTATTATCAATTGTTGCGATTTGGTCGTCCGCAGTATCCTACGAATGGAAGTCAGCTTTGCCAAAAATTGCATTGACTATTTCATAACGAGCGTGTAAAAGGATTCAAATATCACAGATATACTTTCGTTGGTTCTGTGGTTCTTGCGTTATAGTGTAATGCGGATTGAAAACACATTACTTTTGTAAAACGCACACAGCTCAATAACAACAATAAATCAAGACAGTTTTTAAAGTATATGATTTGTAGACGGAATTTTTGTAAAACATCAAGGTGTTGGCTGCTTCGACCAACAATACTTAGTCAACCATTAAAGCGAGGTTATTTATACTGGTAGTTTTGAAGGCTTTTCTTCAAAACTAAGAAACAACAGTGTGGGAAGCAACATAATATTCTTCAGTTCAATTTATATGGTCCTTGAAGAATTTTTTCAAATGAAAACAACTACGTCAACGTCAACAACAATAACAATAACCAATCTTCAAATTTGACAAGAAACTGCCAAAAAGGTCTCTTAAGATTATAGTCTGTCAATTGTTATTTTTAAAAAACAATTTTAACCTTTAAAAAACTGGATCTATTCAAACTTAATAGTTCGCTATCTTTCCCGTCTTATTCTCCCCTCACGGTTCTCTGTCATCTTGAAGCAGCGTCTGCGCAATAGGCATAGTGTATTTATTGGAAACTATACTAGCTCGGAAATGAATCAACGGATTGTCGACGACTCTCTCAATCGGTGTTTACCATCCAAATGAACAATTTTAGCAATTTGAACAAAACTGTATGCAGAAAAACCCGAAGTCATAAACTGAGCCAGACTGATGTGTTTTTTCATTCCTGAGGCATAGAAAGTCGTTCAAACTCAAGATTTGCCATATGTGCTTTGACGTTCAACGTAATTTAATTTACCGCACGTGTTTCGTTTTCTCTGTTTTTAATGTTGTTGGTCCGTGATTTTTAATATTGTATATTCAAATTAATATTTTGTTCGTGTATTTGCGATTGCTGAAAAATGAAATATTATTAAATTTTGTGCCTTTGTTTCTTAACATTAACACTGGATACGCTGATTGAGCGTGTAGCTGCTACCATGTATAGTTGGTTATACTTCTTCCTAAAAGAAATCATTTTTTGATATTTGTAAGATAATTGCACATATCTAAACTATTATACCCCTTAATAGCAAACAGGTGAGGAGGCACTACTTATTCGTCGTAGAAGTAGTGATGTAACAGGATTAATTACAACAACGATATGTGAAAACAATTTTTGAATGTATTGCCTTGCACTATAAGTAGGCTGCACTCATCACTGGTTATGTTTCAAACATGTTTTGGGTTTTGGTTTAGATAAAAACGTTTTGATAACATTAAATGTTGGGTGATGTTCACATCTAGTAAAGTCAGATCCGTTTCACGTAGTCGTTGGGCAGGCATGGGTCGTTTTCGTTTTGAACCGTCCATTCGAGGCTTCTCTATTACTTACTTGTAGCGAGAGAAGTCGAAGAGTGGGGGTTGCTAGCCCCCTCATACCAGATACACACCTAAGCGGTGGGGGTGTGCACTTGAATTAGAGAAAATATAAGCTCCTAATTCCGATTGAAGTATGTAAGTTGTCTGAAAGAGGCCGATGGTTGATGACATTGTATAAGATTACCGATATGATCAAAATAACAATTCTATCGAATTACACATATGACACAACAGAACAATAGTTGAAAATGAAACAAAAATGAAACAAAAAGCTCTGATTGACACTTGAAAACGAGAATTTGAGAACGTATGAATAAATACGCGTTTTGCATTAATCAAGCTCATCCACTTTTGGTTTTCTTTTCTATTAGTTTAGTGACAATTGTGTTTTTCCGTTTTAGCGACAACGTATTAAATTACGTTTAAATCGCTTTATGTAGGCCAAACTGCCTAAAGTACCATTTGATATGATTAACTTGTCAATGTATTAAAAAATATTACACCTCCTGTAAGAGAAGAGAGATTTATACAGAGAGAGATTTCATCGAACTTACTCTTATCAGGCTACTTAATACTAAAATGTTAATATTTTTGATAAACATCTTTGATATCATTTGATCTCTTAATACACTCTTCGCACAATAAAGCCCGATCTCAAGTGGTCGAACTGGCGTTTGCATATTAACTTCTGTGGGTCCTGAATTTGCATTCTGAATAAGAGGAATGTACTTCAGATATCAAATAATTTTGATTTTGTTTTTCAAATTTGCGATAAAATACAAATTTCATGTTATTAAAAAGTAATATTTTTGAAATTTAACAGTCCTCGAAGTAAACTTAATAAATCAAATGCTTTATAGTTGACTAAATTATAATTCTATTCAACTGGACTTACTATTTATGATGGCTACGGTATCACGTCATATCCATGACGCATCATCAGGCCGAGTGATCTTGAATTGGCTCTGTATTCTTGACCTGTGACGTCACGATGGTAGAAGTGACGTCACACGAGAGTCGTCGAGGGATCTTCCTGATGGTCGGTTCATAAATAGTAAGTCCAGTTGAATAGAATTATAATTTAGTCAACTATTTGATCTACCTGGATGATTGATAATATTCATAAATAAATGCTTTATAGGTTATTCATACACTCCTAGATAGTGAGAACCAATCAGGGGACACGTTAGTAAATTACTAGCCGTGCATAAACATGTATAATTGGACAGGCGCGCACTCCGCGTAGTACTCGCAATGCTTTCGGAAGCGTTCATTTTTCTTGCGGGTGGATGCACTATATTTCCTTGCATTTTCCAACATTTTTCATGACAATTTTGTTATAAAAATAGCAACGGTCACGGGATTTTTTTCTCGAAATAGGTTAATAAATGCGTATCACCTGTTGCTCGAGAAATTGTACAAAATAATACACTTGTACTGAGATGTTGATGCGTCTAATGCACTACCCCCTTCGGGGCACGTGTATTAGACGCATCAACATCGCAGAACGCGTGCATTATTTTGTACAATTTCACTCCCAACAAGTGGTACGCATTTACTAACCTATAAATAACTAAATCGTCACTAAAATGTTGGAAAATGCAAGCAAATACATTTATTCGCAATAAATATGAACGCGCCCGAAAGCACTGCTTACTATGCGGAGTGCGCGTCCGTGCAATTATTCAATATTTATGCACATTTAATGACATAAAATTTGAACAATATTGTAAGGAACACTTGAGATTTTGACTTTTAACCTACATTTTGGTCAAAAAATGTGCTTGGATAGGTAGTTTTCAACAGATTTTCCACATTCGCCTTGCTATAACATTAAATTGTGTTGTATCTGTTGACCTAAAGACTAAAAGTGTTTTTAGGGGGAAGTGTTAGCTTTCGTTCCATATAAAAAAAATCTGATTGGAAGAAGGGAACACTTGAGTCCCGACAAAAACCAATCAAAGAGGCCCATTTTTTTTAGCTTGAAGCTTCACAGCTCCTACATTGCTATGCACTCAACCGCGTAGTGTAATTAAAGACTGTGGTGGAGACATTCGCTGCTTGTTGTTCTCCTATTGGAAGCTCTTGGGACGAAAATGTGCGCTCAGGTGTTTTTAGTGATTTAGTTCGCTATTAGGAATCGGCCAGGGACCCCGTTGACTATTGTATTTGTTTTTATTGTTTTATGGCTTTTTTCCTGCTATGTTTGCCTGGATTATCAATAAATCATCAAATCAAATCAATCATCGAGGTGGAAACTGTGCGTATGATGGTTTATAAGAGAATCGTTTTTGTATAGAAACCTTTCCAAATGTGAAAGATTTGTAATCAATAAACCTAAAACGTAATGTTGAAAGTAAGAGACATATTGTGAGCGGGACGTCAAGCTTGTCTGCTATTGAAATGTGTTGTAGCTATTATTACAAAATCTTGGTATGGGAAAGAGCATTGCGTACATGCTAACTGAAATATGACCAAAATTGAGGGCGCTATTCTTGTGGTATATTTACAATTTACAATATTTACAATTTTAACAACAGTATTGCATTAGATATAACTCGAACCACATAGTTAAGGTTAACTTGCCTGCCACATTGATGTATACCTTGTAAATCGTACAGTAAGTATTTACTCGACTTATAAATGATGAGCGACTGGCCATAAACGAAAATAATGCTTCTGTGGTCACGAAAGAAATGAAAGTGCGATCATGCTTATCGGCCGATAGGTAGGGTATACCAGTTTTGTTCTAGCTCTGTACAGCCGACGTCCCCGGTTCGATTGCCGGTCGATTCCATGCGGCTTTATGTTTATTTGGTTTCCAGTACAAACTTGCCTTCCCACCTTTCTCCTTCATTCCAAGCGACAGGAGTAGCGACAGGTTATCTGAGTATCGATCATACTAGTATCCCGTGTTGATTGAGATAAATACACTTCACACTAAACTAAGAGTAACCGATACGTGCCGATAAATCAAAACACCCAGCCCTACACTCTTTAACAAATTCATCAGGACTGTTCCATAAAACTGGTCACCGTTTCGTTAATTCTCAACCAATTTCAACAAATAAGGTCTTAAATCAGAGCTCAAGGATCAAGGTATTGGCTACTTGTTTTGTTTTAATTTTGCCACATTTGTCCTTATTGAGGATATACAGTGGTAAAAATAACTGGTACCTTATTTGCTTGCTTACTGTATATAGTATCGACTATCAGCCAATCACTTGTCGTTTGTGACAACTCATGTATGGTACTTCAATTGTCCTGTTTGTAAGTAAAGCTAACTCATTCACCCAATACAAGCATACAATTTTAATGACCAACCGATATACACGAGAATACAGAAAACCTGTTTGAAATGTCAAGACTACTTTGGGAAGAGGGATTGCATTAAGATTTGATGTTGAAATTAATTGAAAACCATGGCTCACACTATAGAGCGTAATTAATTTACAGTTCACGATATTTTTACACCAAGTCATGAGGGGATTTCTATTGTATTTGCACTAAGTCTGCATATCATTTTAAAATTGCAACAAAAACACAATTACTTATTATGGTTATTAGTGGGATGGGATAGCAGGATCAATTTGAGCCATTTAACTGACCAACTGCAGCGAACTTCCTGATATGAAACTTAATGTATTGATCTCATGAGAAATGAGCCAAAAGAGCTAATAATCGAATTGCTATTTCCATAGGTTTAGCTATTTTTGAGTTTAGGCCAATAATATATCAAAACAAGGCACGGAAGTGACACTCATTATATCGAGCATTGGAAGCTCCTTTATAGAGCACAATTAAAAAAAGCTGTTTTTCTCAAAAAGTCAAAAGTGGATGTAAGGGGTTTTGCAACAAAGCTCTTCATATAAAACACAGGGTCAGGGAGATTAAAAGAATACTCATAACAATGTGGGTTCCATCGAATTCGCAGTCGGACAAGCACAGAAGGATTATATCTGACTTATTCCGAATAAAACAATATGAATTAATGTTATGCAGAATCCCGGCACATAATAGACCATGGTGGCTCTGAAAAGAGCCGTCAAATAATTATCGCATTAAAGACATTTAAAAAAAGGACGAAAGGATTTCACTTTTTGATGTAATTAAACCGCGATTTGATCAGGTTTAATTTGAGGGTATTGATGAGGTAGTGTCAAAGTTTAATGGGAACTTATGTCACGAGAACTCTACCACACAGATGATTTAGATCTGTCCATATCATTTAGTGATCAATCACTCGTTATTGTACCGAACAATATCCCGATAGTTAACACAAGCATAAGAACAAATTCGATGCCATGTGAACTGTCTGAATATATTCAGGGGCGTAGCAAGTGCCTCGGGGGCCCATGGACAAGGAGCATTACGAGGCTCTGTTAATATCTCCTTTATCAGCCCTATTCCTGACAAACTTCATTCTCGCTGTTGCTTGGGGCCTCTTAACCCTCGGGGCCAATGGACTTTGTACACCCTATCCACTCGCTTGCTACGCCCATGAATATATTGTGCCATGTATTTGTTTTTGTATTCGGGGTTGAGACAAAATAGTGTTATCCATAAACGGACTAGATCTTTACACTAGAGTTTGCTTATATCTTTTAAGAACATCAAAACATTCAAGAAGATTACGAACACGAACCGAATATGTTACACCGTGTTAAACTAGGCTTCGGGACATTTAACATTTATATGCCAAGAAATGTAATCGCCGAGGCGGTGTCAATAATAGAGAATCTGAATTCGCTGTAGAAATAGTGATTTAACAGGATTAATTTAATTACTATAGCAATGGATCACAACTATTTTTGAATGTATTGCCCTGCACTACAAGCACGCTGTACCTCTGCATCGCACCATAGATTATCAAAGAATAGGCATAGAGACATGGATCGTAATTTATAGAAATTTCACATTAATAGAGTTCATGAACGTTTCAATCACACGTGTATGATTAGTTGTTTTTTGCTTACTTGCTTATGTCGACTTGTCTAGTCGGACTCCGCTGATGGCTCTCCACACAAATCTCAGCCTTTTTATTTTCAGCCTTTCGGAGATTGGGGAAAGATTGCCGCACAGCTCCTTATTGGTGGTGTGCGACTGCCAGGTGACATTAAGTGCTTTTCTCAGTAGTCTTGTGTAACAGCCATCAAGCGCTTTCCTAAACTTTGATGTAATTGTCCAGGTTTCTGCGCCATACATCAGCACCGATTCGACTGTGGTGGTGAAAAGCTTGGTTTTAAGATTTCTAGGCAGGCTGCTCTTCCATATCTTGTTCATGCTGTTGCATGCCCTCCATGCCTGGGCTTTCCTGATGTTAAAATCCTTTTCACTGCTGCCAATCCAAGCCCCAAGGTATTTGAAATCGTCGACTACTTCAAGCTCGCTTCCATCAAGTGTTTGGATTGGGGATGCATCCATATTGCAAACCATTGCCTTGGTTTTCTTGGCGTTCATGCTGAGACCGACTGTTAGTGCTGCAGTCTCAACAAGATGCAGTAGCTCTTCGGCATCTCTGAGACTGTCGGCCAATAGTGCTATGTCATCAGCGAAGTCGAGGTCTGTAATTGTTTGCGGGCCTATTCTCCGACTTTTCCTTGTTTGTAGTGTGAGCCCTAGACGATCTTCATTCCCATGTAGTGCTTTCCTGAGAGCATAGTCTAGGACTGTTACAAATAGAAATGGCGCAAGTGTGTCCCCCTGAAGTACTCCAGCCTGAATTATGAAGTCGTCAGTGATTCCATCTGGTGTGGTAACATGGGCAACAGTGTTCTCATATGTGTTTCCAATAGCCGCCACAAGTTTCTCTGGTACTCCATATGCTCTTAGAATGTCTAGCATTTTCCTTCGATGGATGGTGTCATATGCCTTTTTAAAATTGTTTAGTTTAGTTGTTTTAAAGAGCGGTATTGTATTCAATTTATGATTGCACACTTACAAAGGCCTGATAGGTGGTGAGTGCAGTCTGCTTGCAGTGCAGTGCAATACATTCAAAATTTGTTTTGACCCATCGCCATGGTAATTAATACTATTGCATCCCTATTTTTATGGCGAAATGGGCCTTATTCTCACCATGTTATGGTATAAGACTTGTATTCTAATAGTGTTCTGAACACAAAGCAATCACTTTCTCCGTTTTAGCATGTTAAACAACAAAGACATGAATGTGAATTTCAAATAAGGCTACTCATTTGAAATCTACACCCAACCCACTGTGTGCGAAATTATAAAGTCATGTCTTCTAACTGGGGAGTATGTATTTCAACTGGAATAGCCAAATGGGATAAACGGGATTTTGTATAACATATACAATTATCACAGGTGCTATATAATTAAGTGACAGAACGACAGAGACATAATAGTGTACATACAGGCTATGTTATGATAAAGTAAATGGGTTCGCAGTTCGTTTAATATATATTAACGGATAAACACAATTTTGTTCAAACTGAAACAAAATCTGAATAACAATGAGTTAATAAAGATCATATTAGTAATTTGTTGCTTTAACCGTTGATGTGAAGAGTTTTGTTTGTTTTTATTAGTTCTTGCAGTCTCTTTGTAGTCATTTCTAGTATTAACTCAGTCCACTAGGATGTCTATTATATGTGTTTGCATAATGAAATTCGATCTCGTGTTCTCAACAAATAGGTTATCGATCCTTTTAGGTTTATAGCGATGAAGCGTTAGAACAATAAATGCGATAAAAAGCAAATTATGCAAAATCTCGGGTAATACCCCACGATATCACAACATTTACCAAATTGTTGATAAGTTAATTTGTAGGCGGTGACCTGATTGGGCGATAGAATATGGTTCGGTTTCAACTATGTTTTGTTTTTTCAACAGAGAATCACTTTGCTTGCCCACCCAATACCACTAAATTGTACTCTAATCCTCCAGCAGTATCATTGCCCTAATCGCATGTGATGTTATTTATCAAGGTGCTGAAAATATGTGTCGCGTATTTGACGCAGGTCCGCCAAGTGTTGCGATAATGAGTTCACACCGGGAGTGAAACGTGTCGGTACGTCGACCCAAGTTGTTTGATAGAAAGACAGCTTCAATTTTCTAAAAGAAAACGACACTACAAGAATGACAAGTGCATCCGCACGGTCCAAACGCCCACATTAAAAATGTTCAGCCTCCGTGTGGACATGATGAATACGTGATTACATATTGTGTCTGAGATATAACCAAAATAATCGTTGGACATTTACAAGTGTGATGTGTCAGGTAGTGAGAGAAGATGAGAACTTGTTTCAAAAACGTTTTTATCATCGTCATGCATGATCGTTGCGCTCCTTTCCGTACCGTGGGTGGTCATTATAAATAGGAATATAATAGGAATAGAACTTTTGTCATACATGTCCCAAGGAGTCATCGGATGCTGAAAAGATCTAAGAAAATAACCTACAATATCATCAAAATACGCTAGTCACAAATTTCCACTTGGCGTTCCGATTGTATCATCAATAATTCGAATAGTAAGGAAGATGAGGTGATGACGATATTTACCAACATGTATGTTTTACCGTATTTTGCAATCAGCAATGTAAAAAGAAGCCGACTTCAGAAAAGGGGCCGTAAATGCTAACAGCGTTATCCCAGAAAAGTTTAATATTCTATACGTTCCACAACTTTTTGGTTTAACCCCCAACAACTCTCTCCTAAGCCCTTACCTGGGATATACGTATGATAGGATTATATTTTTCTTAATTGATAAATAAAAACACATAAAACGCTCCACATTGTTGTTGCAAATTAATAGCATAAGCGATCTGCTAAAGGGTAGTTCATCCGTTATAGTTGACATCACTTAAATAGAAGAATGGCGCTGTATTCTATTCACCTTTTTCTGTCGGCAATGGCCATATGTAGTATTTAAGCCCGCATGCCTTACTCGGAGCAGTAATTTCGATATTTTCTTTTTTTTTATAATTTATTTCTATAAGCAATGACGTTATTTACAGAAAAATATCATGACGTAAGGAATCCAAGTAGCCTAACACATTCCTGCATAAATTAATTGTAAAATTGTATTTTTCTTTACTGTCTCGAGGAAGGCCCAGCAAACATAAAACGTTTTACAGAAACGTTTACATGTCGGGTTGTATAAAATGTATAAAAACGTTTTGATAACACTTAAAACATTTTTGATAAATCGATGTAAAACATTTTAAACAGAATATTATTTAAGTGTTGGTAAAATATTTTGCAAAAATTTTCGTTACAAATATTTTCCAATAACGTTTTGAAAACCTTTATTTATCATGAGATTGTTATTCAAAATGTTATTCAAACATATTTGTGTTTGAGGGGTACATATACTATACTGATTTCGAATTAGATTCAATAGCTCACTTGTGATTGTCTCTGTTTTGCTCTTTTATATGCATAAAAGAGATCTTTCTATATATGCAAAAAAAAAAAAGACGATCTTTCTATATATGCAAAAAAAGTTTGAAAAAGGATTTTCAACTTTCATAAATTAGTTGTTTTTTGACCATCCTGTATAATAATACTAAAGATATATCATAGACACATTTGAAGATGCAGTGAAATCATATCGCAAGGGGTAAGGTGGGCACGATAACTTTCAATAAACTTTCAATATGAAATCTCCAAAAAGTGAGATTACGATCTACCATATGTAGTGCAAGAAAACATTGTTGATATGAAGAACACCGGAGATAATGCATATAAAAGAGCAAAACATCAACAAATAGGGTGTGAAGTGAAACCTGCACCTGATTTATTTCCTGAAGCTCTAAGCCTATTTAATTAGAATTTGAGATCTGCCATGAATTCCAATTAGTTATATATCTTTTTCGTGCCTTAATTATCACACAAACCGTCCTTCACGGGGATTTTTCCATCCGAAAATAATGTGGTAAATCAATCATCCAAAATAACTTACATTTTACCAACTGAGCTGAATATGCTGAATCTTTAATGCAATGTCAGATAGTCTTGTATTTAAGTATGCGTTCGTTTCCTAAATTAATTCGAACGTTAATTCCATACTAGGTGTTTCAGTAACGACTTTATGAGCAGGGATTTTAAGTTTAAGAGTGGAAAGAAAATGATTTATTATTATTACTGCACATATAATGATCATCCCAAATTACTTGAATGTAAGTCTAGAGAGGATACATTTTGGATCTATTAAGGATCCATTAATGCATACGTTGCCTGAAAAACGTACGTTTGAAGCCTATTTAATTTAGGCTTTCCCTTTTAGTAGACTACAGAATCCTGAAAGGTATTTCGAAAACAATTTTACTTTTTACATTTTGTTATGAGCTGTATATTTCGCATCTTATTGTTCAGTGTTTCTTAACGACGTTTCTCTTGCTTATATCAACTTTAATCGCAGCTGTGCCTTCCATAAAGCTTTCATAAGCACGTCAATTCCAGTTACCAATGTATATCAACATTTATATCATCTATTCCCATAATATTTGCATAAACCTACCACAGGGAATGACTGCCTTCATATTTAATACGCAAAAAAAAAAAAAACCATTTTGTTTCACAAATTTTATTACATGGAACTTTGTAGTGATATTTGAGCTTTTTCGGAAATCTTTTCCAATTCAAGTTATATAATGTTATGGCCAACTTTCAAAATAGGAGGTTGTTGAACTGACATTAACCTGCAGCAAAGACGATGAGACAGATTATTTATAGCAGTGGTTAGACAAGTTCCGTGGTTGTCTAGAGTTTATGAGATGGTCAACACCAGTCCTTTACAAACATAACAATGTAACTCTACAAATGTTACAATAGGTTCACTACGCTAAGTGATGTACAAAATAAGGTCACGTTTTTGTTATTGAATGTGTACCTTTCCAGTCAAGCAAATAAATAATATAATCGATCTGCTAAAGGGTAGTTCATCCGTTATAGTTGACATCACTTAATAAGAAGAATACCGCTGTATTCTATTCACCTTTTTCTGTTGGCAATGGATATACTTTAGTATTAGTATTTCGAGTTACATACATAGCTTCCTTGTGATTGTCTTGGTTTGTCTTCTTTTGATGCCACTTTCAAAAAATTTGTTATTGTAACGAATGTGAGTGTGATTGAAATATTTTACAATAGTAACAAAATACACGCATGGGTATCGAACGTTAACAATAAATTAACCTCGACCAAAAACACAGCTAGTAATTAGTAATTTACTTATGCACATTATAGGTTTGGCAAATGGTAAGTAGCTCGTACATAATCCCTCAACCCTAACTAAACCAGTGTTTTTTTCTATCGGAAGGGAAGGAGGAACAAAAAGAAGAAAAAGATGAACAAAGAAGTCACTTGGTACCCCGGGATTAGAACTCGGACCCCTCGCATGCAACACAGAAGATCTGCGACCTGAAGCCACGGGGATTTCGCTGACCTGACCAGCGATTCCCTGGGTATATATGACTTATACTGATTGTGTCATCGCATCACGTAAATGCATGCACACCTAGTGGTTTAATAGTGAGCTTTAGTGAGACCCGGTACGGTTAGGGTTAAGAAAGCCTAAATCTAGGAAACATTTTAACTAACCCTAACCGAACGCGTGGTTTTTATCGGAAGGGAAAAGAAAACGAAAAAGGAGAGAGGATGAAGTCACTTGGCACCCACTGGATCCAAACCTGGGACCCCTCGCATGCCACGCAGAATATCGGCGACCTGTAGCCACGGTTGTTACGCTGGCCCGGGCACCGATTCCATATATATCGATTAGGTATATATGACTTAGTCTGATTCTTCATCACATCACATTGAATGCATGCACGCCCAGCGGTTTTAATAGTGATCTTTAGCGAGGCGAGGCTCGGTTAGGGTTAAGGGCGGGTTATCACATTACTTTAAAGCACTTAATAAACAATGATCAAAAGTGAACTCCCGTAGCCGCCTGTCACTGTAAAGTTATACTTATGCAATAAACAATTTAAACCTGTACTTGCATTTCAATTAAGACACTTCCTCCTTGTAATACCGAATTACCAAAGTGACCAAAACTTGTAGTAGAATGTTATTTAATTAGCAGTTTTATCAGAATTAGATAAGATAGATACTTCAGTAGTAGGCAATACTTGGCCGCTTCTAATATTAAAAGTAAATGGCTTGTTCAACGATACTGATATCAGAAGTAGATATCTATTTCATCAACTTTATTAGCCTACCTATATGTACTGCCATTCATAAGGTTTCAGAACGGACTAACGTTTAAAGTTGACATAATTTAGGAAATTATAAAAAAAATTACCGGTATCCCACTTGTGCCAAAAAGATTCCCGAATACCAAACTTACTGCCCCTTCAATAATAATAATAATAATAATAATAATAATAATAATAATAATAATGATAATAATAATAATAATAATAATAATAATAATAATAATAATAATAATAATAATAATAATAATGACAAAAATGTATTATAATGTTGCATTTAATCTACCATTCGAACGACACTGATGCTAAGTGTACTTCCCTATAACCATTTCAAAGGAGGCGTTGCCCAAGTTATTTGCTTGTTGCAAATTGGAGTTACAGAACTCCTCAGAGGTGAATTTGCAACAGGATTGCGGAGTGTGATATGGAATCGTTAAGCCCGGTCAACCGTACATAGTAAGAGATCAATGCTCAATTGTTGAAGGAACATGGCAAGCAATACAAAATATAACTGCAAATTGTGACACGACATTTCTCTTTTTATACATTTTTCTTTTACCTGTTATTGGTACAGCTTGTTGAGTTTGGCCTATTAATAAGTTTATCTTATTAGGATATGCATCAACGGCACATTTGAAAATATATACCATAGTAAAATCACATCGCAAGGTAGGCACAATAACTTTCAATAAGCTTTCAATAAGAGAGCTGCAAAAAGTGAGATTACGATCTGTCATTTGCAGTCTAAGAAAACATTTTTAATTATGATGGCTGATGAAAAATATTTTATTTTTAACACCTGAAATAATGCATATAAGTCAGCTGAACATCAGAAAAAATGGTGTGAAGTGAAACCTGAACTCTGAATTCATTTCTTGAAGCGCTAAGCTCGTTTAATTAGAATTTGAGATCTACCATGAATTCCAATTAGTTATAAATCTTTTCAGTGCCTTAATAATCACACACACCGTCTTTCACGGGGATTTTTTCCATCCGAAAATAATGTGGTAAATCAATCATCCAAAATAACTTACATTTTACCAACTGAGCTGAATATGTTGAATCTTTAATGAAATGTCAGGTAGTGTTGTATTTAAGAATGCGTTCGTTTCCTAAATTAATTCGAACGTTAGGCCATACTAGGCGTTTCATTAACGACTTTATGAGCAGGGATTTAAGTTTAAGAGTGAAAGGAAAATGATTTGTTATTATTACTGCACATATAATGACAGTAAAGAATGAGCTACGAATGTGTGAAATTAATCATCCCAAATTACTGTAGAGAGGATACATTTAGGATCCATTAATGCACACGTTAGCAGAAAAAACTTTTGAAAGCCTATATTTAGTACGCTGTATAGAATCTTGAAAGGTATTTCGAAATAATATTACTTGTAACACATTTTGAGCTGAATATTGCTTTTACTTGTTTAAATACACAATTAAACCCCGGGTTTCTCTGTCGGATGTCGATTTGTACCGAAATTCCTTCCAACAATACAATATGCGGATTGTATAACAAAGGAGATGGATTAACCTCTGAACAAGGACCTCTGATGAACTGTATGCCTATTACCTTGTGGGAAGGAATGTCGGTACAACCTGACTTCCGTTATAGAAACCCAGGTATATTCGTAGTCGCTTCTTATGGTGCAGTGTTTCTAAACAAAGTTTCCTCTGCTTATCTTTAATTCAATTCCAGCTTTGATAAACACTTCATTCCAGCTACCCATGCATATCAACATTTATCCATTTAGTCTCACATTTCAGTCGCATAGGGAGTGATAACATTCATACTTAATACCAAAGTGATGTTTCACAAATTTGCATCACGTCATACCTCAGAAGAAAGGTTTTGAGGTGAAAGCGAGTCTGTGCAAACAAAGAATTACGATAAAATAGATGCAGTGAAAAAAGGATTCATTTCAAATAAATGGGACACAATTTTTAACGATGGAAACCAGGTTCCAGTTTTAGCTTTGAAATAAAAGTTAAGAATAAATTGCAAATATCTTGAAATTGTTTCCATCGATTTGTCAAATTGACACAGAGCATTCGGGCGCAGCAGCAGTATCAAATTACTATTTTCAATGTAGGTGCTCTTATTTTCCCATACCTATTCTAATCGTATACAATAAATAGGTAAAATGAACGAGTCTAGAACTTGGTGTACATTTTGCACTCCTCAATCCGTCACAAATAAACATTTTGAAGAATTTAAATATTTCACTACTTGACCTTCAGATATTAATCGTTTTAGATTAAAAATGAGGGAAAAAAGAGAGGAAACGAAAACAAAGCAAATTATATGGTGCCAATCAAGCAAAAAATATCAGAGATCGAAGTCTGGAGAAGAGTATATTCTTTAGTTTTTCATGATCATATCTACATTATCTATACAACTGGTAAATCTCCGAGGGTGTAGAAATCCGATACCGTATTTTCATTGTTATATAACATACTGTTGTTAATGTTTTTGGAACAGTCTAGACCTCGTGCATATTTACAAAACTCCATAAGCGCCTTCGAAATTATACGAAGTGCGCTGACCGACCGATTTCGATCAATGCCCCTTCAAATAGGAAGGATATTATGTTAGGTGTTCAAGCCGGGTGTACAAGGCTTTACTCGTTATTTAGACGTTTCATCGCCGGGTTTCTTCATCCGCGAACGTGACGAGGAAGTATTGTCAACAGTGTCCTGAACTAGTACAGGGTGTCCCAAAAAGAGAGGCCCCTCATTGCGCCCTCTTTTTCTCCTATTTTAGAAACGTTGATCAAGTATATGTTGGTATGTAAAGAAGCCTTTACCCGTTAGCTTTAATAAACCGAAACAGTTATTTCAATCGGCTCCTAACTTGTGAAGATATGCCCTTTTAAAGAAATGTATTCGTTTTTCACTCTGTCCACGGAGGAGGTTTGGCTACTTCAAAGATTGAAAAGTGCATATACCATGGATGAATATAAAACATAACCTTAAAAAGCAACAACTTTATTTTAGGGAATGGGCTTTACCGGTGGGCTTATGGGTTCCTTATGTGACTTCCTTTGCTATACTTGCAATGTTTTTCTCGGTTAATTTATGCCTGTTTGTTTTATTATGTTTCTTACTTTCTTACTTTATTGTTTCTTGCTTTCTTTTTATTGACAACATAAGTCATTTCTCTTTTTGGAATAAAAGGTAGCCCTGAAAAGGGCTGTTTAGTTTGTCTTTGGTTCTATTGAAGTGAGTTTATTGTGCTGCTCTGCGCTGCCTCCTTGACGAATACAGGTTTCGGCCATAGTCCTCATTGCATCAAATGCGCTACGTACCATCCTTGTGCGCCGGATACTTGCGAATGCAGCAGTAATACGCTTGCAAAGATCTTTGGAGGCTAGCTGGCGTTTATCACACCGGTGAATATGTTCCGAGGCCTTATCTTTCCATGTCATTAACCTTTTTTTTCATTTAATTTAAGCCCCATCTGTGGTCATAGTGAAAAACAGGTACATTTCTTTAAAAGGGCATATCTTCAAAAGTTATGAGCCGATTGAAATAATTGTTTCGGTTTATTAAAGGCTTCCTCATACCAACATATACTTGATCAACTTGTCTGAAATAGGAGAAAAAGAGGGCTCAATGAGGGGTCTCATTTTTAGGACACCTTGTATATGGACTCTTACAGACTTTGTATGGCACATCGAAAAGTGCAGCGAGGGTGGACAAACATATCACAGAGTGGTTCAGGACTGCCACAGGAGTAAGGCAAGGTTGCATTCTATCGCCACAGTTATTTAACATACTACTGGAATCAGTCATCAGTTTAGTAATCTAGGACCTGGACACTGGCATCTAAATCCAAGGCAAAACCCTCAACAACCTGCGGTTTGCCGGTGACATTGTGTTATTGGCAGATTCAGAGGAAGATCTTCAATCACTTGTAACTCTAGTCCACACTCAAAGCAAGAAATTTAGCCTCACTATAAACAAGGGGTAAACTGAAGTACAGATCATCAACAAAGTCAGCCACCCAATAACCATCTTCATAGAAAGTGACCAACTGAAGCAAGTGCAGGAGGAGTTATCACAGATAATTCAACCAGTACGGAAGACATCAAACGGAGGATTGGACTGGCAATGATGAGTTAACCAAAATATGGAAGTAAAAAAAATTTAGTATTGACACAAAAATGGAACTGTACCAGGTGCTAATCTTGTCAATAGCAACATATGGGGCAGAAGCTTGGACGCTCAAAAAAAGAGACAAGAAGAGATTGTTGGTGTTCGAGATGTCTTGTTTAAGATGAATAATGGGAGTCTCCAGAAGAGATAGGCTACGGAACACATCAATAAGAGAGGCAACAAGCAGCCAGGTCACAATACTAGACAAATCAAAGCCGAACAACTGTTCTAATTTGGACACATCGTACGGATGCCAAAGTACAGATACCCTAAACATGCCCTTGAAGGTAGAATACCTGGACACAGGCCTAGAGGTAGACCCCCAAAGCTGTCAAGAACTGGGGATTACATCAATCTACAATGCAAGGAGTATGGTCACAAACAGAGGCATAGTGGACTTCCATGGTGAAACGGCTGCTAGCTCCAAGGTTCCCAGTATCCGAGGGAGGAAAGCAATAAGTCCAAGTAAGTCCAAGTATATGGGCATCCTCATTATTATATATGACATACTAAATTTACACATAAATGAATACATCTATTCAATATTACCGAATTATAATCATTGATTACAACCATTATTGCAAAATGCTAAAGTATGTCAAAATAACATGCAAAGAAACCTACTCATATACAAAACATGGAAGTAGCAATTCCTTCTAAACATATTGCTCTATATTTTATTATGATAAAAGTAGAATACACATAATATAGAAGCAGGATTATGTTCACGGGTACTACCCAATAGCTATACTTAGACCATTTACTTTATTACCCGCATAGCAAAATCATTCGTGACCAAAACAAATGCTTGTATCGATCTGTAAGAAATTCTATTCAAGCCTAGTAATATTCCATTAATTCCATTCCATTCCATTTCATTCCATTCCATTCCATTCCATTCCATTCCATTCCATTCCACTCCATTCCATTCAACTCAATTCAATTTTATTTTATTTACATATTTCACACAATAAAATGATTTGGTTTTACCATAATATACATGAAAGGAAGTTGCATTTTCTGGAAATTTCATTTTTATAAATAAATAGCACGCATTACAAAATAAATGTGACATAATTTGTTTTTACGATAAATGCAATGTTCTAATTTTTAACATTAAAATAAAAGAATTGGAAATATCTTGAAATTGTTGTGCGATTTTTTAAATTGACACAGAACATTTTGGCGCGAAAAGATCTTTACACTGTTTATTCTAAAAAAAATCAATGAATGGGATAAAACTGCTCAGAGCACCAATGTATATTTGTCATGGTAAAACTGCATTTTTGTAAGGTGTCCGAATCCAATTTGCAAGGAAAATTATAGAAAGTTTTGGCGTTTATCAGTCTGAGAAAATTCTAAGAAGCAAAGAAACACTGCCAGATATATGCATATGGTTGTAGGTTAAAATGATGTGTGTGTGTTCCAACAAAAACACTCTTGAAATATTGATTATTATAGCCAAGATTTAGAGCATAAAACCTTACGAACATTCTTCAATGTTTTTGACATGTCCCTTTACGTCAGAAACTTTCAAAGTTGATTGATTTTTACTCTTATTGAACTTAGGCAAAATACAACTATGACGCAATATCTTTCAATAAATTATTGATTATTATTGACGTCTTGGTCTGACAAAATAACATAAATATTCATCAATGCTCTGTACCGAACAATGGGAAAAAACATTCAGAAGGTTGATAGATTTGTGCTCTTGGGGGAGATAATATCGAGGTCATATAGACATTGATTATATTGAGCTTAGATTGGATTTAGACATATCAAAACAAGAATGGGGCACACATACATCAGAGGAAACTTTATTAGTATTAGACCAACGTGACCATGAAATCAAAGTCAGGTTTTGTAGTAAAGGTTTAGGATATCGCGAAATGAATAATTCATCCACTGGGTAAGTAAATTCAATCGGGTTAAGGGATCTCGAATGAACGTTTGAGCGTTTCGACAGTATTTTTTGTGGGACATGAGGGCACATCAGACATATCGAATTGCATTCTGAATACGAAGAATGTCTTTCTGTTATAAAATAATGTTCATTTTTTGAAATTCACGATATAATACAAATTTTATGACAAATTATTAAAATTTGATATTTTTCACATTTTTGAAATATAACAGTCCTCGAAGTAAATTTTGTAAATCTTATGGTATATTCTCAAAGTGTATATATGTAGCTGGGAGGAAAAGCCGACGATCAATTGAATATTTTGACCTTTCATATTGAAGATTAGATTTTGTTCCCCCAAAAGACCTAATTTTGTTTGGTGTTTCGGAAAAAAAATCCATATCTTCAATACGAAAGGTCAACATTTTCAATTGATCGTCAGCTTTTCATCCCACCTACATACACTTAAAGTATAAATCATCGGATTTATAAAGTTTACTTCGAGTACTGTTAAATATCAAAAATATCAATGTTTACACCATTTGCCATAAAATGTGTATTAGATTCCGAATTTCAAAAAATCAAAGTTATTTGATATCAGAAGGACATTTTTCGTATTCAGAATGCAATTCGATATGTCTGATGTGCTCTAATGTCCCACAATAAATACTGTCCCAACGTTCATACTCCTTCCATTAAGCACTTTTAAGATATCAGCAATAAGAAAGATCCCAAATAACTGTTCCCATAATGACTGTTGCCGACATATTCCAATAATAAGCATTGTCAAATCTGACAAAAAATGTTGGTATATTCAATAACCAATTGATGCCAAAAAAAGGAGCAAAAAACACCAGCAACCCTGGCTGCTCATTTCAAGTTGGTTACATTTTAGACTATGCCACAGTCAAAAAAAATCAATCATGATGAACGAAGTACAGTATTAAATAAATGGTCATAGAAAGGTTTATATAATGTAATAACACTCAATAAACGTAAAGTATACGCATGCTATCAAATGCAATCTTGGCATAATTATAATAAGGGCTCACTTATTGAGCAATTCTGATTTGGACTCAATAAACTACCGGTTTATTGATTGCAAAACCCCGAAATCAACTATGTACTTGATCGTGAGCTGAACTTTGCCCCGTAACTTTGCCCGGGGACATTAGAATATATCAGCGACTTTGAGCTGTCAGTCATATACGACATATATTTGTTTAGCAATTCAATCCAATCGCGAGAACTTAGTGAGAGTTTAACTTTAGCGCCAACACAAAAAAAGCCGCGTGCGCAGTACGTAGTGGTAATGGCACGTGCCAAAGGATTTTATCTCCTCACGAGATCTGGACGACCAATAACATACGTAGTCCAGTTTCTGGATAACGCTGAACAATCTCACCCATTGACGACAACGTTATAGGTGGTACGTTCGAGGCGACATATCGTCCAAAAACTCCGTCCAAAATAGACGGTTAGCAGTTACACATTCAACATACTTACAGTGGGGCACTTTGTTGTGGCCCACCACACAGGATGACATAATTTTGCTTTGACACCACATAATACTTTGTTTGTGAAGATTTCATGATTTCAAAAATAGCAATATACATGTAGTATCCGACCCACCTGCAATGCTAGAAGTTAACTTGGGGAGCTAGTAAACATGGTAAATTGTTTATATAGAGAAAACACGATCACCGAAAATATACTAATTAAGTAATGGGAAAATGGAAAACGGAGAAGTCTATTGGAAAGAGGCAATATTGCAGTTAAAACTTTATTAAAATACCAATCATGCTATAGAATAAATTAGCATTTCATCATCGCCGTTGAAACCAGTGACACTCAATATCAAGATGTTGACAATGTATACATGGTTAAGAAAGACCGGGAGCCCAATCCACAAACCATAAATATTGGTCAGTAACGAAGTAGTGATACTGTTTACGTTGTAGGAGTCATTGACTCTGAAAATTGCTTGAGTTTTGGGCATCAGTGATAGAGACAGATATAGCTGTCATGAATGTGATCATTTCATTAGTTATTGTTAGCATTTACACCTCAGGTCATCACCTTTGGGGCCATTGATCCTTAATATCCATAGTTATGAAAGTCCGGAAGCCCAATATACAAACCATAAATATTGGTCAGTGGTATAGAGTCGACATGATTTTATTTATATTACAGGAGTCATTGACTCTGCAGATTGCTACAGGGTTACTCTTTGGGGTATCAACAATAATTATACACAGTGTTATGATTACTGCTAAGCTTTCAAGTCTCAGGGTATCCAGTAGGAAGACATGAGTCCAAACTGTAACCTTAAGTATCGTTATGGGGATTGTATGACTAGCATCATTAGGAAATTGTGCATGAGTCTCGGGAATACAACAATATGTTCCAGGGTTAATATCAAATATAACTCGACATTGTGTGACAAGTCAATGTACTAGAAATGTTTAACCAATTCCCTGATACTGAGGTTCGACCGAGTTGATTACTTGTTTACAAGGCATATCACAAATTTTGAGGTCAGTGGCTTTGTAAGTGTTTTGAATTTGTACTTCAATGGTCTAAAAGCCCAACACATAAATATTCACAGGTAGTTGCAAAACCTTCTCAAACCGTTTGCCTTTGAAGGCAGTTACCTTTTATGAATGTAGGTCCTATCCAAAATACAATTTTTAGCAGCGTATCTGCGGTCGTCAACTGCTGTATTACAGAAGTTGACAAGCACAGAAGGACGGTTCAACATTTTACCAAGGATCCTAAATGCATTATGACAGCGGTTCCTAAACTTTTTTTACCAACACAATTTTTGCCTTGTATTTGTCACAATCTACAAACTATTATACCCGCAGATATCCAAGGGTGGATGACAGGTGAGACCGAAGTGTGAGTCGTCCAGCTTACTAGAACAAACTTTACAAATGCAATCAAATTTCACAGAATTATTTTGTAATCTTCACTTACAGAATGAAATGCAGCTTGACCTGAAATGTACTTCAACATGCGCGGTGATCATGTTCAAAAGGTAGTAACTGCTAAATCACGTCTCTTGTGAGAAAAATTGAATTCAGGTACATGATAAAGCTTTGGAAAACGTGATCATGCTAGCTTCGTGTTTTAAAAATAACCTTAACATTATATCGGAATCACTTTCAATATGTGACAGAATCTGATCCAGTAGACGATAATCAATGTGTGCAGTAACCAAGTGTGCTATTGCTCAAAACTTAAGCTTTGATAATGCCATTTTTATGTATTTAATTGTCTCTGCTTTAGGCCTGTATAATTATATCAATATGACAATTGACACCTTTGGTCTGATTGGTATAAATGTAATAATCATGTTCGAGTGCCTAATAATAACAGCTGATCACCTTGCAATTTTACAAGAAGATCATAATTACTTCAAATTGCATACAACATTATTCCCTGTACTTATTTTCCTGCGCGTACATGTTTACAGGCAGGTATCCTCCAACGGTATAGAAATTCACTGTAATAGTGCGCCCTCTTTCTACTTGGGTTCTCAATCCACTACTGACTATGTATAAAATTCACAAGAAGAGTGAATGTGTGCGAAGTTCACCACAATTGATTTTCGCCGTTTTAAATGAATTATGTTACTTAATATTGTACATTTCTTACAGCTTAAGGGGAGGCACTGTCCCAGTGCCGAGGAGCTGTAAATAACCCTTTGCCAGCACCTGTACCATTAGGTACAAAAGCTGGATATTTCCCTCATGGATTTATCTATGTGGGGTGCTCCCAACCTACTCATCTCTACCTTTCACCTTCCTTCTTTCTATAATCTTTTCTTGCTACCATTTTTTTTCATTTCGCAAACCAGTTAGCAAGGATAGGTGAGTCAAACTAGTTGGCTTGGTAGGATGTTTAACATCAGGTTTTGTCTAGGACAATGGGTTTTGTCCTTAGTATAGGGTAGAGCGCCGGATCCCAGGGGCGATTACCGACTGTAATATCACTCTGGGGTACAGGATACAGATCCCCAGTTTGATGGTGAAGGCGAGCGCCACATGGGCACCCTCTTATGTGCCATCCCCTGTACACCGTGTTCAGTTATACTGTCTACAGGAGCAGACAGTGTGGATGCTAACTGGTATTGTGTCTATCTCTCTCATCTTTCTTTTCTTTCTTTCTCCCAATCATAGAGTATAAGTAGGTTGTTTTAACATCTTCGGATGCAAATAACATCTTGCCAACACTGAGCCCCGGGCGGTGGTAAACAATCCCGGCCAACTCAGGCAGCTTGAGTGGGGTAGTGGGACCCCTGATGAAGGAAATGTCAGCTAGAGCCAAATGAGCTATTCTTGGGAATAGCCAACGGCATCCACAACTGGATCTGGGCAGCAGCAGATTTCAGTAGGAGATACTAGGCAGAAGATGAAGTCAATTGACTGGTCTTACTGGCAGGTTTCTCTAGAGATTGGAGAGCTACTAGCTGGAGTCTAGGGAATGGTCTCTTTTCTACTGCGCAATGATGGAAGGCAGGGGGCGCTGAGACCTCCTGTCAGTATAACATCAAGAGCTGACTTTAAGAACTCTTCTTTTCCAACTTGGAGCTCATCCAGCCTCTACCATTTCACCTCGCCAGTGCGGTATGAGTAGGCAGAAGAAAGGGAGACTTTGTTGCAGAGCAATGTCGAAGAAGCAGAGAATGACCTTTGCCCGCACAGGCAACTTGTTTGTAGAGATGCAGTGTTAATCGTGCTGTATATCTTGTGCTGGTTTTTCCCGTAGGGTGCTTCTTTACAACCTCCCTAAGGGCTGACATCCCTATTTCTGCATAGTTTGTCGCTAAAAGTTATAAGGATAAGCCTCGAAATGGAACAGATTCAACGACGACGAACTCTGGAAACGTCCAACGACTACGATTAAGGAATGTGAATTTATGGCTGTTAAACATCAGAGGTCTAAGATCAAACATTGGACAGCTGCAGGCAAGGATCCAGCTCGCTCCACCTTTTTCAAAGCCAGATCTAATTTTGATTACTGAATCAAAACTTGACAGCTCTGTGCCAGATGATAGCTCACATATCAACATCAATGGCTATTCTCACATGCGTAGAGACAGGAGCGATGACAGTGGTTGGGGCGGTTGTCTTATCTATTACAAAAATGGCTTTCCTATAGTGCGAGAAACCAACTTAGAACCAAAGTTATATGAGCTGATGGTGTTTTCCATACAATCTGAAAGTGGAACTGTGCTACTTTCGTTGGTGTACTGCCCTCAAAAGAAAATAAAAGGATCACTTGCATGGTATGATAAAAACCCAGACCGCCTGCTATCCAAAACGAAGGCCAACATCTGCATCCTAGCTGGTGATTTTAACTGTCACCATCAGGAATGGCTTGGCAGCAGATCTCCAACTGATGAAGAAGGCAGGATTGCACTAAATCTGTGTAATTCTCACGGACTGACTCAAATTGTCAATGGACCAACCCACCAACTGGGAAATCGTCTTGACCTCATCATGACTGATGCACCAAACCTATTCACACCAACTGAGATTGAGTGCAATGTGGGTACCTCAGACCACTTCCTTGTCAAAACTGCCTTAGAGGTGTCTCCTCTCTCTGAACCATCCCTTCCAAGACATGTATGGATGTACAAAAAGGCTGATTGGGACAACTTAAGAAATGACCTGGCTGCCGTCCGGTGGAATGAGCTATTGACAAAAGAAGATCCGGAGACTGCTTGCTCTAACATCACAAGTGCCAT
The DNA here is from genome assembly GCF_039555335.1 of Amphiura filiformis. Classification (NCBI taxonomy): domain Eukaryota; kingdom Metazoa; phylum Echinodermata; class Ophiuroidea; order Amphilepidida; family Amphiuridae; genus Amphiura; species Amphiura filiformis. The sequence continues at coordinate 6,086,741 of NC_092628.1, forward strand.
CCAGACAGCGATGCACAGCAACATCCCACAAAAGACTGTCCGTTCTTTTGTCAATCATCCTGAGTGGTGGAATGAGGAGTGCGATGAGGCTTTAAAGAAGAAAACTGGCAAATGGAGAAGATGGAAGGCGCTTCAAACACCTGAGTCTCGCCTAGAGTATAATCAGGCACGAAACACCTACACCTCTATTTCCCGAAAGGCTATATCCTCCCACAAAATACGGGTGCGAGAGAAGATGACTACTGAACTGAAAAAAGGGTCAAAGAACTGGTGGTGGACAGCACGTAGACTAGCTGGGAAGGGTGGAAAGTCTGAAATTCCAGTACTGAAGGCAAATGGAAATACACACATCTCTTCAGAAGACAAGGCAGAATGTTTATCTTCCCTTTTCTGTGAAAAATCTACCATCCCTGAAGAAGACAACAACAAAAGTATCCCAGAGCTGCACACTAGGACTTCCTCCATCTGCTCGAAGGTCGTGTTCTGGCCCAGCAAAGTTAAGAAAGAGTTACTGAAGCTAGATATCAACAAAGCTTCTGGCCCAGATGATGTTCCTGCTCTTGTCCTGAAGATGGCGGCTCCTGAACTTGCTACTCCACTCGCTCGCCTCTTTCAATTATGTTTTGACAAAGGTTACATGCCAGCTCAGTGGAAGTGTGCGCATGTCATCCCATGCTACAAGAAGGGTGATAAACATACACCTGGAAACTACAGGCCCATCTCTCTGCTGTGTATTATGTCAAAAGTGATGGAGAAGCTTGTTAGTATGAAAATGTGGAAACACCTGGATGAACATCATCTGATCTCCCCACGGCAGTTTGGTTTCAGGGCTGGTCACTCTACATCAGATGCTTTGACATATGTCTCGCAATGTCTTGCCAACTCACTTAACAACAGAGAAGAAGCACGGGTCGTCTGCCTTGACATCAGCAGAGCTTTTGACCGTGTGTGGCACACTGGTCTGCTTGAGAAACTTTCTGCACTAGGGTTTTCAGGTACTCTTCATGCTTGGCTGACGGACTATCTCAAAGATAGATCACTGAAGGTCGTCCTGAATGGGAGGGAGTCTGGATCCAAAAAAAATCAATGCTGGGGTACCCCATGGCTCCATACTAGGCCCCCTCCTGTTTATCATCTTCATTGACGACATCTCACAAGATCTGAACAATCAGTCCATCTTGTACGCAGATGATGCTACCATTATGTCCTTCATCAAATCTAGAGAAGATAGACTTCCTGCTGCAGCATCTCTCAACCGGGATTTGGCCAAGATCGAGACATGGGCTAAGACATGGAATGTCCTGTTTGGTGCTGCCAAATGTAAAACCACTACCATCTCCAACCGAAGAGATGCTGATGGCAACCATCCACCACTTCACTTTTTTGGTGTAACTCTTGAAGAAGCTGAAAGCGTGGACCTTCTAGGTCTTACATTGAATAACAACTTGTCCTGGAACCAAGTAGTCACCAAAATGTCAAAGACAGCCGGTCAGCGACTGGGACTCCTCAGAAGAGCTTCGCCCTATATTCTACCTGCACAGAGAGCCATCATCTACAAGGCCATGATACGATAACAATGCTAAACAACATTTCTTTTCATTATAGACTTTTTTATAGTCTATTTTTTCTTCATTTCAGCTTAATTTAGCAGTTGTCATGGTTGTGTGTAAATTCCTATTACTATTACTATTACTATTACTATTAGATACGTTGTAATAAAACAATATTTTAAATATTTGTATATTAATTTTCTCTGAGGGCTTGCAGTAAAATTTATATTTTATTTCCCTTGGTATGGGTTTGTGGCTAGTAGTCAGGTAATGATGATGATGATGATGATGATATGATGATATGATGATGATGATGATGACGACGACGACGATGATGATGATGATAATGATGACGATGACGATGACGATGACAATGACGATGATGATGATGATGATGATGATGATGACGATGATGATGATGATGATGATAATTAATACACAAACGACAAAGAGGAACAAACATGCCTAGCATGTAATTCTATTTTTAACATGGAAAAATTTGACCTCTTATCTTCTCGCAAACTGAGATTATGCATATCTTTTCTCTTCAATAAACATTGTAAAAGTCGATTTGGCCTTGGCACGGGGCCCTTGCCGAAAATATGTCACATGCTGTTCGAATTATAAAGACACAGTTTGTTGACCCTATAATGTCTGTGCACTCATAAATTGACCTCTGAGCGTATTGGGTATAAACGCACCATCCTCTATGACAGTAGGTTAACTTTCTTGTTGAATGGAGGCCTCGAGGTCACTGAACTGTGTATTAAGGAGATGATGTATTTTTTGGCTCATAACACACGTGTTAAGCAAAAACATATACATGAGAAGTAAGCAGGTTACTGTGACTGATACCATAGAAACGTGTTCTTTGTTTAAAAATTACAAGTAACATGAGTGGCAAACATTAATGTTTCATATTGCTTGCACCCCCCCAAGCAATGTTGGAGCCAATACTAGACCAATTGTCCGTTCCTGTCTCAGTATCAAAACAACATTGACTGGGTGGGTGCGGGGAGTGAAGATTGCATACTTAATTAAATCCCTCATATCATAATCATCATCATCATCATTTTGAACATCATCATCATCATTACATCATTAACATCATCATCAACATCATCACCATTAACATTATAATCAACATAATCTACATCACCATCATCATCAGCACCATTACATCAGTAACACCATCATTAACATCATCATCATCATCATCATCATCATCACTACATCATTAACATCATTTACAGCAACATCATCAACATTATGTCATTTACATCAACATCATTATCATCATCATCATCATCATTATCATCATCATTACATCATTGACATCATCATCATCATCATCATTAACATCATCATCATCATCATTACTACTACAACCACATCAATATAATATATATTAACTGCAGCTCATCCAAAAAAATATTCAAAACAAATCATTTTTTTAACTGCGCCCACAGTTTGCAATAGCAAAATCAACTGCTAGTAGTAGTGCTAGATTATGCTCAAAAAAAAAAAAAAAAGATTATTTTAAGTCTATAATGAAAAAAAATCCTTGTTGCTATCGTTTTTAAAATGCTTCAAGTTTATGTTTGCAAACCAGCCAAAATCCTGACTGAAGTAATTTTCCATTTTTTTCCACACAAGCACATTTTATTTCAGTGGTCTAATTAGCAAATATTTATAGGTTAGATAACATCAAGACAGTTAATTACGGTCCTTGATTTATGGCATGGAACGAACACACAGGTATACACATAAGAGAAATAAACCTAAAACGCAATCAAGTCCTGATTCCCAAGTGTAACATAGCAATGGTCAAACAGTTTAAAGAACCTTACTACACAATTTCCTTTTGGAGTGAAAATCCATCAATCATAATTTGTATGTTACGGTAAGCATGCCGTTTATTGTTAAGTATACTTCATACTGGTACACAGTTGCAGTGGTTATGAATTCACATTAACATGCATAGGGGTATATACTAGGGGTATTGGCGCCTGGGGTATGGATACCGAATGTCGACCTCCTCGTCAAATTCCTGCAACAATTTCTATAAATAGGTTTTCAAATGACAACTTTTGTTGAAATGCGCCTTCATTATAGCCTTCATCTGCCTGAGAGGATTTAGTTGAACCGGTTCTTGGTTCTGCAGACCTAAGCTATTCTCATATGAATAATTTTAATGCAGTGATAGATTACGCAAGGTTTTTTACATTTAACAAAACCAAACAATTTTTAAAGTTACGCAAGGTTATGTAAATTTTAAAAAAAATTGGGGGGGGGGGTCTTCACCGCCGGCTACCAAGTAATTTAGTTCCAATATAGAAGAGCCCCGCAGGGTATGAAAGCAAGGTGAATGAAATTGGTGACAGGCTCTCTCTAAATTATATATTATTTCCCTCTTGTCGGATACGTTTAAGGGTAGTCTATCCTGAATAGACTCTCCAACGTATCCTTGGCCAGATTTTCCCGTTCTATATTTATGCTGTTGTGGTCGAAAATGGACGTATGTAGACAGAGCTGCTTAAAAGTAACAATTTATTAATATATTTTATTGTGTTAAATATAACTTCAAAATGTTTTATATACGGCATAAACCCAACAACATGTGGTGCACTAAAATTATTCAGAAGATTATGTTAAGACCAGTTATAGAGGCTGTGTTTAAAAATGCATACACATTCAAAATAATAAGAATGTATTGTATTCATGCACACACGGAGGCATCTGTTACATTATATAGCAACCTAAATGAGATTGGGATGACGTTACGCCAATCAAAAAGACCTACAAATTGTCTCAAGACGGTTTGTTCAGTGCCAAAAATACACAAGCAGTTTGGGACCGAGACTAATACACCCTCTACGATATATACGATTTTGTACGGCAATTTGGTCACTAAATTACATACTTTTAATAAAATATGTAATTAATTCCCGTGTCATTGCCCAGCAAGTCGCTGCCACATACTACACAAACATCTGTATGTAAGACAATCTATAATTCATACAACAATTGCAATATACTATGTTAAACTCTGTAATTTGAATGTATTTGATTTATGTGTACATTGTCATACACACCCTACCACATTCTTTGAATATTGACAAAGCATTGATTCCATGTAACTTTTTGATACGCACATAATAGTTAGAAGCGTGAGATTTTATATCATGCATTACCGCATGCATTCAACCTTAAGATAATGAAAACAAAGGGCATTGTCTCTCAATAGTCTGGCTTCTGTAATATGCTACAACTAAATTAAACCACATATGATACAAAATAGTTTAACTCAAGCCATTTTTCAAATACGATATGTTTACACACTTGGATATATTTCAAAGTGTAATATGATGAAAAGGTCAAATTACCCCAAACAAAATAATATATGCATTGAAAACTCTTCATACTGCAAAGGTTGATCTGATTGGTGGATATTTGCCTCTAGGATGAAGATGCACAAACACTACAGTAAGCCACAAAATTTAGGTACCAGTTGTGTTCACCCATGTATATAAAGAATAAAGAAAAATGTGTCAAAATTAAAACAAGCAGATAATACCTGTACTCTTTAGCGCTGATTTAAGACCTTATTTGTTAAAAATGGCTGAGAAGTAAAAAACGGTGATCTAAAACCTAATGAAGAAACGAAATCAAAAGTTGTACTTTGGTGTTCTAATCTATGAAAGCACGACGCTAGTTTTAATGTGCTAATCAATGGAAGTGCGGCGCTAGTTCTCTTGTTCGTGAACGCATTGTGTGCAAATCAATGAGGCACGCAATGGAGCAAACTGAAACTTTTAAATTGGAATCTTCCTTGGGTTTTTGGATCGTCATATCAAATGAGGTCTTAAATTCGAGCTAAAAGATGCAGCTATTGGCTGAAACATTTTGTTCCTACCATGGGAACACTGTACTATAATTTTCAAAATTAACAATTTTAAACCTATGATTTCAATACAATATTAAGACGTACCTCACATTTTCGGTCACAACTTTGATCTTTATCAGGAGACGGGCAACCCAAGTTCGGAATCAGTGACCTTTTGGACACTTGACCCATCGCTCAACCGCGACGGGGGCCGATACAGGTTACCCAGAGTGTACGACCAAGTTTTGGGGTCAAGTGTCCAAAAGGTCACTTATCCCGAACTTGGGTTGCCAGTCTCCCGATGAAGGTCAAAGTTGTGACGGAAAATTTGAGGTACGTCTTAATTTTGTGTTGAGATCATAGGATTAATATCGTTAAATATGAAGTCTACCAACACAGATGAACTTTCATGCTAATGCAAAGAAAGAAAATGAAGTATGAAGATCTAATCCAGGAAGGACAAGCAGCAGGATGGGAACTGCATTACTTCCCAGTAGAGGTGGGATCAAGAGGATTCACAAACAACACACTTCGAACCTGCCTCAAGTTCTTTGGCCTCACAAACAAAGAAACCAAAAAGGCACTGGATACTGTGGCGAGAACAGCATTAAGAACAACATACACTCTATGGCTTGCATGCAACAATAGACACTTTGGAAACTGGGAATTGGTGAATCGTCCGTATACGCCACCACTCGACCTACCTGAAGTTGAATAAATGACCAAGCTTTACTTGCCTACATAAGACCAGGATCATGTGACCACTCTAACCAGCCCTGCAGATCCATAACAAAGGGTTTGTTTGGTATACTAATAAGGGGTGATATTGGTTTCAATACCGTATGCCAACAGTTCCTGGTCTGCAAGAAGACAGCCACTACTGTGATTCCCTTATATCAATAGTTGCTGCACTGGAGAGGGGGGTTCCCTGGAACAAAGCGCTCAACCCACCACCGCCCGCCCCAAGTCAGGGGCAGTGTAGCAGAATGTTAGATTGGTGGAACAAGATTTATAATATGTCTACCTGGGCTTGATACAGCATACAACAAGTTGCTTCATCTGTACACGTCCTTACTGGATACTGTGGCGAGAACTGCATCAAGAGCAACATACCTGGGCTTGATACAGCATACAACAATTCTAAATTCCCAGTTTCCAATTAGTTTCCTATTCCCAATTGCCAATTCCCAACAATTTCCAGTTTCCAAAGTGTCTATTGTTGTGTGCCAAGAGTGTATGTTGCTCTTAATGCTGTTCTCGCCACAGCATCCATTAAGGACTTGTACAGATGAAGTAAATCTTGTGATCAAAAACGTCGATTGCAGATCAGCCACTCCACGGCTATGGAATTTCAATTCATGGTGCAGCAGCTACAGCTGCTTGGAACCAGAAAAGAGCAAGAAGAAAATACAGCATGAACATTTACACTTTCACAGCATGTTTTGAATTAGTAGAGTCAGAATATGGAAATTTGAATATGTTTTTGTGCTTTCGATGGTGCTGACTGCTGAATAAGAATTTTTGGGTCCAACCTCAGGGAAATGTGGGGAACTCTCGCTGGAGTGCGTTTTTCAAAATGGTCGTTATTCACAATTATTATTATGACCCCCAATTGCTGCTAATTTGGTATTACTAAGCTTCTAGCATTTTCAATATGAATACGTTTCTTATTCTATTCCGAACTAAGTATTATCAAAATCTTGTGGATCAACGTCTAGACACTGTGCCTGTTCGTAGCGCAAATAAATCACTGCGTGTTTTTTTTTCCAAATTATGAAGCAGATAAGCATGTCCTAAATGTAATGAATTAATAATGCATCACTGGGACATGACAATATTACTCGATTCATCTTAGCTGTACCCTATCGCAAAGTACTTCTAAACATCCTTAACATTCTCAATTTCCATAAGGCTCATCGTCTCACCTTATTTGTGGACCATGTACGTCCTCTGATCACAATACCTTAAAATTAATCACATGGACAGTTCCTTAAAAATCTAAGCAAAAAAACCTGTGAAAAAATACATATCATTACATTCGGCATTTCCATCTTTTTCCTGTTTATCCACTGAATATCATAGTAGGGCTTGCCGCTATCATAATGTTGACTGGTTAACACAGGTGTAATATTAGGATGACGAATACATAATAACCTGTGATTTTGTAAAGGTTTTAAACATTTACAACATTTAAAGAATAAACTTTTTCAAAATCGCTTTAAAAACTGCATTGCTAAGATGCCTTTTACTCATACATGTATTTATATCACATTTTGAAAAACACAAGAAGAACTGAGCTGAAGTATTGTTATTTGCCTAGAATCTCTATAATAAAATCCTGCCCTGCGTGTTTGTTATTACTGGACTAACAGTTTGAAGACGATAGGGATTAAAAAATCTTCAACCCCCCAAAAGAAAACAAACCACCAGAAACAAACAAAAATATACAGTGGTGTCTTAACACCGCTGGGACATAATCATGTTGATCAAGGCTCCTTATAGCTGTGCCTATTCCGAAGTATTTATCCTAAACATCCAATATCAATTTACATCACAATCTCATCTTTCCATCTCTCTCTGGGCGAAGTACTTTATCTGATCAAAATAATTTGATAAATACTTTAGAAGTAGTATTAACATCCGCTAATCCGTTGCATGATTAAATGATTTGCGTTATTATTAGAGATAAGATGATTATAAAGTCTTAGAAAACAATTGTGATGCATGTAGATGAACAGTGAAGAATACTCGCGCGATGGCAATGACTCTCCAATATTTAAAGGAAATCCATTTTGAGTGGAAGTTGATTTCAGGTAAGGGTAACTATATATGCCATTTTCAAAAATATTTTCACAACCATTATTCACATTATATCTACATGGAAAAGATAAAGAAAGGGCATTATATTAGATTAGCATTGGTTTTAGCAGTTATTCAAGTCCCTTAAATGTATAGGAAATCAGGTTTGATAGCAATGGTTATATTGTAAGTAAGCTACTTTGAAAGTAATGAGGAAGTTGCGTACACTTCTTCATAGCATCAGACAAACAGATAATGATATCGATATCATAAGATACTGGGAGTTGAAAGATGCCAATCATATTTTGGTATTTTATTTCATTCTTTTTTAACCTGGGTTGTCCTTTCAATGTACAAGGCCAACAAATACAGCAGAAAGAGTGAATCAGAGTCAGGTGGGACAAGCACCTTGTGGACCACCGGACGTCAACCAAGGTACTGGTAGGGTTCCAGTCTGATCATGAGTAATCCTCATCCAGTCCTTAACCTGTCAAATGCCCTAAAAGCACCCTATCCAGGGAGAAAGGACACACATTAAAAAGACATGTTAAACAAATATTACACTAGTGCAAAACTATGGGAAAGTACACTCGGAAGGTCCATATTTCCACCTGACGATAATGCCGCTGCCGGGCCAGGGGATCCTTGGTCACGGGCGGGCAAACGCTCATTGCCCAGTAATCATCGACCTAAACTAGGCCCTCGGGGAAAAAAGCAACCACACCAATAACATCGCCAACCTAGACAAGAACCAAGTGATTGCACTGACAAAGTTTCATTGATATAACTCTTTCACTTCTGGGCGATTTCTAAAACTTTTGATACCCCTCGTACTACTATCCTTCATATCCTACTATATTCTTCTGTTGACTTGCTGAAGTTATGAAACAACACATCTGTCAATATAAGTGGAAACAGGGGGCAACTGCAATGCAGTCCTGTTTCCTGAAATTGTGTGAAAGGTGAAAATAGCATCATTTTGGAGATAGAGAACAGCGCAGGGAGTTAAGTGTTTCATATAAAGTTGTAAGCGCTCTTTAGCAAAGTCATAGTTTATTGAGTTTACAACCGTATGGCAAAACAGGCGAAAATAGTAACTTTTGCACAAGGTTTTTGCAATTTAAAGAGAATTGACCATTGCTCATTCTAGTGACGCTAGTATATGACCAATATAAATGTGCTTTTTTAAAATTATTTTAAGGAGCACTTGAGGTTTTGACTTTAAAAAACCTACATTTTGGTCAAAAATTGTGCTTTCCACATTCGCCTTGCTATAATATTGAATTGCGTCATCCGTTGACCTAGTGACGAAAAGTGATTTTAGGAGGAAGTGTTAACTTTCGTTTGATATAAAAAAAAAATCTGATTGGATGAATGGAACACTTGGGGTTTCGAGAAAAACCAATCAAAGATGCCCATTTTCAGCTAGAAGCTCCACAGCTCTTATATTGCTATGCACACAACCGCGTAGTGTAATCAAAGACTGTGTGGAGAGAATTCACTGTAAGCTTGAGAGCTCTTGGACTAAAATGTGTGCTCAGGTTTATTGAGGTGGAAACTATGCACATCATGGTTTATAAGAGAATCGTTTTTGTATAGAAACCTTTCCATATGGGGGAACTGTGCAATGAGTTAAGTATGGAGCAAGCAGCACCATTTCTGAGCTAGGATTTTATACGCAAAGGATTTTACGCTGAGGATTATAAATTCAAGTGTACAGTGGACTTTGCTGAACAGTGATTTTCGCAGGACATTGAATAAGATATACATCAAGATTAAGAACATTGAGAACCTGAACTTTCAAATCAAGAATCAACATGTTTTGTTGTACACTCTGAAGTGAATTTGGGAAAAAGGTGTTTTGCCTTGAGTCAGGTTAATTAATTAATTAACGACTCGTAACACAAGTAAAGCTTGGTGATTGGCTATGGTTTTATAATGACAGTATGCCTTTGGCAACATATTAAAAAACAATTCAACAGCAGATAAGAGTCTGTCTATGGCACCAAAACAATTATTCTCCAACCCTTCGCCAGCCCTGGCTGTTAAAATAGACACAAGAAAAACCCAAGTACTTTACATGCCTTGCTCATTTAAACTCAAATATTAGTTGTTTTATCAGGTACATGCGTGGTCTGTTAATGCTTCCTGAGTGGTCGGGCTGGATGGCTGATTGCATGTAATGCATACATATTTACATGGTTATCACGATGCCTTAGTACACATACGTCTGGGTAAATAAAATAAAACTGTTGGAGATGGAGATCGTCTCGACTTGGCTGCTCCAAAAAAGGCCCGGGAAAAAGCTTTCACACACAACAAGCATGCTCCAAAAGACAACAGGGTATGGTAATATTGTTCAATCCTACTCGCTTAATGTAAAAGAGTGAATTTCCACTCATTCAAGGTGTTGAACGAATGACAATCCGTTTTTGAGTGGAAAACACTCTAAAATGAGAGAAAGTACATTTTCTCTAGGCAATATTCATTCTTTGAGAGTATACAGACTACTTTTTTCAATATTTTTAGAGTAAGATTTTTCTACGCAAAAAGGGGTTGTTCTCCATTTCACTCTCTCAATCTTGTTAGAGAGTAGCTGTACCTTATCCTGGTTAAAGCACACAGCATTGGCCCTATCCCAGAAACATCACTTAGGGGTGATAGTGTTCGTGTTCTTCAGACTGTTTTGTAATTTGAAAAAGATAGTGATAAGCAGCAATGATTCCTGGTTAAGTGAGTTACTTGGAGAGTAATGAGGAAGTTCGTGTGCACTAAAACAACATTATATTATTAGTATCAGATACACAGAGGATGTCAAAAGATACTAGACTCTTTATAAATGACAATAATGTTGGAAAACTAATTGTGTCTCTATTTGCAGCAATTGATGGGAAAACAGAATGATTCCAATATCCTATTTTTTTTAAAAACATGCAACATGTATTGAACTTGGGGCGTGTATGACAAGATGTGAAATGTGCAATACATACTTGAACAGTAATATTCTTTATTTATCCTTGTGTGTTTGAAAATATTCACACTTTGTCAGCAATAATTTTGTAATTTTAGAGAAAACTGGGACACCCAGAGGGTGTACTATAAATTTTAAACATCTATTTTTGTATTAGGAACCATATTAGAACGTACTTATAACGGTCTACGGTATCACGTAGTGGAATGGATGCTGTGAAACTGAACAGGAATATTCTTTTGTATAGGCAATGTGACAGAAACTTGAAGAGACATTTAGCTAACTAACTAACTAGCTTAATGGACTTAACCAAAAGTAAAACAATAAATGAAATGGGAAACTTTAGTAAACTGGATATTAAATTAATACTAACAGAGAAGCACAAGATATTATGGTATATATAAACTGGCAGGAGAAAATTAAAACAAAACAAAAAAACAAAAAAACAAACAAAAAACAACAGCAGCACAATGTAGTTCTTCAAGAACTAGACCCACCCATAATAAAATCATACGCAATCTAGTTGGCGCAAAGAAAATAAAGGGTTGCTCGATAAAAACAAGTAATGGAAAGTAGTTGAATACAGTTATATTCAGTGTAAAGAATTCGGAAGTGATTTGACAGAATACAGGGGTGCCTTTTAAGTGCTATATAGACTCAATTTTATACAAATCATGTAGTGCTGATTAGGTTGAATATAGTATTATAAATTGCATTAAAGCAAAAAAAACCCAAAAACAAAAAACAAAACAAAACAAAACAAAACAAAACAAAACAAAACAAAACAAAACAAAACAAAACAAAACAAAACATACAAACAAACAACCAGACAGACACACAGACATACAGACAGACAGAGAAACAAACAAACAAACAAACAAACAAACAAACAAACAAACAAACAAACAAACGCAAAAACAAACCAACAACAACAAAAAACCAAAATGTAATTGTTTATGGACACCATATATTTCAGTTGTAATTGTTTAGAAACATGCATTGATAAAAAGGTACAAATTCCAAGCAATTTCTTGAGGAAAAAGAATATTTCTTTATTGCCTTATATCAAAAGCCCGGAATGGAATCACCTTTTTGACTCGATCCGTGTATATTAATTTCAAACCAGGTTCAATAAAACAAGAAACTAAAGCGACATCAATATCCATTGGTGACTTAAGGTCAAAAAGCGGATCGGCCTCTTTGTCTAGACTGTTATCAGGACATTTGCTCCGACAACTCAACATACTAATTGAGAAAGCTTGTGCAATAGGCAGGTGAGTGTCCCAGTAGTCAATATGCATTGGGATAAATTGGAAGAAAGCTACGAGTACCTGTAAATACTAGTATATAGTTCTTGATTCTGTCATTCCCGCTCACTATCCCCCTGTTCTAGTCTTTCTTTCATGTATCTCATCCTTCCCCCCTGATTTCATCTCCGGTAGTATATAGATATAAACACAACACATTATGTAATGCGTCATAAATCTAAATCTCCTTACATTGTGACGATTTGATTGACACAGTCGCGTGGAACATCTGGTTAGCTTTAATTTGATACCACGTCTGATTTATACAATTCAATAGGTTTTTCTGTACAAGGAGAGAAACAATAATGTGCATGAATATCGGTATAATACAATACAGTGGGGCATAATACATGTAGTTAACAGAGAGGCAAATAATTTGAGGGCTAGTTATTGCAACTTTATTGAGCTTCCTCACTAAACTTACTGTAAAGAGAACAAGATAATGCTGGGGGAAAAGTTTTTGTTTTCTATTTTACTTGTAATGACTGATTTGTTTATGATGGATGCAACGGATTAAGGCAATGAATAGACAAATTATTCCTCTGGTTTTCATGGCAATAGACAAATCATTCCTCCTTTTGTTTTTGATAAATAGTATAATCAACAAAATAGAGTCACAGCGCAGAAATGTTTACAAAATTGATTTTATTTCCTAAAAGTACAATGTCCAGTTAGCTTAATACGCGGATTTAGGGGTTCTCTCCCGGAAGTCATTTGTGGCGAAATTCCTTCCCACAATGCAATAAGCGTTTTGCATAACAATAGATACAGTTCGGAGGTTAATCAATATTCTTTGTTATACAATACGCATATTGCATTGTGGGAATGAATTTCTGTACGAATTCGAAGAGCGACCGTCACCTATGTTTCAGATGGACATTTTATTTTTCGAAGAGACCATACACACCAGTGACATACAATACATAAAAAAAAAATCGTATAGATCCCTTTCGAAAAAATAATGAACTGCATTATCTTGTTTAATTAGCATTCTGTACGTGTAAAGTTTATTTTTTGGACCTTTTTATTTTACATGTAAAGTCTATGGAGAATAATATTAGAAATGGTTGGAAAGGGCGCTATATTTTTAGGCCTCATTTTAGGCTGTTTTAGGCACCTAAATGCTCATAACAAGCTATAGCTAAAACAAAAGAATGTCCTATAATACCTTAGTGGTTATGAAACAAAGGTGCAGTGTCAATTTTTGTGAAAAAAGTGGACATTTCTTGCGCAAGGAACTTACGGTTAATTGTCCAGGCCTACATCCGTACGTAAGTCTGGGAGCTGATCCGGGCTGCAATGGTTTATGTAGTAGGTCGATAAGGGCTTGCGCTGTTCTCGAACTGCGCACTTCTGGAATTTATTTCGTGATCAGGGACTCTTGTAAAGTGTGGGCTTGCCTTGTGGATCTGACATTGCCCCGTCAAATTAGGGTGGTCAAAATAATATACCAGAAAAGGAGTTCGTTGAGAACATGAAAAATTAGGAAACCTGTTCACAAGATAAATTCTCTTTTCATGAAAACCAACATATTCAGCATTAAAAGAAGTTGAAAGACTATAAACAAGTTTATGCATGCCCTCAACTCGCTCGACATGGTTTTTAACACATTACCCACGTTTAGTTTTATATATCTTGTGAAAGGACACTAAAGCTTAGGAAGACCACGCATTTAAACCAGAAATGTCCTCTAGCATTGTCTAGTTTCTTGTTTACAACAAGTCCATTCTTTCTCTTATTACACAACATGCAGCAAAGCAAAATGAGCAATGGTTTAAAGGGATCGTACATATGTCTGGAGAGTGAAATCTCTAGTTATTACCAGATGATCTATGTTAGATGTTAAATCAGATTTATTCGAGAGGAGAGAGCTTTTTGTTCTAACCAAGAGCACGCTGAATAACATGAATAAAATGTTTTGAGCAAGCAGGTTTGTGATGCATAATAGAAACACCGAATAGGACTCGTGAAGTGGAGCTATCGCTACTTATCATACTTATATTACACTTAAAAATGCAGACCTACTGTAGCGTGTGTCCTATTTGTTACATAGGTAAGATTCAAACCATGTCTTTACTGTTTGTTTTTTCAAATAATTTTCGATGACTGTAAGTGGTATTTTGTGCATTCAACTTAGCAGGTAGCTTCAACAAATAAACATCCATAGCTGAAATCATGCGTGAAAATTGTGAGAGACTTGACGGATTTCCTTCAACTGTGCTGAGTGCTAGCTGAAGTAGCACTTCAGCAAATACATATATCCAATTATGAGATATATATATTTTTACGGAATTCCTTGAACGATGCTGAGAGATAACTGGAGTGAGTAGCATGGAAGGAATATATATCTCCAGTTATGAGCCCACAATTCACAAATCTTACTCAGCTATATAAGAGTCACCAGTTTAACGTCACCAATGTGCAAGCAATAATAGAAATGTATCCCATGTGAAAGGAAAAGTGAACCAGTCAAATTTTGTTACGGTCGCTTCAATATACTGTTTGTTATAGCTAAGAGTGTATATTAGATGGGCTTTGTTACAATTAAACATGACATATCAACTCAAGTTCATGAAAAAAGTAGACGATTATTTTGTTTTGTAAAGTAGAACAGATATACTGGTATAACCTAAATGCTGGTATGATTTTTAAGGGGTCTGTATTGCAAAGTAATTGTATGGGAGCACAACAGACATATCAAATTGCATTCTTAATACGAAGAATATCCTTCTGTTAAATTTAAGTCCTCGAAGTTAAATGTTTAAATCTAATGATATTCACTTAAAGTATATGTAGCTGGGAGGAAAATCAAAAAGTCACAATTATTGAGGACATTCCTCGTATTCAGAATCCCATTCGATATATCTGATGTGCCCTGATTGTAATCCGAAAAAAATGCATCTTTATTAATGGCCATCTTGCTGTTTTGTTGCACATTTGATGTTGTTACAGTTATATTCTGTTAGCATAATCATAACCTTTGCATATCGAGCAAATCTCGTATGAAGGATACACACCATATAGAAAAGGGTATCAATATAACTTTTGTAACTTTGTAGAATGTAAAAGTAGAATAAAAACAACACGCACGTGGTACAGCATTTATAGTTTACTGTTTAAACCGGTTGATAACACCCATCTGTTTATCTCACGTCTCTACTATACTAAAGATACATTAAAGACACATTTGGAAGTATTAGGGACAATCTTTTTAATAAGTTTGTTTTCACCAAGTGACGACACAATTTGCAATTTGCACGATATATGTCATTTGTAGTTCAAGACCATATTTTTGATAAGATGGCTTATGAATAATGCATTATTTGACTTTTATTCAGTACAGGAAATAATGCATACAGCAACACATCAGAAGAAATTGGGTGTGAGGTGAAACCTAAACTCTGAATTCATTTCCTGAAGCTCTAAGCTCAGTTAATTAGAAGTTTTAAGATCTGCCATGAATTCAAATTAGTTACATGTAATAACCTCATCAGAGCCTTATTTATGCAGGGACATTTTCCATCCGAAATTGTGGTGATAAATCAATCATCCAAAGTAACATTTTTCTGAATTTTTAATAAAATTGCAGACGGTCTTGTACATAATGCACTTATCAAATGCAACCCCAGCCCCTGGGGACCCGGGGATGGCCGGGTCGTGGGCCGTGGATTTTGGGTTTAAAAGTTCAAGTCCCGGGTAAACACCTGGCCAGTCCCGGACCCACCTGGGCAAAACTCTCAGCCACTCCCCGGCCCCCCGGGGCGAACATCTGATGCAAACCGATGCAAACCCCGAGTATTCCCCGGCCCAAGTTCCCGGCCCTGAGAATCATAGGCTTGGATCTTAATATGGTTTTAATATTATTGTGGCAATCTTGTCATGCGGGCTCAAATTTCGACTGCCGAGCTCTGGACATGCTGGATTCAAAGGCTTCAAAATATAGGTCTACATGTGTGTCCCATTGCAAATACGTCAGTTACTCACCATGTTGCGGAACATCTAAAAACGATAAACGAAATTAGGTTACCTAGATTCTCGTCAATAGCGCAGAGCAGCATAATTATTTCCTCTCCTTCCTATATTAGGTTTAGGCCTATATACTTGCTCAACTGTTTGAGTATCAACGCACGGGCTTCAACGTGCACCGTTTACCTATAGGCATGGAATCTAAAAATTTGATATAGGCCTACCCTTTTGGTTTGGAATAGATCAAAGTACATCTGATGTCTACGTTTGGAAATCGCAATGTTTCTAGTAAGTATTGTTAAACGCTCCAACATGAAAATGTAATATAGTTTTAAAAATCTGTATATTAACACAAGATATTGAATTCAATTTTTTATATCATGTATGTAGCCATGTAGCAGTCGATCGCAGATGTCATAGATTCTTTTATTATCACGGTCAGTTTTGTTTTTGAGTGTAGGCCTAATAATTTAAAACTTTACTCTCGGCACATTAAAAACTAAAACATTTGGCATAAATAAGCGTACAGCAGGCCCGCGTTTGCACATGCATATCCAAAAGCCAGTGTGGTCTGGTTAACCATGCTAACTTTCGAGTCCCGCTAAATAACAGATACATGGCCTACTGCAAAATTTTGAAAAAACAGACAAGATTTTGTTTTTGGAATGGATTATGAACAGTAACATTAATTTGGCGACTCAGTGGATTATTAGTATATCCACGGCGCAAGTACGGCTAAGTGAAAGGATTCCCCGGCCCATAAATGCGGGCATCCTTACTATCAAACCATGACCATGTTCACGGCCCATTTTACTGGTTGGAAAACCCCGGGTAAGTTACGACATAATCCCGGCCCTCGCCTGGGTAAAGTCCCGGCCCAATTTCCCGGGGTTTTGGCCGACGTCAATTCTTATACCAGTCCCGGCCAACACCCGGCTCCCCCCGGACACTTTTTGAATCAAATCCCGGGTCACATGATGTCAAGTCCCGGACCATCCCCGGGTCCCCAGGGGCCGGGGTTGCATTTGATATGTGCATAAGGCCATACTAGTCGTCCTTAGTTGAAGAATAGAACGACACTGTTTTGATATTGTGCACCTATAATGCCATTAAAAAATTAGCTTTGAACGGGTTTTGTCTCAATAACGGCTGTGTAAACTCAACCATGAAGTCACTGAAAAATACCAAGCTGTATAGCCCAAAATGTTAATGTCAGAGTACCATGCCGAAATGACATGTTTTCTACCATTTTACAGTTTTGATGAAAAGTTCTCTCAAATTCATCCGCTGCATATCGATTTTCCCACCAAACCGGTGTGCTCCGATTTGCTCCCCAAAATGAGTGCGCACTGTAGGATTGTGGTCTTATGTCACCATTATGTTGAAATTTGGATTCCCCCTTTTACTCTTAATTGATAATACGTGTAGTGTCTTATCACTGCGAAAGTGCTATACATGACAAAATCGTTCTTGAAATTACCTATTTTTCGATTGGAAACTGTATTATAGCGAATTAGTGGTATTAAACCATGCATGTCGCATCCATTAGAGCACACGCTACCTGAAAAACTGTTCAAGCCATTTTAATTAATGCTTTTCCTTTTATTTTAGTATTTACAATCTTGAAAAGCCATTTCGAAATCAAAGTATCCCTTTACTCAGTCGTTTTGTTATGAGGTGAATATTGCTATTTGCTTCTTTGTTTTTTCCTCTTATTTTTTTTTTTATCGAAATTCATTGCCTTTCTTAACTTAATTTCCCGCAGTGCCTCTCATAAGGATACGATAAGCCCGTCTATTCCAGCCGTACAGATGTGAGACAGACTCAGTCTCAGAGGAACACAACCCGCTGATGGTTCAGTCAGGTTTCTCCGTGTGAAAGCAATTAGTAGAGGTTTGACACTTCATGGGAAACTTAGAAGTTCGACCTACCTCAAACCGTCAAGACGTTTGGGGTCTAGTAGAACTAATAAGCACACTTAGGGGGGAAATTTGGAGGTTTGTGCATGCCGTACGGATACATTTAAAGGTTTCATTCTACGGCCCACTGTATGATTGTTCATAGAGATTGGTCAATTCTTGTTTCTACACTCTAGGTACATATTAGCCAGTGGCTCAGGATTTCTGATTGGGAAACTTTGAGTGACTTAGGATTTTACTTCAACGTTTAGAAAACCCTTTAGAGAAAAGCTTTATGCCAGGTCTGAACCATGTGAACATATCTCAAATCGACTTCATTACAGCTGGTTGAATATTACCTTCCAAAGGGAGTGATATCATTCATATTTAATACTCTAGTGATATGATTTGTTTCACAAATTTCACAAATCGCCATAGGGAATGAGATAATAGTGGGTTTAATGAACAAAAATGCCTTTAACCTTAAAGCATGAACTTTAACGCAAATAGTCATGGTCCCTGGAAGCATAAGAAGTGTTTTACATTAAGAGTACGCGATGAATTGTTGGTCGAAGCAGCCGAAAATTGAAAAATAACACTTTGATGTCTTGCAAAATGTTCATTCAAAGTTCACTTTGGAACCTTGCTGATTTATTGTTGTTAATGAGGTATGTACGTTTTACAAAAGTTTTGTTGTTTCAGCCCTCTTTACAACATAACAGAACCTACAAAAGTATATATGTTATTTGAATTCCTCTACAAACTCGCTATGAAATGATCATTGTAATATTTTGCCGAAGATCACTACCATTCGCAAGATGTTGTGAACTACCAAATTGCAAAAGTTTAAAATAGTTGCTGGCCTAAAGCGTGTTTGTAGTGGGAGCAGATGTACGGTAATCTGGTGTCATGTGTGCGGTCCCAAATTGTCTGGAACCCCTAATTAGGTACCGTACTCATTATGTACCGTGTATCGGTCCCAGCAGCCGGCTTGTGTTCCTTCATCATATTATGTTTAATGACGAAGGAGCACAAAACTGCTAGGAACGATACTCGTACCCATTACTGTTTTAAACTCGGCCTATAAGGTATACTTATTATGAACAAACAACCGAGTCTTATAGAATCGAAATGGGCTAACCCACATGTAAGTCCAATTGAAGTAGATACACTAACTATAGATTGAGGGTCCATGCATGCCCGTTATTCCTCTGGATTGTACTTTATTGCCATTATAAACAAATAAAAAAATCATTCCCAATATATTGAGTCTAGTGCGCTCTTTTTCAAATATATATGTAACATTAAACATAGACCATTTTACTCCGTAACGTATGATGCAAGTAATTTAGCTACAGTATATCGATTTAATGGGTCAAGGTGGCTATCCCATATTTTGGACTAAAAATCTTGATATTGGTTTATTAATAGTATGAATAGGCTATACACTAGATAAATTATTATGAAGTGCCTAGAATTTCTGCAATTAAATCCCTCCTGTTTCAATGTACTACATATTCCGAAGAAGAAAACATGGTTCTTAAACCTTCCCAAAAAGCCACAGAATTTGCCCTTGAACACATCTAGGGGCATGATCGTGTTATGAAATTGACTTAGATGTGCCTATCGCAAAGTACTTTAACACCCTTGACATTCTCAATTTCCCTAAGTCTCATCTTTCCATCTTATCTTTGGGCCAAATACTTCCTCTGATCACAATACCTTAGAATTAGTTTTAATATCCACTAATCCAATGTATGATTAATTGATATGTGGTATTCTAAGGGATTATATGATTAGACGATCTTAGAAAACACTTTAGAAGCAGGTAAATGTATTGAAGGTAATGACATTTGTTTAACCCAATGTGACTGAAAACAAAATTACGAGTTTATTGAAATATGAATATTTTTAGTCTGCAGCATTTATCTATAGTACACTCTAAATTACAGGGATTTGAATTCAAATCCAAAAGACATACTTTCAAAACTTTCAGAGACTGTAGTTAGGGACCAATCAATATACAGGGTGAGTAAAAAAAACTGCAATAGAGCAAAAAATCGATATTTATGTAAGAACCAAATCGAACTTTCCCAACATTGAAAGTTTCTATAAATGCTACACCCAATGGCCACCTTCTGTGAAAATATGAAGTGAATCAGAACTACCGTTTAATTTCGATGAGTCCTTTTGTTGCGATACCCAATTTTGTTATTTGTCCACGAAGTACCATGTATTTTGAATGAGAGCACACAGTGCGCGGTAAAGGCACCATATCTGAAACTGACTTTAACTTAAAAAGGTTGATTTTTGCGTTAATTTAATTTATTTTTTTCTGTTCAAACAAACGTTCTAACATTACTTTAAGTTCTTCATACCTCACTCGACTCCAACTCCAGTTTTTTTAATCCCAATATGTCCAACTTACTGGATATTTTGTAATTCGCTATAATGCAATTTGCGCGCATTTCATTTTGACATTTGAAAAACCCGCCTGCAAATTTTTTATGTTTTTGATAGAGAATAAACATCTTTAAAGTAAAGGTAAAATTAAAATAACAACAAATAATGTTTCTTCTCCTTAAACAACACCAAGGGCAATATCACTTTGGATGCTCCATCTTATTTTAATGCCAATGAGGTTAAGAAAATGGCAGTTGTTCCAAATCTACCTTACACAGAGTGGGCTGACATTCAAATTTTAGATGTCTCTTGGACAAACATTAAAATTGGGTAGCGCTATAAAATGTGTCATAAAAACAAAACGGTAAATGCTAATTCCTTAATTTTTTCACACAAGGTCACTGATGGATATTCCATATATAAAATGTTTTCAAACCTAAAAAGTTCAACTCGGTTCTTCAGTAAAAATGGATTCTTTTCTCTATTGCACTTTTTTTTACTCACCCTGTAGGATTAAAATAAGTCTTTACAAAGTTTTATAAATTTCAGTCCCACAGGGATTTAAAAAATAAAACTTTCAGATTAAAAGTTTAAATTTACAAAGAGCAAATGTTAATACTTATTTTCAAGTTTAAAAGATTTAATTTTTGAATCCAATGCGGACTGTAATCAGTGAAAAACGTTTGGATTAAAAAATAAGACTATCCTTACACTTAAAATTTCAAATCGTTGAAAGATTAAAATGCAAGTCCGTTGGATTTAATATTCAAGTCCTTCAATATTTACTTTTAAGCATATCTGGGATTTATTTCAAAATAATATAAATCTTTATGGGGATTTAAATATCATAAAGTTCAAGCAATAGTCTGCAGTGCCAGTGATAATTCCAGTGTCACTGCAGTGGCCGAGTGTGATCCTTCATGGAAATAAGCTTACCCATTTATAAATTATATTATGTGTATAGGTAAGCTTATACAGCAGAAGCACAGACTACTACCTCGGCGATTGAAGATAATGTTCACATTGTCCCTTCGTGCACAACAATGTAAGCTTTCATTCATTCGCTCGCCACCACACGAAATCGCAAAAGAAAACGTTTCGATTTGATCACGTGCACGCACCATCACGTTGTGGTTTAATGTTTAAGTCTTTCGAAAGATTTAAAAAAAGAAAGTTTAAATCAAACTCCGCGTAAAATAAATCTTAAAGACTTAAACATTTACAAGTCTCAACTAAGATTTAAATTTTAAGTCTTTCTAATTTAGAGTGTATGCTATATTTGTTTATCTTAGAATTTTTGCAAAACAGAATTTGCTGTAAAAAATCAGATTCAATATAATACAGGATATATACAACCTATTTAACAAACTACAACAACGTTTAAAGAATTATTTTTTTTTTCAAAATCGATTATAAACTGCATTGCTAAAATTACTTTTACTCATACATTTATTTATATCACACTTTGAAAAACACAAACAGAGTTGAGCTGTGGTGATTTTATTTGCCTATAATTTTTTAATGGTAAATCAAACCCAACATTCCTTATTACTGGACTACTAAACAGTTTAAAGCTTATATCTTTTCTTCCCCCCAAAAGGAAACAAACCCCATAAAAGAAAGAAAGAAATAACCACACCGTTGAGACATGATCAGGTTGTACAAGCCTCCTTATAGCTGTGCCTATTGCTAAGTAATTTTCCTATACATCCTTTCCACTCTCAATCTACCCCAAATCTCATCTTTCCATCTTATCCTTAGGCCAAGTACTTCCCTTGATCAAAATATTTGATAAATGCTTTAGAATTAGTATTAACATCGACTAATCCAAAGCATGATTAAATGATTTGTGTTATTTAAAAGATTCTAGAAAACACGTGAGAAGCATGTAAATGAACAGTGAAGAATACTCTCCTGAAGGCAATGCACTCAGGTTAATGAATTCCACTGTGAATTATTTCATTTGAAATGACAAATCTGAAAATCCGCCAATATACTAACAGTTGTTCCAGCATCTAAGTTTTACACTACGTCTGATGGTCTTTCAGAGAATTATAATCTGTTTTGGGACTTTTAAGTTCTATAATCAGAGCTGAAAGTAAAAAATAAAAACGCCCAGCCAATTGTGTCACTTGGTTTTTCAAATAAGTTTCCTTGGTCCTTTTGAAAAAGTTCATTTTGGATTGTTTGATTTAACTGTTAACACAGTTCCATTGCTATAAATCCAAAAACAATAAGCATGCTCCAAAAGACGACAGGGGGGGGGGGCGATTATGCTGTCAATCCTACTTAGCTCTGCCTTCAAAAAACATTCAACATTTGCCCTACCCTAAAACAAGATTGAGGGGTGATCATGCTCATTATTGATTAGCTATGTGCTTAGAACATCATATATATATCTAATACACTGATATCAACATTAATGTTCAGAATAAAGAACAAATGCACTCACATGAGCACATAAATGTCTAGTTTTGATTGGTTCGTAAGCCTTTGTGACCTTCGAGTCTTCAAAATGTAAGTCAATGACAATATCAAGAAAGTGGAATCTAACAAGCTGGCACACCAAACTGGCTGAGAAGGAGGAGCTGGAGATCCTGGGAGTTACAGTCGACAGCAAGGTGATCTGGACGCGAATTCTATTTCCGTAGTTAATTTAAGGGGGTACTACACCCCTGGCCAATTTTGTGCCTATTTTTGCAAATTTCTAAAAAATTATAGTGCATTGGTGACAAGTAAGATATGTATATTATAGGGGCAAGGACTACAACTACTGCACTGGAAATTTTATTTCAGTACAGACTACAGTTGTGGAGTTACAGTCAAAAATGAGGGGAAACCAATATTTGATCAATAAATCAATAACTGCTTGCCTTGAGTTGCTGAATTTTCAGTGCAGTAGTTGTAGTCCTTGCCCCTATAATATACATATCTTACTTGTCACCAATGCGCTATAATATTTGAGCAAAATGCAAAAATAGGCACAAAATTGGCCAGGGGTGTAGTAACCCCTTAATAGGATCCAGTTTAAGGAACTGTATAGGCCCGTACAACCTTATTAGGGTTAGGGGTTAGGGTTAGAAAATATATATATAAATTTCTCATATTCAAATGTTAAATACGGAAAAAATATTGCGACCTGAACAAAGCACATATCTAACGTCTCATCCAAAGCAGGACAGAAGTAGGCGCTCTGAGGAGAGTTGCAAATAAACTTGATGTCAGAGGCAGATCAAGCAATCGTTTACAAGGCTCAAGTTCGCAATATGATGGAACATACCTCACTGTCTTTGGTTAGTACCAGTGCCACCAATCTAGCATTATTAGACTTTATCCAGAGGAATGTCCCTCGAATCATAGGTGTGAGCAAAGAGAAAACAAGTACAGAGCTGAACACCATATCTCTCCATCAAAGACGTCAAGTGGCTGTCTCACAGTTCCAGTTTCATGAAGCATATCTAAGGGCAAGACCTTCATCCACACATCAGTTCACATTTGGAATAGCCTACTAATGGAGTAGTCGGAGACGTATCTGACAACGGGGCAACATCCTTTAAGAGCAGTGTGCATAAGCATATTTTTTCACGTGTCTAATGCTTTACTGTGCCCATTCACCTATATTGTTCATAAGCTGCTGTAAACCACGGATTAGCCCAAGTGGTTGTCTTTTATAGTGCTTATTTAAGTTCCTGACCTGTGCCACTCGTCCACTCTAGCATTTTAGATATAAAGAAAACCCTGTTTTTATCCTTTGAAAAAAAAAATCCCAAAAAACAACAACAATAAAACAATGTTTGGCAGCAATGATTCCAAGTTAAGTGAGTTACTTTAAAAGTAACGAGGAAGTTCGTATACAATAGTTAACAACATTATTGAAAAATTATTCTGTTAGTATCAGGTATACACATGGTGTCATAAGATACTAGAAGACTTTACAGATGCCAATACATCTGGGAAATCCCTAAGTACTTGTAGATATATCTCAGCGCTCATTAGAGGATTCACCAATACTTATGGGATATCCCTAAACACTCATTGTGGATTCCCTTACATGAAGTAGATTACAGGCAAGATAGTTTTAATATGTTACGCCTGATCATAAGGATAAGGACATTAACCTTGCTCAAATTTCAATTTTTTATGTCATCGTCGCTTCAATTGTTTTTTGTCATTATTGGCACAGCTTACACTTACATTCCAATATCCTATTTTTTTATTAACTTGAAACGTACCTTGAAAATGGGACATGCAACAATATCCGAAATGTGTAATACATACTTGAAATGGCGCTGTCGTGCCTTTTGTTGATTTTCATATGAAGACCTGAGCGCAAGAAGACCATAAGTCAACTTGGCCCCTCAACATGTATACACTAAAGTTACGTCTAGTTTCTTAGGGTTTTATGATGTTTAATACATGTTCCAGGGTGAAAACATCATGAAAGGTTGTGAAAGACTTGTTTTGGCCCCTGAAAATGTATAAAATATTACCAAACTATACGAAACTATACGCAACTTGAGTGTATACATGCTGAGGGGCCAATTGGATTTACCGTTGTCTTGCGCTCAGAACTTCATATTGACACAAGACATATGTATTCCAACATATATCCAAATAATATCGAAGATGAAGAGAAGGGGAGAAATGAATGAGATACAGGAAAGAAAGAGAAAAATGACTGGGGTGGGTGGTAATAGTGAGTAAGAGAGTCCGATTGAAGAACTAATGATATTTACAGTGCCAGGTACTCGTAGCTTTCTTGTGATTTATATTTATCCCTATGCATATTGACTACTGAGACATACACCTGTCTATTTCACAAGCTTACTCAATTAGAATGTTGAATTGTCTAACCAATTGTCCTGATAACTGTCTAGACAAAGCGACCGGTCTGCATCTTTAACCTTAAGTCATCATTGGATATTGATGTCATTTTAGTTCTTTGTTTTATTGAAAATGGTTTGAACCTAATATACATAACACGGAGGAAGCCCAAAAGGGTAACTCAATGCCGGGATTTTCATATAGGGATTTTTCCTCCAAAAAATCCCTAGGAATTTATACCTTTTTATCAATGCATGGAATACCTGAGCATCACTGTTTTATACATCAATAGATTCAACATATAGATTGACTACTTGATTCCATATTGATAGAGGAAAAGAGAATAATTCCAGCTGAGAATGGTTGCACGCGTAAAAGAAGGTTTGAACCCTGGAATAGAGGAGCTAAAGGGTTATCCACACATAATCACATTTTCAAATCCATTTGTCTAAAGGCACATTCTTTCATGACGACTTCTGGTTTTTGGTGTTTTTTTTTCGCTTAAACGTAATTTTTAAAATATAATATTCAACCTAATGAGCACTGTATGATTTGCTTTCACCTAAGTCTGCTTAAGCACCAACGGTTAAGTGCACTTATAAATGCCCCACTCCGCTGTATTCGGTTAAATTACAAAACAATTTTCAACTTCATGACATTGTGTTAAACCTCCTTCTATCCTTATTTTTATCGAGCAACTCCTTTAATATTACATTTGCTTCAATTAGGTTGCGTATGCTTTTAGTATGGGTGGCAGTTAGGTTCCAGTTCTTAAAGAACACAATTGGTTGTTTATATTTCACTTTAATCCTACTGCCAGTGTAATACTCTTGCGCTTCTCTGTTAGTAGTTTTATCCAGTTTATGAAAGTTTCTCTGTTCATACGTCGATATTATTTTACCATTTTTTGTAAAGCAAGATGATGGTGTAATATAGCTCATACAAGTCCCCTGCGTTATTTTAGTTTATATGTAGCCTACAATGCACGTTGAAATTGGCATTGAGCTAATCGTCTTTGGAGGACGACGTCATACAGTAAATGCAGAAAAATACCTAAATGTCGTGCCACCATGCAGGGACGTGCACGAGTATATTCCACGGGTTGTGTTTCTAGTCTCAAAACAAGCAAAATCTTAACATTTGAATGAAGCGTTAAGAATGCAGGATGTAATAGAATACGTTGGAAATTTATTGTTGAGTTGAAATAGCTATTAGTAATTCAACATTTTTGTTGTTTGAACGGTCAAACGTTAAGTTATAAGTTTCAAGCTCTATTAGGAAAAACGCGCCGAATTTCCAAATCGCCTTGACGGAAATGTTGATATTTGCCCGCTTTTCACAAATATGTGTTCTAGTGTGTAAAATCTAGTACTCGGACCCTAAATGTTTTACCAAGTATATTGACAGCCAGTGCTGGGTGAGAAATATGGCAATGCAGTTTTATTTGTTTTTGTTCATTACCAATGAGAGAATCGGCGTGTCAACGCCCTCACCAAGCTGATAGCCCAGCCAAAATTACATTATTTAAAATGTTTCCCGTCTAGAACAATCAATAATATAGATTACCTACTTAGGTGAAATAAAAAATATTTCTCCAGTCTTTTATAGCTCCAGACAAAAGATATTATTTGTGCTGCCTGGCGTCTAATATTAGGTACTACTAGTATATCATTATGGCATTGACATCGGTTACAATAATGAACTGGTCAAGGGAGGTGTAAAGAACGAACCGTGGTTTGGAATCAAGAGGGAGGGTGTCTGTAAGAGGCACAGCCATCAGAAAATGAATAACTGAGATCGCGCGCCAAATAAACTTACTGCAGTAATTTTCCAAGTCTTTAAAAAAATTAGGCATATGTGGGAATCGAACCCGGCACCTTTCGGTTCTGAAGCAACCGTAAGAAATATCACCAAAATATCAAATTTCGGAAAAAACGCCTCAAAGTTTAAAACAAACATGAACCTTCCAAAAGAAATACACATTTGCATTTGGTGACCCGGTCATTACCAGGTGCTGTGATTTGGGATTCCTCGTCGCTTTCTCTCTCTAGTTACCAGTACTTTTATTTTGCCCTGGTCCCAGCCCTTAAACAAACAATTATCCTCTTCAACAATAAGATTATTGAGTGATTTAAAATGAGATACTTGTCGCACCGATCTGAGGTACCTGTGAATACGACCTTCATGCACATTTTACACTGTAACTCAGAATACTATTTGTGGCTCATTCGTCATGTACGGTCTCATATTCTGGCTCCAATTATTACAAAAAAGAGCTAATATTTACAAATCGGTCAATAATGCATGGAAAATGCATACTAATCTTTGCGGAGATAGAACGAGGATTTCATATGTTTTACATTCAAGAACGCATGTACAGTGATATGCATTTTATTTTAAAGTTAATGAATATTCTTAAACACTTGAGAACGTTCATGCAATCTCATTGGTTCTTACCCGTGTGATATGACACGATATCACACGGGTCAGCGCGTGTGCATCAACGCGATACGCGTGCTCGCTATTTGAACCAATCGGGAGGCGCATAGCAACAACAGGACTGATCGATTTTAAGCCCTAGGTAGTTCCTTATAAAATGTAAGATTTCATTTGATTAAAATTTGTAATATACTTATGATATTTCTATTTGAATTGAAGTGTTTAAGAATGAGAATAAAGGTATTGTTTTTAGCCGCTGTCGTGCATCTATCGTCTCATATAACGCGGGCGACATCATTATTTTTGGAGTAAAACAACTCAGCTTCGCCTCGTTGTTTTACTTAAAATAATGATGTCGCCCGTGTTATATGAGACGATAGATGCACTCAAAACTAAAACCAATACCTTTATTCTCTAAATAGAGAAAATCCCATACACTCTACTAAAGGAAGCCCAATCTGCAATTTCTGCAATTTTAGTGTACACATCTGAAATATATGACGTCTCTTGCAGCTGTTGCAGATGCTGCTTCTTGCTATAGACCCCTCCTGATCTTGAACTGCCGATTTTAACATTGTTCATGGAATGATTTAGGCCACCGTGATCAGTGGCATTGTGAGACTATCAGGGCCATATAAAATCAGTGTCCTTAGTTTGGGTCGCAGCGTAGGGCGATCAAATATACCAGGAAAGGGAATGTGACAAATTAGTAAACATAATCAATCAATTACAAGAAGCTGAAATACTGTAAACAAGTTTGTACATGCCCTCAATTCTCTCATCTGTACCCGACATACTTTTGAACAAATTAACCAGGTGTAATTTGACATGTCTTGTGAAAGGACGCTAAAGCTTGGGGAGGCCACACACATAAACGAGGACTGTCCTCTAGCATTGTCTAGTTTCTTGTTTACAACAAGTCTATTATTTCTCTTATTACACAGTATGAAGCAAAACAAAATGAGCAATGGTGTAAAGGGATATAGATATGTATGGAGAGTGAAATCTCTAGTTATTACCAGATGATCTATGTTCTGATTTATTCAAGAGAGGAGTGACAGAAGCTTTTTGTTTTAACCACAAGACCCTTCTATAAACAAGCAGGTTTGTGATGCATAATAGAAATGGAGAACACTTGACTTTGTTTATCACCAAATAGGAGTCGTGAAGTGAAGCTTTCGCTGCTTACCATGCTTATGTTACACTTTACCAAGCAGACCTACTTCTGTGCAATATGTCCTACTTGTTACAGCTGTAATATTCAAACAATGTCTTTTATGTTTGTTTTTACCTGCTTTTCTATTTCATCCTCAAATAATTTCAAACCGGAACCCTCACCTTTGTAGCTGCTATCAGTGGTTATACATTTTGAAATTGCCCCAGACATACATATGTCCATTCAATTTAGCAGATAGCTTTAACAAATACACATCCTTAGAGGATTTGGCGGATTTCGTTCAACAATGCTGAGTGCTAGGTAAAGTAGCTTGGAAGGGAAGAGGTAAGGAAGAACAAAATCTCTAATTATGAGAAATATATATTGCACCCCACCCTTGCCACATTTTAATGAAACCAGAAATACCTAGTCCTTTTGCCAAAATTAACAGCTTCTAACTCATGTGTAATTATTTTAATTAATTTAAAACAACTCATTATTACCAATTTCCCCTATGAATATATCGTAAAAATGGTTCGTCTAATGACGCATACGGGCTTCCTTCAGATAGCTGAAATTTTATTCACAAACTAAAAAAGACCTTCCTTAAATATCCCACAAACAAATAAGGACCCTTAATTCTTGTTGGAATTTTCGGAGAAAGAAGCTCTATATTTGTATGTGAAATGTTACCCTAACCAAAGGAGCCCGTGTGCGCCACTGGCCAGGGCCATATTTGTGACCATATTATACTTAATGATTAAAATAATGGCTTTAAAAACATAAGCTATTGTCCCCAGAGCAGAAATCCTTGTAATCCTTGTATTGTAAAACGAACTGACAAACAGAAATCAAACATTAGAGCTGGTTACAGCTACACATTTAGCCGAGTCCAGTTTAGTTATCTCAATCCATGTTTGTTACAGCTATGATTGTATTTGATGGGGTTTGTTACAATTAAACATTGCACAAGGGTATACGACGTATATTGTTGGTCGAAGCAGCCATTATCTGAATCATTATATTATATAAAAAATGTTTTGCAAAATTTCATTCTACAAATCATATACTTTGAAAACGTGCTTAATTTATTGTTGTTAATGAGTTATGTACGTTTTACAAAAGTGTTGTTGTTTCGGCCCTCTTTACAACATAACTCAAGAACCACAGAACCTACAAAATATATCTGTGATATTTGCATTCTTCTACACGCTCGCTTTGAATTGAGCAATTGAACTACTTTTTTTCTGCTGCTTTGACCAACAATACATCGTATACCCTTAAGTGGATGAAGAAAGTAGATCATTGTTTTGTTTTGTAAAGTAGAACTCGGTTTCTCGGTTACAGATGAAGGTGCTTTTATGTTATTAAAATCCCAGCAAACACAAAACATTTTCGATATCATTCGTAAAAGGTTAGACAAGGTTGCCAGAAAACGTTTAAATGTCGGGTTATATAAAGGGTATATAAAAGGTATAAAACGTTTTCATAACATTCAAAACGTGTTTTGTTAACTTACTGCAATATTCTAACATAATGATAGTTAAGTGTTGACAAAACATTTGGCAACAAATGTTTGCAAAAATGTTTACAATAACATTTTGAAAACATTTAAGGAATATCTTTGTAGCGTATTTTCACGCAAAACGTTTTAAAACGTTTGCATGATCTTTATAACCCGATATATAATGTTATTAAAACGATTTTATCAAATCCAAAAATCCTGAGTATAATCTGTTTTAAACGTTGTGTGTTTTCTGGGATGTTATATATACGTAGTGATCTTGCTTTAATTGAGTGAAGACGCAACTTATTTTGCTCTAAGCTTGTTGTCTTGTTTGCAACTGTTACTCAATATGAACTTTTAACTATTACATTTTACTTGAATTTGTTTTGAACTATAGTATGCATTTTCTTGCTGTTTGGTTTAATATGAGGCTGAGAAGAGCAGTAATTTATCTGCTAGAAAGGTCAGTCGTTTTCATCAGTTTGGCTTACACATCTGCAGTTCTCAAATTGGTACACTTTTTGGCTATCGATCTGTACAGACTTTTGTACCTACATTAGTTATATTTGTCATTAGTACAGTTACACAAAGAACAACAAACAAGTGACAAAATAATATTTAATATATTTCCCCAAATTGAATTTTTTTGTGATATCCTGTAGAGTTTACCTGTTGGCTATATGATGACGTTCATCAGTTTATCTGACGTGTTGACTATAAACCTAAAGATAAAGGCACGTTAATTTTGAAAAATTGTACTTTGGTGAAATCATGTAGAAAAGTGTTAGTGACAATTCCTTTTAATAAGTATGTCTTCACCTCGTAGAAATCTACAAAAGCTGAGATTACAATATGCCAGTTATAAGACTAAGAAAGTATCAGAAAATAGGTGTGAAGTAAAATCTGAACTCTGGATTCATTTCCTGAAGCTTTAATCTCATTTACTTAGAAGTTGAGACCTGCCGTGAATTCAAATTAGTTATAAATCTTATCAGTGCCTTGATTATCATACAAACCTTCTTTCACGAAACTTTTTTCATCCGACAATAATGTGGTAAATCAATCATCCAAAATAACTTAAATTATACCAACTTAGTAGGATCTGCTGAATCATTAATAGCAGACAGGCTTGTTATCAATTATGTGTTCGTTTCCTAAATTAATTCGAACATTAGGCCATGTACTAGATTCTTAAGTTAAAAAGCGGAAGGAAAATGTAATGTTTTTTCTGCACCCATTATGCCAGTAAAGAATTAGCTCAGAACGGGTTTTCTCTCACTCTTAGTGTAAAATCAATCATCCCAAATTACTTGAAAACACGTCGAGAGAGGATACATTTCGGATCCATTAGTGCACACGCTACCTGAAAAACTTTTAAAGCTATATTTACGCGTCACTCTTAGTATTAAAAAAAACCATTTTATCCTGTCATTTAGCCATTTTATTGTTAATACAGTCATGGACAAACGTTTGGAATATTTTTATTTTTTTGCATAACCCTGTTTTTAAGTGCAGATTTCTTACCATCAATGACCCGTAAGACATGCAAAATGGATCACGGGTGTCTGCCAAGTTCTTAGGTACCATTCCATATCACACAATACCTAGTGTAGGACAAAGGCTTCTTAAGCCTAACCAATGAACCATCGGGCATCGTTTTTGCAGTTATTAGCGCTATGATTCATAAGGTTACATTGGCTGTTGCATTACGGTGTGAAGAAACCAGCTTTATTTTGTTGCATCTGTCTGTTGTATACGATGTTTCTGATCATAGGGTACGAGTTGAGCGCAGATTTATGCGCCAAAGTCATCGACTTACGTAATCGCGGCTACAAACAGAAGGATATAGGTGTCGCTTTAGGAATTACATAAGATGCAGTCTCTAAAATTTTGAAGAGACGTCGGGAGACCGGAACTACTACACCTAGACCAAGGTCAGGTCGGCCCCGAAAGACAACCGCCAGGAAAGACCGATCTCTCCTGAGACTTTGCCACAATGGCCGCACGGAGTCTGCAACTCGGCTACGAACAGAATGGCTGAGGTCCATAAAAGCTCCTGTTACCAGGAAACTTGTGAACAATAGACTGGTTAGTGCAGGTTTTCGCGCAAAACGACCAATAAGAAAGCCGATACTTCTGCAAAGACATCGGCATGCGAGCTTGCTTTGGTCACAGAGACATAGGGATTTGACAGTAGGCCACTGACGTAATGTGTTCTTCAGTGAAGAGGCGCGGTTCCTCCTTTACAGGCAAGATGACCGATTCAAGGTCCGAAGACAAGTTGGTCAAGCTCTGCTTGCGGATTGTATCCTTCCTAGAGTCCAGGGAGATGGTAGTGGATTCACAGTATGGGGAACATTTCACAGTGGGTCGAAATCACAACTCTACATGCTAGAAGGACACGTGAACCAGAACCAATACCTGTACGTTATTGATACAGTTATGCTTCCGTTTGCAAGAAGAGACTTCGGGAACAATTTCGTGATCCAAGATGACAACACCATGTAGAACATCTGGACTGCTCGGCTTTGAGCCCGGATATGAGTCCAATAAAGAACTTATGGGCAGAAGTATCACGCAGGATAGGTAACATGGACAACCAACCAATCACCCTGCAGGAACATAGACCCTCCCTCATTGCTTGCTGGCGGACCTTGGCAAACCTGGACGAGGGGATATGTCACGTTGCCTAAATGACCTTGAGCTGATAAGGGTTGGACACACCAAATATTGAGATGTGTTTTCTCAAGCAAGAGACTTACCTGAACAAATCACAGTGAGAGTTTAAGTTTTTGTTTAAACAATAAAGTTTTCTAGTGTCTTTAATTTCATTTTGTGATACAAAGAGACTGCCAAAAAGTGTTGCGATTGTGTGATCCTTCCATTGTAATGCGCTTCCTCAGGTAATTCTTTGTTTAATTGACAAACTGTGTGATGTAAACATCAAATGACATTCATAACTTTCAATTAAATTCAACTGAGCACTACTCCAGAACAATAAATCTGTTTCTAATATGATTGAAAACTGCATTTGATACAAAAATAAAAATATTCCAAACTTTTGTACATGACTGTATGAGGTGAATATTGCTGTTTACTTCTTTGTATTTTGCTCTTATTTGTCTTGTAATTGCCTTTCGTAACATTAATTCCAGCTCTGCCTTCCATAAGGATTTGATAAGCACCTCAATTCTAGGTGGTCACACGGGATGCAGACTTTCAAACGATTTTGAGTGTCGGGCGCACTTATAGGTTTTTTCAGAAGATTAAGATATTGCTTGAGAAGTAAATGAAAAAATACGTGCGACAGACCCCGTGATATACCATTTTATTCTCAATTTGAATTTTGTTTCTGGGTCACGTGAGCTATTCTTCGCTTTCGCAACTTATTTAATTTATTTTGGTTTCAATGTTTCATATAATTCCATATAATTTGCCTCATTGCATTGACTTAAATTGACCAAAACGTCCCATAATTGTTGACAAAGAATATCAAAATTGAAATGTGACCGAAATAAACTCCTCAAAATAAGTCTTTTTCCATATTGTTTTATATCAATACAAACATCGATCTTTCCTGTCAAAAATGACACCAAATTTGTGACCATAACTTATTCCATGGTTGAGTGGTTGTCTTTGAAAGACAAAGATGTCTCAAACAAAATGTGCCAAAACTGCCATTGTCTGCGCCATTTGCACCAGTATACATGACTAATAATTATAACACTGTTTCATTAAAACAATCGCCACTTACCTAAAATCGGTAACGAGTACGCGTTCACAACAGCATTGTATCTCCTTCTCAAGTTTCTTATCAACCTGGCCACACGCTCCTGAGGGATGACATTCCACTCTTCAAACAACATCTGTCTTATACCAGCCAATGTGGTTAGATCTGTCACTCTAGTGCGCACAGCCCGATCAAGTTGGTCCTAGAGATGTTCTATAGGATGTAAGGCTCTTTGATGGACACTCCATTCGTTATTCCATCTTCTTGCAGGAAGCCCGGGTAGGAAGTCATTTGCAACTCTTGCTCTGTGTGGTCGAGCGTTATCATCCAGTAGAGCAGCGTTCGGTCCAAGGGAAATGGGACTGCGACTGGCTGAAGGATGTCATCTCGATATTTGATTGCACTGAGATTTCCATTGACTACTACCAGTCTGGTCTTCCTTGTCATCGATATTCCCCTAGACATTGACATCTCCAGTCTGACGAAACTAGGCTTTTAGCTTAGAGATCATACTGCGGGAAACTCCAAAAGTTGCCGCAACTTGATTCACTAGAGGCGTGCTAGCCTCAAGCTGAAAAATAGCTCGAGCCTTATCCATATCTAAAAATCGGACCATGGTTGATTAGAACTTTCTTGCAAATGACCACTATGAAGAAGCGTTGATCCATTTCGATCCACCTGTAGAACTGTTAATCCCATCCTAGCATTTTTCATTCAAAATGATATACATTTCATTCATTCTTTTATTCATGCATTAACCCACTCATTCATTCATTCAAATCAATGAGATGAGCGCAGGCAATGGTCAGTTTGGCACATTTTCTTTGAGACCTCTCTGTCTGTCAAAGAAAGGTACTCAGCCGTGGTATACGTTA
Organism: Amphiura filiformis; assembly: GCF_039555335.1. Lineage (NCBI taxonomy): Eukaryota > Metazoa > Echinodermata > Ophiuroidea > Amphilepidida > Amphiuridae > Amphiura > Amphiura filiformis. Next base: position 6,122,052 of record NC_092628.1, read on the forward strand.
TCGTCACTAATGAGAACCATGTTTGATAGGAGTCCACAATGTTTTCACTGATATGAAACAATATGGGGATATATTTCAAACATTTCTGATATACAGCCGTTTTTGAAAGTTTCCAAACTTTTTTGAGGAGTTTAGCATAATTATTATTAAATTAAATTTAGCACATGTAGTTTTATAGGTGCATTATACGTTTATCAAGTAAATGTTGAAATTGCTAGAATAAGCTTTCATTTCGAATTTTGAACACTTCATGGAACCACAAAACCTGAACTGAAATGTAATTTGAATTGCCTAGAATCTTTACAATGAAATCATTCCTTAGTACTAAAAATTCTAAAGAAGAAAAAAATGGTGCTTGAATCTTCTCAAGAAGTCACAGAGCTTGCCCTAGAACACTGCCGGGAGCAAAATTTGGCAATTTTTTAGGCTATTTTGGCCCAAAACATGGTGTTTTTCGGCTAAAGTGGAAGATGCACACTGCACAGGGCAATTTTGGGGCCCCTGAAATTTGGGGGCCCTGGGCCCGGGCCCATCTGGCCCTATGGTAAATCCGGCCCTGTATATTACCTGTTCTGGGATTTTTACACAAAGGATATACATTACACAAATTAACAGTGGTCTTCGCTGGACAAACTTGAATCAGGATTCACATCAGTCGCCCAGAACATTGAGTGCAACAGAACTTTATGATTAAGAACAAGAAGAAGACTAAGAAGACTACTGGAGAATTAAATATTGTAAATGATAATTATTGTTAATTCTATGCATTCATATTATGCAAGGATATAATCCAATCATACTATACTCGTCATTAATGGTTCAAATTTTGTTAACTTATACAAACAGTGTGCTTTATCGTGCATTCTGAAGTGAATTTGGGTAAAAGGTATTTTTGGCCTTGGTCATTTTGATCCATAACAGGTTTAGTTAAAAGGTATTTCTTTTCAATTTCAGGAAATGTTTAGGGGGTTTTGGTGGCAACATTTATATTCTAAGTCAGCTACATTAAAAAAATGAGGAATTTATGTGCACTACTTGATAACATTGTCTTAGTATCAGACAATAGATTATGATTTTGTCATAAGATACGGGAGCTTGATGATGCAAGTACTTATGGATATTTCTTAGCACACATTAGGGAATTCACCAACACTTGACAGATGAAAGATAATATGGAAATCCTGAAATATTTATGAGATATAATGATGTTATAACGAGATATCCCCAAAACGGGATATCCCTAAAGTGTTTAGGGGAGGATGTTAATGGCAAGGTGATTCAGTGGGTGTCATGGATAAGGACATTCACACGTGCAAGGTAAAAGATAAAGAGGGAACGCTTTGGAATACTTATGAGACATCCCTAAACACTCATTGAAGGTTCACTTCTACTGGGAAGATGTTAAGGGTAAGGTGATTCGGAGGGCTATGGGATAAGGACCTTTCACTCTTCTTGTCTTCATTTTTAGTCCTTATTAGTCTTTATATTTCTGCCTCATTCTCTCTCCTCCTTCAATACCACTTTCTTCACTTAGGCACCCTTTCTTTCTATATTCTTATTATCTGTATTTCAATCTCTCTTCGTCTATTTCTCCCACCTTCCTCTTTCTCTCTCCCCACTCTCTCTCGCCCTCTCTCGCCCACAGACCCGTTACCACTGACTAAGAAGACACGCTAATCTCTATACTCCGGAAAGGAGTGAAATGGCAAACACGTGCATAATACCACAATTTTAAAATTGTATCCATAGCAAATAGGGGGTTTATGACGAATTCTTACGGGGTAAAATTATGTGTGCGCAATGATAGGTATGTTGTATAATAAAGTAAAGGTAATGTTAGTTGTATAGGGCCTGATAGTTTCATATTTGCATTTACAGAATTCAATTTTGATTGATTTCGGGCGAAAAGGAAAACAAATATAACTAGGGCTCTATTTTTTTCAATTGTAGAGATAACCTGATCAATATTACTTTTTTACACTAGGTATACATTTAAAAAAAAAAGTCAACAAGATTCATTATAAGTCTGAAGACATTGTCCTCCTTTTCTTTTCCTTTTTTCTATCATCTTTGTCACCTAATCTTTCTGTCTTTATTTTTTTTATCGACTTTATTCTCGGTCTTTCTCCTTCCCCCTGGAATACGGAATACCAGGGTGGCTCTCTTTCCAAATTGGTCATTTAAAATCACTTTGCTCAAACCATTGCTCAAAAAAAACTTCTGGCTCGTGTTTGTGTTCCTGCTCCCCTGGTGAGGGCACTCGAATATGAAGGTGACGAACCTGTGTCTACCGGAGTACCACACTAGGGGCATAACTGTCTAGGATTGATATAAAAAAGGGTCATACAGTATGGGTTCCAAGAATATGGGGGTCATTGAGCTCCCCATCTTTCTCTCTCTCCCTTAGTATAATTCCATATTTGTCCATATTTGCAGTGATCGATGGGAAAACAGTTTACATTGCAATAGCATACTTTTGTCAATATGATACATGCCTTGTAAATAGGGCAAGAATGACAACATATGAAATGTGCAATACATCTTGAACAGTGATATTATGGAAAGAAGTGTTGTTGTGAAAATATCCACAAATTGTCATCAAAACTTTGTAATTTTCGAGTGGGTGGTCCCCGGGTGATCAAAGGTAACTGGGACACCCCGCGGGAACTCTGACTCAGAATGCCTGTTTGTCTTCTCTGTATCATGGTGTATAGGAAATTATGCTGAACGGGATAATGCTTTAGTGCATGTATTGTGATTTTAACTGAAGTGGGGTTTACCACTGCACTGAGCCATGTATTCAAATTAATTAATGCCAAGAGCATTTAAAGGGACATTTCGTGTTCCATAGCCTCATTCCTTTTCTTAATAAAGATGATAGTTTTATACCACCGGAAACCCCAAGCTACACTATGCTTGCGTGCAAAGAAAATCGTAAGATTCGTATTTATATTTTGTTAGAACAAAATTACAGCACAGTGGCTTAGGGAGCAATGTTTAGGGGTTATTTTGTTATCTACTCAAAACTTACCATAAAAAGAGAATGCTAAAATGGGTTAATTAAGTAAATGGAAGGTTTTGGTGAGTATATCATAAAGTCAAACATTCATTTTCAGTGTAGGTCGTAAAATATAACGCACGTTAGATGAATACATAACGGTGAATAGAAATGGACACTAGTAGTTTATTGTCAGATTCCGTAAAGAAAAACGATTTTTATTTTGCTCTATTTAAAAGTTTGATATTGAGTTACAAGTGACTTAATCAGTCTATATTAGTTTCAAGTCATTTTCTATCAAACAAGAAATTAAAGTGATATCAATATTCATTAATGACTTTGGTCAAAGAAGCAAACTGGCCTCATTGTCTAGACGGTTATCAGGATAATAATATTAGTTTAAAAATTCAATATACTAATTGAGTAAGCTCGTGCAAAAGACAGGTGCGTGTCCCAATAGTCAATATGCATCGGAATAAATGAGAATCACGAGAAATCTACGAATACCTGTCACAATAAATACACTGTACAGTAGTTAAACATTGATCCATTATTTTTTCGATTTCACATGACGTACTGGATGGATACTTTCTGAAATAAGTAAGATAAGGCTAATAAATGGGATAGAAGGTATCATGTGTGGGGACATCATGCGCCTATTCCAGTGTTTACAATGGCGGAAAGACAGGAATCCGTGTGAATGCAGAAAAAAGGATACTTTAGTCCACTGAATGTCCAGATGTCTTTGAATGGTTTCTGCAATGTATCAGGAAGAACATTGCATAGACGTGTTGATTGGGCAAAAAAAACAGTCAAAGATGGCTGACGTATTGCAAGAGTTGCAGGACTCGGGAATTTTAGTCGCAATATGATTACGCACATAAAGGACATATGGCATTTAAACACGTAATGACCTCACAAAAGTAATATTTTTGGTGCGATTCAAGGTTATCTTCTGCCTTATGTGCTAGCCACGTGACCTTTCTTTCTTCTGAGTCCTCCAGACATTCAAGGAACTTTACCTTCTCAGGGCGAATACTTCCATCCGGCACATCCGTGAAACATTTTACCCACCATCCTTTTCTGATATGTTGCAGACACCAATCATACAATTTAAACATCGGGACATTTTTGGACTATTCAAACGGATCTCCGTCTTTCTGCCATAGTAGGCACTGTAATAGGCATGATCACACCACAAGTGACACCTTCCATCCCATGTATAAGTCTAATCTAACTTATTTCAGCAAAAGGATATTGGATCAATGTCCCACTTACAGTTTGCGGAATTCTTCCTTTTGTGCAATGTAATTTGACGTCATTTGTGAAAGGACACTTAAGCTTCGAGAGCCAACCACAAATCAGGATTGTTCTGTCCCCTCGTATCGTATACTTTTTAAATTGACTAACATTCGTCCAGATTTCTGCCTTCGTCTTGCCTTGAGTAGTAAAACGACAAGAGAACCTTTGTAACAGCTGTTACCAATATTAGTTTACATTTGTTTTAAAGTTGTATTATTATGATTTCACACCACCAAATAGTATATATGGGTGTGCGCCCTTGAATTTCACTTCTCAGAAAAACCCATTGATTCTGAATATAAGCATTAAAATGAGCAGAAATTTGCATAATTTTAGCCAAATTTGGATTGGTCATGATTAGTAATATTAATTCCTGCAAGTGTACCACAGATGGGAGAGATCGAATAACTTTTAATGATTTTAAGCAGCCTTTTCTTTACAGAAACACCGGCATGGTTTTGCCTGAAAAATAGGAAATTCCCAGACATCGTAGACTTTGAGGGCCAGTCGTAAAAAATAATGACGGTCAACCTATATTTTTTTCCCAGCCAGAGGGATCAGGCAAGGGCTGATTTCAACCATCATAGCTGTCGCTTAAAACTGAGTCGCTCCTGTGAAGAAAAAACGAATAGTAATATTGGTTGATATAGTTTAGCTAATGTTTGTTAGATAAAACCAGTTACTGATGTCAAGGATTATGACCTTAGAGATTCCTATGAAATGTATTCAAACGATAATAAAGATGTCTTATGTTGGCTAGACTTTTGGATTTGGAAGCCTAGAATTAAGAACTCCATGTTAATTTGTGGTTAAAACTGTCTGGCATTATGCATTGCTTTCAACAAAAAATATGATGTGTTAAAGTATCTTACAAACTAGTAATATCACCCTTCTAGTTAGCAAACAAGTTAATCACCATCCATTTAATAGTAACAAGCATTACTAATTGCAACTTCTTTACATACAAAAATGATAGGCTTCAACTTTACCAAAAATTCAATCATAATAGAATGCTCTCGTCACTTTTCCAGTCAATAGTATCGTATGCATCTTCTCCTAGCTGAAAAACCGCGCCAAGATACGCTAGATTTTACACTCCTGCGTAGGTTGTGATAAAAGAAAATTCAATACTGCTGTCTTAGACATACCCTTAATCGAATGCACCCGACAACTAACTGATTTCCTCGACACATACAAGAACATGACCTATTTCCTTCATATACTATTCCACACAATGGGTGACAAGTACGTGAAACTTTACACTACTGTGGAGTGTAGATAATCACACAATTGTATTCCCCATAGCATGCATGGATTTTATGAGCAATTTTACAAAGGCAGTCTGTGCAAAATACATGTAGATGAAACATTTGTTGAGATTTGAACGGCGAGACTGTAAGGGGAGAAGCAACCATTGATAGATGTGGTAAAAAAGACAGCTAAACTGACATGAATTATTGGTCAATTCCTTGGACAAGGTTGAACTGGATAAGAGAAACAGCAGATATTGTACAATTTTTAAACTAAAAAGCCATAATGCACCATCTTATAATATGATCTTAAATTTCTGTTTTGACAAAACACGAAATGGAAAGTTAAAATAATTTTATTGGCGGTGGCCCTCAAGGCTGTGTTATCTATATGTTGGAACATAGTCGGTTATTTTTTATAGTTCACAGATTTGATTGTATTGCTTCCAGCTGGTTTATATTTGACTTTATTCACTTTGAATTCCGCTAAGACTTATAAGACTTATAGTTTAAAAACTGACCCGCTGGGCTGGAGGAACAATGGCTTGGGAGCGCATTAAGCAACCATCCCTGAACAAGAAAGGGATACTCCACTTTAACTTATCTCAGGCTTGGGACCGAGCCATCGAGGTGATACATGGCCGTCTATCACGTAACCAGCCTTGCAAAAAGTAAGTTCCAGTATCTGATTTAGTTCCAAAACTCTGTCACGATACATTCACTATTTGATGTAGAAGTGATATAACATGATTAATTACCATAGTTATAGGTGAAAACAATGAATGTATTGCATGTAACGCTGTAACTCAGCATCGCACAATTGATTATCAAAAAATAGACATTAAGATCATAATCGTAATTCTATGGAAATTTCACATTATGCCGAAGCCATGGAAGTTTTACTCGCACCTGTACTATTAAGTCGTGTTCACACGGTCGGACATAAGTCACTTATTACCGGTAATAAGACACTATTACCGGTAATAAAACACTTATTATATTACTTGTAATAAGTCACTTATGTCCGACCGTGTGAACGCGACTTGACAGGAGTGGTATTGTATAGTCTATGAATGCACACATGCACAAGCAGGTGATGAGCGCAGACATATTATAGTGCAGGGCAATACATTCCGAAATTGGTTTACCTATATCTATGGTAATTAATCCTGTTATATCACTACTTCTACGGCGAATAATAACACAGCGGAACTTTCATGAACGTCTCTTTTTAATATTGCGTCAGGAATATGCACCAATAGCAAAGTGAGGTTAGTGAATAACTGAAAACAGATATAAAACACACTCTTGGTTTTGGACACGATGAAAGTAATAGCAAATTATTATTATAGATTTCTGCTACTAGCGTTTGAATGACTTGGATGGCGTATATATATTACCCGATGCATAGAGGACAGGCTGTAAAAACTTCTATCGATTGCTTCAAAGTAACATGTTAGAATTCGAACAATCATTTACCTAGTAATAGTGGCTAAACACACCCATTGAAAAGTAGAGGCCATTGACGCTTTGCTGAGATTATCTGGAATATGCCATATTTGCTGCGTGTTCCAATTTTATATAGTTAATATGTTTAAAGAAATCACTCCGAGCTATTTAACACACGTGTTCCATTTTATGACACCCTTCCGCATGGTAACGGCCAAAAAAACTATGGGACGCCATTGTAAAACGATGGCACCATTTACTTTTTATGAAACGTAGAAATATCAGAGTACTTGAATGAGAGAAATATGGCGAGATATATAGAGGGATGATGTAAGAGAGTTAGTTTGGTATTTTACCTAACATTGAGAGCCACAAGTAGATTAGTCTGCAAAAAACATGCTTTAGACATAGCGTTATCCTTCGGGTAACATATAATGCAAGCTATTTACTACAATGACTAGTTTAAAATTCACCAATAGAAAGAATGAAAGTAGAGATGAGACCGCCAATGGGAACATTTTGCAATTGACAAAAAGGCACTAAGGAATTGATAGTGGAAGATGGTAAATATGAATATGAAAGGAAATAAATAATGCACCCATTTACATGGCAAAAAAAAGTATGTTAACCATGGATTCATTTGATTTTGTATGCAATTCAAAACTTCTTCAAACATATATAACTTCTCGATATCATGCTGATGCGACTAAACTCGATACTCCTTCACGTAAACTTTTCGTCCTTCCTCTTCTCATCAATTTAGAAGTGGAAATTATGTAAGTGCTAGTGGTAATGTGATACACGTAAAAAATGGCGCAGTCTATTTATCAGTTTCCGCTTGCAATTCTACGATATTAAAGGCAGAGACTCATTAATATGTGAGCTTATATAAATGATTTAAAATAGCACTTATGGGAATTTATGCCTTCTTTATAATTTTGTTTGATCGTTATCGACCCATAGTGTGCTAATGACCACTATATACTATACAGCCAAGTGGTCGGTTTGATGAACAGGTCTCAGGTTTCAGGTCTTCAATTTTTATTCCATCCAATGATAATATTAAATTTAATCATTTGGTCAGAGTGCCATGCAAAAAATACTGAAATATTTTACTCTTTTATAGCTAATTTTCGCTTAAATATGTTCGCGGAGGAACTTTGATGTGGCATTCAAACTCAAACGTTGCTGTAGGTGCTCCATGATTGAGACATATTTCACTCTATAAGCACCGGCACAGACTTCCCTTGCTATATTATAAATGTTGTCTTTTTAATGTTTTTGGTACTGCGTCGTACACTCATCGTCACCAACATACACCCGATCTAGACAATATTTCATATATTTCTTTAGGCACCTGCTCTGGGTCGAAAAACAGATTGCACAACCAACTACTAACGTGTTATGACGTCTTTTTACAAAGCGGTCTAATTATATTCCTTAGTATGTGAAGGTTATAGTCTAATATACAATGGTGAATATGCCACCGTTTACACTGATCCGTTTTAGAATTTTAACTTTAATATATGCTAAGGGAGCTAACTAAAAGATCGATGACGTCCTATAACCGTAACTAGGTTCGTTTCTCAGCCAACCCCCTTCCTCCCTGCCAGAAACGTAATAATGAAATGTTGAAAATTTTGACATTAATAATAATAATGAAACATTCCTCGGATCGATATTTTTTTTACAAATGTAATCGAGTATTTTACCCCTCCCCATAAACGAAACGAAACTAGTTTCGTTTATAGGACGTCATCGATCTTTTGGTTTGTTCCCTAAGCATGGACGTTTCTCCCGATAGCAAATGTTACATCTGTTTTTGAACATTTAGTTTCTGCTTTGACAAAACACGAATTGGAAAGGCTGTGTTACCTATATGTCATAACGTAGTCGGCTATTTATATAGTTCACACATTTGATTGTATTGCTTCCAGCTGGTTTATATTTGACTTTATTTGTTACTTTGAATTCCGTTACGCTCGAACGTAACATGGTAAGATACAAATAAAGATAAAACTTATAATATTAAAAAGACTGGCGATATCGGAGTTTAATTTCAAGCCTACCCATAATGCTCAACAAAATACACGCTTCTACCTACTTCAAACGTCATCAACAGATTAAGGAGAGAAAGAAATAGAAAAGAACCAATTGATTAAATAATTAATTAACGATTATGCAAACTTCAGCTGAAAATCTTGGTAATATTAAAGTTCTCACAATATAAAAGACATTATCGGATTTTCATAAAAATGACAAAAATCAACATCCGTCACATGTAATGCACTCGACGAAATTTTGAAAAAGATTTGAATTCATCAAAAATGCTTAGACATTCACAACATGTGTTGTATATATTATATGTGTCGCCTTTTGTGATTCAACATTTTGTCCAGCTCAAGTATTATGTTGCATCAATATAAACATAAGAGAGAATTGGCTTCCAATAAACGTATAAATCTAGCAGTTTAATATGAAATGTTTCTGACTTTAACTTAATAGAGTTTATGATTTTTCCGAGCTAATTAAAGAAACTTTCCAAACAAACAAGACAAATAATGTTATTTACAATATGAAATTAGAGCAGAAACTGACAATAATGCTATGCAATACAAAAACAAACAAAACAAAACAAAACAAAGAAACGTATCTAGCACCGATGTATTGTGGGTAAGCTTATTCCTCCGAGGTTACCTGATATGTGGCAAAACATTCAGGGAAAACGTTGCACAAGGCAACCTAACAAATTGTTGTATGCATAAATTGGTTACAAAAATATGGGTAATAAGACCCCAATTCCTTTGCGATTTTGATGAAATTGGTTGAATAGTAAAATCAAATAAAATACTTTTTCACATTGATGCATGTATCACCATTGCGCTTGAAATGCGATAATGCCCATTAGTTCCAAATCACCTCTAACGTGATATAAGATATTGTACCCTTCGGTTAACGGATAGAAAGCTAGATATTGAGATATGCATCTGCTTTGCAATAATGCAATGGTGGTACCCATTGAGAAGATGTTGGTTGAACTTGAACCTAAGGACGGCAAAATAGTGAACACGTAATTATTATTAAGTGATTTGCTCTCAAATAAAATAAGATTAAGCTTACTATTAAACTGCGTATATGCCACAAACTTGTGTCCTTCGTTTTCATTATATGTCTTTATGACATGTATAAAGTAAATTACTTTGAGCAATTGATAATCTAATTATTCCAGCAATTCATGACTACACACTAGAACAAATTAGAGATATTCATCACTATGACGTCAAAATGTAAGCGCGTCCTCACTAAGTTGTAAAATTCTGGCTATGTACAAAAATATATTATAGTCCACAATTCCACCACGTGTTTAGTCTATATAATACAGTTGGGTATACTTTGTCGAATCCCAACAGTTTTAGCATAACATAATTTTGCTTCAGCAACACATAACACACATTGTTTAGGAAGAACCCATCGTTTCATGCTAAGGTGTTATCGTCAACAATGGAATATCGCATCCGACCCTCTGGCTATGACGCACTAATGTGTGTGCGCCCAGAAAATTATACACAACAATTAAAATACACCAAAAATGCAATTTCCAACCAAAACGTTGCTATATATGACAATAAAATGTGCATTTCTGTGCAAATTAAGGCCGCTATTCACCTTACATTTTATGAAAAAAAGTTTTTGGTAATGCAGTGATTGGACATCTATCACGTCGCGTCACGTCACGTCGCGTCACGTTGAAATGTTATCAAAAGCTGATATGTTCGGCAACATCATCAGTTATTTAATTACGTTTGGCTTATGAAAAAAATCAGTACCAATGTCCGGGACACACTGTATACCTGATTCGATTGCGAAGTTACAGCATTTTTACATGTTCATGTTATAACTCTAACCAATTTCTAACTATATCTCATTTTCTTATTTACCGACATTAGCTGAGTGCACGGTTGTTTGCTGGCATGTAAAACTGCGTCATTTTAAAGAAAAGTTGAACAATGATGGCGCTATTTATCTAAAATCTTGTTTGCATCTTTACAAGTGGTAGACACTTGTAAAATGGTATTATAACATTAGCAAACAGACTAACAAATTACAGGGGAATTTTTTAAAAACTTTTTTTCATAAAATGTAAGGTGAATAGCGGCCTTAATTTGCACAGAAATGCACATTTTATAGAAAAAAGCAGGAAAAGATGAATAACTTGATATAGGAACGAAAATCTATGTAAAAAATTGCTACAAAATATATGTGTATACAGTTTATTAGTGCAATAACTGTTGGTATTATTCAGGTCTAGAATTGATCATTATAATAATGTTTTGTTAGAAATATTAATAAATGATCACATCAAACAACCGTGAGTCAATAATAAACATTTCAAATTATTACCCCTGAATATTCTTAATTTTCAGAAGGACCAATTGCGTTGTACCAAGATTTTCAAGCGCCTTTTACTCAAAACAGCCATTTTGCGTATTCGGCAATATGACGTGTTCATAATAATATGCAACGGTTCCTCTATTTCGCTCAGGAACTTTTTTACAATAGATGCGATCATTGTCAATCTAAACTTTCAGCAGACATTGATTCAATTGAGCAATGGTGCTTAGAATTAAGTTAAATGTCTAAGTATAAACCGGGATATGGTAATATGGGAGAGGATTGAAATTGGCCAAACCATTTGTGTATTTATAATGGTATTAGAACGAAACAAATAACAATTGTACTTTCCCATAACCAAGATTGTTATAGACAGGGGCTATAGTCTACCCTACAGCTATTCTTGATTCAAGGCAGTATACACCCAAAGCCCACATAGCTATGTTACTATGGTGAGTGTACATAATATATTGGTAGCTGCGTGTCAGACAGTGGCGAAGGATTATCTAACAATGATCAAAGATAACTTAAGATACAGCATTCAGCTAGAACGCTGGACAGCCGGTTCTTTAGAAATGCATAGTAGCGCTAAAAGTCGATCGATACATGTTAAAATCAGCACAATTCAGATATACACCTTTTTGCTATGAAATTGATTTTCTCGGTCAAATATCAAGCAATATTTATTTTTTCTTCAGTAATGTCAGTTAAAAATATAGTGCTTGAATCTACATTTTTTTTAAAATCCTGGTGCTCCCTAAAATCTCAAACTCAGTACTTTATCTTGAAAGCAAGCAGCATAAATAGTCGATAATTCCATTGTTCTAATCCAGGTCTCTTCTGCATTGAAAGCAAGGATTACTCGACGGGCGATTTTGTATATACAACATCATTTGGATTCTTTTGTATCCTATGCACGCCGAGGTAATGAATCTTTACAATAATACCAGTCACTGCTTTTCTCCACGTTTTGGATTTCTGGTCACGTGATTTACTGGCCCGGTTTACTCGTCATCGTCACCACAACACACCGGATGTAGACAAATAATTTCATGCGTTTCGCAAGCCGTCTGCTCCAGGCCGAAAAAAACCCCGATTCTATGTTAAAATGTCAGGATATCTCTCCACTTTAAAATTTAATAGCGGTCTAAATTCCTTTACAATGTAAATATTGTACGTTTATATTATAGTGATGAATATTCCGACGCTTATATTGATCTTTTTAGAATTATAACTTGCATGCTAACCATAGACGCGTCTCCCAACAGCAAACTTCATATTTGTTTTTGAAACACGTGATGTCGGTTTTGACAAAACACTAATGCACATATCAAATGCAACCCCGGCCCCTGGGGACCCGGGGATGGTCCGGGACTTGACATCATGTGACCCGGGATTTGACTCGAAATGTGACCCGGGGGAGCCGGGTGTTTGCCGGGACTGGTATAAGACTTGACGTCGGCCAAACCCCCGGGAAATTGGGGTGGGATTTACCCGGGGGAGGGCCGGGATTATGTCGTAACTTACCCGGGGTTTTCCAACCAGTAAAATGGGCCGTGAACATGGCCGTGGTTTGCAATAAAGGATGCCCGCATTTATGGGCCGGAGAATCATATCACTTGGTCGTACTTGAGCCGTGGATGTATATTAATAATCCACTGAGTCGTCACATTAATGTTACTCATATAAATCCATTCCAAAAGCAAAATCTTGGCTGTTGTTTCTATATTTTGCAGTAGGCTATGTATCTGCTATAAAGTTTACCATGTTTAACCAGACCACACCGGCTTCTTGACATGCACGTGAAAACTGCTAATTGCTATACGCTTATTTATGCCAAATGTATTGGTTTTTATTTTTTTACGTTAGTTTTTAACCACCAGCCGAGAGTAAAGTTTTAAATTATTAGGCCTACACTCAAAAACAAAATTGACCGTGAAAATAAAAGAATCCATGATACTTTTGTGACATCTGCAATCGATTGCTACATGGCCATAATACTTAATAGAAGGCTATATACTACAGGTAGTGTACATGTTCTTTATAAATTCTCGAGCTGTATTTTTCTTCTTTAAAAAAATAATTATAGGTGTATGATATAAACATTGAATTCAATGTCTTGTGTTAAATATGCAGATTTTCAAAACTGTATTATATTTTGGAGGGTATTATATATGTTGGAGGGTTTAACAATATCATTATTCCCAAATAGTTGAAAAGAATGTTTTAAATAATATCCGCCCATGGCAACCTTGTGAAACAAAATATTAACAACTTGTGCGCCAAAAGTTTGATAGATGGTCATTTGATTTTAAACAAGATACAAGGTAGGCCTATTTGGATGGGGTATGGGCCTTTACAGAATAGCCTCATTATAATTGAAGTTGCATTTTGGATTGACATCAAAAAAAATCATATATAGGCCAATAATATTATGTTCTTAAAATGTTTATGCAAAGATCGAACATTCGCCACTCCCGTATCCTGGGCTTGTTTCGTTCATATCTTTGATGTTTTTAAACATATAGACCTACATTTGTACATGTAGGCCCTATATCAATATGATATTCCTAGTATATTCACAGCATTTTCCGACCCGCCATTCATGCCTCGTAATATTTAAAACAAGCATGCATATTGAAGACATACCTGCCGAATTTGAGCCCGCATGACAAGATTGCCGCGATATTAAAACCATATTAAGATCCAGGCCTATATCCAATGCTCAGGGCCGGGAACTTGGACCGAGGAATACCCGGGGTTTGCATCGGTTTGCATAGGATATTCGCCCCGGGGGGCCGGGGAGTGGCTGAGAGTTTTGCCCGGGTGGGTCCGGGACTGGCCAGGTGTTTACCCGGGACTAGAACTTTTAAACCCAAAATCCACGGCCCACGACCCGGCCATCCCCGGGTCCCCAGGGGCCGGGGTTGCATTTGATATGTGCATAAATGGAAAGTTAGTACAATTCTAGATTTGGCGGCCCTCCAGGCTGTGTTATATACAGTAAGCCAAAAAATTAAGTTACCAGTTATGTTTACTTCCTGTATATCTTAAACAAAGACAGATATGTCATAATTCTTCTTTTAGCTCGAATTTTTCAAGAAATAACGACACGGCGATCCCAAAACCCAAGAAAAAAACCAATTTAAAAGTTGCAGTTTGCTGCATTAAATACCCTATTAATTTGTACACAAAGCGTTCGTGAACAAGACAACTAGTGTTGCGCTTCCATTGATTAGCACGTTAAAACTAGCGTCGTGCTTTCATTGATTAGAACACAAAAGTGCAACTTTTGATTTCGTTTCTTCATTAGATTTTAGATCACCGTTTTTTTAATTCTAAACCAATTTCAACAAATAAGGCCTTCAGCTCTGATTTAGAGAGAGAGAGAATGTGAGATATATAGCTATAAGAGGAATGCGAAGAGATATTGGATTATTATAACGAACACATTGATTTAAAGCACATTATAGTAAACGTAGAATGGTCGACTTTAATCATGCTGAGTAGGTAAATCTGCAGTACAAACACCCCCACACTCCCACAAAAAAACCCCAAACTACAAAAAACACTTTCATGCATGTTTTGACCAAATATTTACATAGGCGTGTTTTCTTTTTCAGCAATGATAATGTTGAAGTAATAATAATAATGATAATAATAATGATAATTAATTGTAATAAAAATCTGCAGTACAAACACCCCCTCCACCCCCCACACACACACACCCACCCCCTCACACACAAAAAAACCCGAAACAGAACAATATTGTTTTCACTTTTGAGTGTTTTGGCCACTGGATGGTGTTCAATATACAACCAAATTCAGTCACTCATAGGCGTGTTTTCTTATTCAGCAATGATAATGTTGAAGTAATACTACTGGCCACTGGGTAGTAACTGTTTAACGGGACTCGTAAGTTTTATTCACAACAGTTTCAAAATATTCTTGTGCTTTTTGACGTACAAAAATTAATTGTTATGACCAAGCTTAACATTTCACCTATTGGGAGAAAAACTAAATATAATAAAGAAATTATGCAGAACATAGTTTTGTGTTATCTGTTTATTTGTTCCTGATCGGAAGTCATATAAGATAATAATATTATTTACCAGTTAATTTCCTGTACAATTAAACAAGTGGCAAAAACTGCAAAGATGACCTATTGCGTTAAGTTTGATCTTTATGACGTCATACGTCAGGATAGTGGGTACGCTAATTGATTTGCTTAATAAATCTCAACTGAAGCTCACTATCAAAATACGTTATACTAAGAATCAAATACCACGGACAGATATGTATATACAGGGTGTCCCAGAAAAAATTACCGGGCAAACTAATTTGGCCATAACTTGAGAATTAAGCAACCAAATTGTAAAATTTAAAAAGCAGCGTGTAGTCCATTTTATTTTGCATCTTATATGTCAATTTTATTTGAATCAGTTGACCAGTTGCGAAGAAATGAGCGATTACATAACACATGCACAAATTCACTTCATTCCAAGTTTGCAAGAAAGTTCACTCAACACAATGCACTAGTGGTTAACATGCTTTATATTTTGTTTGGTGAAATCCTTCTTGTTCTTCTTAAACAATCTGTTTCTTACAAACAAACTTTACAATATTAAAATGAAATCTTGCATGATACTCAGTACTTGTTAATATCTTTCTTCGTTTAGAAAATGTTAACATATTGGACAACATAAAGAATGAATTCGAGCTGGTTAAAAATATCGGTTTTCTTTTTTATTTTTGGAATTTTTCCAAGAAATGGTAATACAATCTTCTTAAATCTTGTAGGGATGGAAGGAAATGTCCAAACGAGTAACCCTGTTAAATGAGGATTGGACATTATGTTGTTCCGCCTTGCACTCATTCTGGGATTGCGTTGGAAGGCTTGTCTGATAGCGGCTATGTTGTGCTAAGTACGTACAGTTCTTGGTCTCCCTGACCTGCCCTTTTTCAATGACCTGCCCTTATTCAGGTTGAGGCTCGTACATTTCTCCTGATACTTTTTGAAATTGTTCCTGATTGTTTGTTCACAAGGAGGCCTTCTGCGATATCGCCGTCTGATATCTTGCTGGGCCTGCACAGCACTGCGTGTTTCTGCATATCTTAAGACAACGAAGGCCCTTTGACGGGCAGTAAACTGTTCGCCAACCATGTTTAACAAGAAACATTGAAGCAAGGGGCATAGACTGCACTTCTATAAGTGAAGTACAATCTGAGTTTGACAGCTAGGTCTATATGCTGGTTGTCCAGTTATTATCATGTTAATTAAAAACCCATTGTTAAACCATCATTTATAAAATAATGTCCACTCCAACCAACCTGTCGGAATATCAAAAACCATTGTTGGAAGACGGGATGAGTTGTTGGGCTTGTTGTTAGTTTTTGAGATGTAATGTCTTCATTCATCAGCTTTACCCTCATTCATTGACTGAATTCAGGTCGTCCACGTTCAAAGGTGAAAGCATGAATAACAAAACATTATCGATTATAAAATAGATACGAGGACTAGATTTAATGAGATACACAGAACTTAGGAAGAGGTGAGCGAATATGAAAAAGGGCCTTTTGATCAAACTTGGAATGAACTGCATTGACGCATGCATTATGTAATCGCTCTTTTCTTCGCAATTGGTCAATCGATTCAAGTAAAATTGACAAGTAAGTTGCAAAATAAGATGGGCTACACGCTGCTTTTTAAATTTTTTGATTTGGATGCTTAATTTTCAACTTACAGCCAAATTAGTTTGCCCGGTAATTTTTTATGGGACACCCTGTATACTTTGTTGTTATATGGGCATTAATTGAAGAATTGATAATTGAATGTATATT
Source organism: Amphiura filiformis (assembly GCF_039555335.1). Classification (NCBI taxonomy): domain Eukaryota; kingdom Metazoa; phylum Echinodermata; class Ophiuroidea; order Amphilepidida; family Amphiuridae; genus Amphiura; species Amphiura filiformis. The sequence goes on from NC_092628.1 coordinate 6,139,284, forward strand.
CCAGCAGGTTCATGTAACCTTCTTTAGGACTATGCATGTTACGAAATCTATATAAGAACAAATTAATCGAATTTGACACTGGCGCCTTTAACATCATGACATATTTAAAAAAATAGGAGGGCTGAAAGCAAAGTATATTATTCATGTTATTATTAATATATTTTTTTCGAGCTTTTGTATTTTTGTTTGAGAAGATAGTAATCAAAAGTGCATCTCAGGTAGTAAAAGAGTGACCATGTGTAGTAATACTGAGAACTCAGTGGAGAGGGAGGATGTCTTCCAAATTCACTTAACAATCCCACGAATCCACGATCTGTAGTGCGACGGGTTATTAATGGATTAAGAACAGTATAATAACAACGCAGACGTTCTGTATCAAAATGATTGTCATCTATTAGTTGGTTTTGAGCCCCCCTCTCCCCCTCCTTCCCTTCCCACTTCCAATGCTCTCTCCCCTCTGTTTCTCTTTCTCCCTTACCCTTACCCCCTCCCCCTCACACACACATACCCTCTTTCCCTGGCGATCTCTTATATCTCTCTCTCTATTCTCCAATAAATAAATTGAATAAAAGTTAGTTTAAACCAGCTTTCTATGATATTGATCTTCCGTCATGCGACATGCACATAAATAGAGTTGTGTATAATAGTGTTTATAACACTGAAATCATAATCTGTCAAGTGCCTATTGTAATGTCTGTGGAAATATTTCGATGGTCTATATATTTTCATAGTGAAATCAGCTTAGGCTAATTCGTAGTCTCAAGTCAATGCTTTCAACATTACGATCCACACCACTTATAAGAAACTGAAACCAAAACCGAAACTGACTGACACAAATGTTCGGTTTTAAACAAAAGGTAGAAACAATGAGTTCGATATGGTTAGGCAGGACAATAGGAAACCACGTGACCAAAACCAAAACCAAAACTAAAACTATATATTTGAAATGAGGCATTGTCAATTACCTTAAGGTTAAATACCAATAATTATGTATTACACGGGTTTCAATGGGAAAATGTCTAATTTCGGGTGGAATTTTCTCATATTCAGAACTCTCACAGTTCAATGCCACTAATATCAGGTGAAACTATATGATTTAGATGCCAAATGATCAAAAATTCAACATAGGTTGACTTGAGACTTTTCTTATTTTAACGCACTGAACCGTAAACACCTTAAAATGACAGTGCGCCCTCGAAGCTGAAAGATACAATATGAATATGAATTTTGGTACTATTACAACAAAAATGTCATATAATGAGAGAAAATGTACCATTTTGAAGCATCAAACTCTAAAAAGTACTTTGTTGGCTATATAACTTGATCAATGATTTTAATGCAGTCTTTTCCTATTAGTGGTCTTTAACCTTAAGTAGATATATCACGATAATGATAAGGTGGCACTACACCCCTTGATAAATTTGTGAATATTTTTGCATTTTTCTCAAAAGAATAATAACATACTGGTAACAAAAGTCATTTATATTATAGGGGCAAGGAATCCAGATACTACAATGGAATTTCAGTGACGGGTCAAATGTCAAAATTGGTATTCTCTGATTTTGCTACAAATGGTCTCACATTTCTCCGTTTGCAAAAACGTTTAAACAACAATAATAGTTTGCCAAATCTCAGGTGGGTTGTTATTTAAGTAACATGGACAATAAGATCAAATTACATTGAGCCCTGTTGACCGTGACCTATTTTGCGATGTTACATATGTATAGCAAAACATTTTGAACAAGATTTTTCCCGTTTTAATTATTTTTCCAAAGGATCAATGAGACCTGAGACCAGGTAGATTAAAATTAGGGCATTTGTCAATTGTAAAAGCATGTGGACCCGAAAATTTGACTTTGATCTTTTTGCCTATAACTCATGAACTGTCAGACAGCTAAACTATACCTTTTCTGAACCCTTATGATAAAAGCAATACATTGGTATGGCTTTTTGAAAAACAAGATTTGATTAACGTTGTTATTTCTTCCCCTGCATAAGGGGAAAATTTTGGATTTATGCAAATTAGGCACTGTTCCACTACTTGGATTTTTGGGGACTTTTGATGTGTTGTATAATTTGCTTTTCTGAAATGAATGGTGATTAAATGTTTTTTGTTCCAATAAGTGAAGGGTTAATTCCTTCATTTTTCTTAATTTGACTGGGCTGTTATGCGATACACATTTTATTAGTAATTGAATGCCCTTCTGACTGCGTCATTTCAATGTATTCAATGTTTGTAGAGTTGTCGTTGCAATTTACAACGATTTGTGTTGATCGATATTCATGATATGGGGGATCAAGTCTTTTTGATCTTGTATTATTTTCTCTGCAGATTTTTTCACATCTGTTTGCACTTTTATGCCAGTAATTGAAACAAGTATTCCAGTATGATGTTTCTGTCTTTAAAGGCATCGTTGCATGGGTATTGCGTTGCTTGATGTCCTCATGTGTGGGTCAAATTATCGGCATCTTGGATGATGGCCTCTTTAGAATGACCATGGAATCGACGGCTTTTCCCGCGGGTATTTTCCGACTTGTCCCTAGGTTGTTTAGTTCTATTATATATACGTTGCCTTTGATTACAATGTGGTTTGTTATGTCTGACCTAAACTTTCCAATCAGCCAAAACGTAACCCTAAAAAATATCACTTATCATGCAATATTACGATCTTCGCACATATAATGTAGGTGTACACAGCGGTTTCCTTCATAATCCTTTACAACATGATCACAGTCTTAAAATCGTTACATTACAACTCCTTGAAATAAGCTTTTTTTTAAAGTTTAACAGTTTTATGGAATATTAATCGTACAACAATTTTGAATATTTAAGGTAATTCATGATGAGTAAATGAACTTAGGAGATATATTGTGAGAATTATGATTTGTTAACCCTTGATCAAACCGCAACAAAGGCTAGTGAATAATTGAAAACCAAAATAAAATGTACGTTTGGTTTGGAAGTATTTAAAGACCTACTTGTTATGACAGATTCCTAGTAGAGTGTGGATAAGCTTGGCTGACGATATTTCATAGAAACTATTATCGATTGCCTCAAAGCGACATATTAGAATTGGGTAGATTATTTACCTACCAACGGTGATACGTACATATAGAGGCTATTGACGCTTTGCCGAGATAATCTGGAATTTCCAATATTGGTCGACTGTTCCAATTTGAATTTTAAGTACATGTTCCAATTCCATCACAATCTTTTGCATGGTAATGGACAAGAACTGGGGAAAGTCATCGTGAATCGGCGGCATCACGAACTTTTAAGACAATAAGAGTAATAGAGTAATCCAGCGAACACAAAAACATGTTCTTAAAACATTTATTCAAAAGGCTTTTAATAACATTCATATGTAATGCTATACAAAGGTCATGAAAACGTTTTTAAAACGTTATATTTTGGGGGAACATTTTTGCAAAATATTATGTCAACACTTGAATAACATTCTATTCAGAATGTTTTGCATCGTGTTTCCAAAAATGTTAATGAATGTTATTAAAACATTTTATACCCTTTATTTAAACGGTATTTAAACGTTTTCTGTAAAACGTTTTCTGTTTGCTGGGTAACCTAAGACGAGAGAAATAGAGAGATAATATCGTTATGAACACGGCAGAGTGCCGAATACGCAAAATTGCTGTTCTGAGTAAACGGCGTTTGAAAATCTTTTTTTTCTCTTTACACCTCAGTGAGGTTGGCGAAACGCCTTTATTTTGTTTAGTTTATATATCAAGCTCAAAAACTTGCTATTCCACAATATTGCGGCTCAAAAGCCACGACATGTAAATTAACATTATCAAAACATTATGTATAACTTATTACAGTATATTCAAATGAACCTTAAGTTCATCCCAGACATTTTGATTTTCTTTTATAATTGTTGGCACATTTTCTGCATTTGTTGTTATTTCATTCAATCTTTCTACTTCATTTGGACACCGAACTATTTGTCTTAGCTCAAAAAGAGTTATAAAACGATTATTGATTACAATATCACTTAAGTACATTATACCAGCATCTTTCCACTTCTTAAACATAAGCAACTTATTTCTAAATTTTATGTCATTATTGTACCAGATTATTTGATCATGAAGTACTCTTGCTTCGTGTAAAGAGGCATCAGCATTCTTTTTTTTTCAACATAAACCAAGATTTTAGTACCTCTGTGTAGAACTTGGGAATTTTTTCTTTTGTTACTTCCGATACATTAGAGGACTTACATTCTAAATTAAGTACAAAATCTAGGCCTCCTATTTGATTAAACCAAAATTTTGCTATTTTTATCCAAATACCATGATCATTTTTGCAAAGTAATCTTGAAATCCATTTAATTTTTAGAGCTCTTATTTGGCTTTGCAGGTCTATCATTTTCAAGCCACCATATTCCATGTATCCCGTTATCGTTGTTCTTTTGACTTTTTCCCTCTTTAAACCCCAAATAAATTGAAAGAGCATTTTGTTTGCTTCTTTTATCACATAATCTGGTACATGTATAGAATATGCACAATATAGAAGTTGTGAAACACCAAAAGTCTTGACAACTGATATTTTACCATAATATGATAGTTTTCTGGCTTTCCATCCGTTCAAAGCAAGTTCCATTTTCTTTAAATTTTCAGACCATATCAATTTATGACATTTCTCAATATCTTTTCCAAAATACATACCTAGACTTTTAATAGGTTGTGTTGACCACGAGATAGTTGTTTGGGGAATGTTAGGGGGACTGTCTCCCAACCAAATACCTTCTGTCTTGTTTTTGTTAAGCCTAATTCCCGCAGAATCACTAAATTTGTCAATTGCTTCCAATGCTTTCACAACTGATGTTTCATTTCTGACAAGTAAAGTAGTATCGTCAGCCAATTGGACTAACTTAATCTCTAAATCAGACTCATTTCCAATTTCGATACCCTGTATTTGCTGGTTTTGTTTAATATCCCCAGATAAAAATTCTACCGCTATTATGAATAAAAGGGCCGAGAGAGGACATCCTTGCCTAATACCTCTGCTGATTGTAAAAGATTCGGATAACCATCCATTTACAGAAACACAACTATTAATGTTACAATATAGAGTAGATACCCATTTTCGGAACTGTTCACCAAAACCCATTTTGATTAAGCATTTATCAATAAACGGTATTTCTAGCGTATCGAAAGCTTTTCGAAAGTCAACAAATAATACTGCACCCTCCTGTTTATTATTCGTACACAATTCTATCGCATCTTCTATCAGACGAATATTTTGGCCACTAAAACGACCCTTCACATACCCTGTTTGCTCCGGATTTATCACTTTATCAAGAACTTTGTGTAATCTCAGTGCTTGATTAATGGTCTCGATAGTACAAATACGAGTAATGATAATGATCAAAAAAAGAATGATAATTTTATGTTCAGGTCCATCCTTGACTTACCTCTCATATCACCTGATTTTGTTGATAAGGAAATTCGTAAAATGAGTGCAACCAAGGCAACTGGTCTTGATGACTTAAGCTGCAGAATTCTAAAGTTAGCTCGTCCTGCAATAATTGAGAGTTTAACATACATTCTAAACCTTTCTTTATCAACAGGCGTGTTCCCATCTGCATGGAAAGAGGCTAAAGTTATTCCGTTGCACAAAGGTGGTGATCTTGATGACACAAACAACTACAGGCCTATATCTATCTTGCCTGTTGTCAGTAAAATTATTGAGAGGGCCGTTCACAATCATGTGTATTCTTATGTATCGCAACATGAAATTCTTAATGAGCACCAGTCTGGTTTTCGTCCTGGGCATTCAACAGAATCAGCCCTTGTTGATATGGTGGACGACTGGCTCTCTAATATCAATTCTGGTAAAATGACGGGCATGGCCCTTATTGATTTAAGGAAGGCGTTCGATACCGTGAATCATGATATCCTGATTAATAAACTTCACGATATTGGAGCATCAAACAACACCCTCAATTGGTTTAAATCCTATCTGAGTGGCAGAATGCAAAGAGTGTCGTTTAACGGAGTTGTTTCAGATACATTACCCATTAATACAGGTGTTCCACAAGGCAGTATCCTTGGCCCACTTTTGTTTATAATTTTTATCAATGATATGCCTAAAGTAATAAAACATGGTAAGATTTCTATGTATGCTGATGACACTACATTGTATGTCAATGAAAATGATGTTAACATTATGTCAAATAAGCTTACGGAGGATCTTGAGGCGATAACTAAATGGCTGCAAAAAAACAAGCTTTTCCTCAATACAAATAAGACTAAAGTAATGTTATTAGGCAGTAGTGCAAGATTACGTAAAGTGGATGAAGATTCTTTTTCAGTAATTGTTAATGGTTGTAAACTAGAGAGAGTTAACAAGGCTAAATGTTTAGGTGTTTTAATTGATGATGAATTACTGTGGCATAAGCAAGTAAATTGTGTTATTCAGAAATTGTTCTGTAAAATATCTCTTTTAAGACGTCTGAGCACATTTCTTGATAGTAACACCCTTAATATCTTGTACAAGTCATTGATTCAACCCTGTTTTGACTATTGCTGTGTTGTATGGTTTGGTCGATATGAAAATGATGTACACAAACTCAATGTCTTACAAAAACGATGTGCTAGAATTATTTTGAGCGTTAATTCCCAAACCTCGTCTAATGTTATGTTTCCAGTATTAGGATGGAATTCACTGTATGATCGTTGTAAATATTTTAAAGCACTGCTGATGTTTAAATCTTTAAATGGCCTGGCGCCATCATATCTTTCTTCCAAATGTAAATATGTATCTGATAATCATGGCATTCATACAAGACAAGCTGCAGCTGGTCTGCTAGCGTTACCACCTTGCTCTAATGGTAATGATACCGAATATTTTAAATTTTCTTTCTCGTACAGTGGTGTTGAGGTATGGAACAAAATTGATTATGATGTTAGGAACGCCTCAAATGTACAATGTTTTAAGAATATGTATAAGTTTAAGCAATGAAGTACTTCCATGGTTTAAGCCGGGGGTTTAAGCTATAATATGATGTTATTAGTGGTTTCATATGTATTTAACAGTGTATTTATATAATAGAGATGTTCAATTGTTTGGGTTTTTTTTTGGTCAAATAATTGTTCCTCTAGTTGGTGCTATATTATTTTGTCATGCTGGTTTGATTTGATATGTGTTAATAATTTTTGTTGTATTATATGTAATTTTAAATTTCTGTTGTGCAATTGTTATATGATGCAGGGCCCCGTGTAAGAACAGCATTTTTGCTGATCGGGTTACCCTGGGTAAATATGATGTAATAAATAAATAAATACATATTTTATAGTCATAATTGAGCAATGAGATAGGACGCCAATTATCTAAATTCGATCTATCGTTTGAAAATCTTGGTACCATTCCATTGATCCTTCTAAAAATTTAGAACATTCGTGAGCACTCATTTGAAATGTATATTATAGAAGTGAATGTACACGAATTATTTACAACACTTGCATGTTCTGAAACAATCGATATATCCCTCAAAACGCGTTTTAACAGCTATTCGGCTTTATGCTGTATCCAAAATGTCTGTACTACTGCCCAGAGAGAGGTGTAAACGTATAAACCATAGCACGCATTCTTAATTTGGAGCTTTTGTGTATAAATTACTGGTTGTCCTAAGGCTATGTAGACTTAACTTGCTATATAAGTTAGAAATAGTCATCCCTGTAATATTTAGCCAAAACTCGAGGATTATAAAGCAGAAATAACAATATTGGCCTATATTTTGCGTATGATTTTCCTGGATTTTCCAATTTCACTGGGGCGTACTCACATTATTAAACCACAGCAATATCATGTGGGGAATGTTTGTACTTATTTTGGTATCACTGGATAGAATATTCCAACAGCTATACGTTGGTACCAAATATATTAGTATAGGATATGTAATATAGAAAATTCGGGGTTTCCCGCTATGCAATACTATTGATCAACCTGATTTGTACAGCTAAGTATACGATTCGTCTCGCTGCCGAATTCATTTATCGCACTTAGGCGCGATTCGTCCAAATCCAAATTCAATAACTACGTCGTGGAGTAAGATTTATCATTAATTTTTGGTGGAAATAAAAGATAACCTGAAACATAATCATAAGCATACAAAAACTCAATTTGCTCAAAATTCTCGATTCGTCACTCTGCCAAATTCATAACGATATAAGAGGGACGTACGTCATACATATGGGTTTTTTATCCGTCTTAAAAAATTACGCCCAAAATAAATCGACTTCAGCTACAGCAAAATTCATGATTTTTCATTTCGCTCTTGTAAAAAAGTTTTTTTTACTAATTGCTTAGTTTTAAATGACGTGAGGTCATCCCAATAAGAATGATCAATCGCTCCTGCGCCCGAACTTCTTATCTGATCATGCATGGAGGGTGCGATGGAGAGTTTTCAGTGCACGTATCTGCTCCCCCAACCGTTACGAGTTTTAAAATATTGGACTCGACTACGTCTTGTCCAATATTTTAAAACTGATAGCTAGACAAATTGTAAATATGGGCTCAATCGATCCCATTTTATTTATATCAGTATTGCTTCGGTGACGTATGAACTTGGAAAACACGGAGCTAAGACCATTGGGCCACTCGTGGGACAATCGTCTCACCACCTGACAAAGACCCAGGATTTTATGAATAAAATCAAGGACCTTACTCTGGATGATAGCGAAATAATAACTTCCTACGACGTGTGTGCTTTATTTACATCTATACCACCGGACGCCGCTATACAAGTTGTAAGGGACAATTTAGAAAAGGATTCCAATCTTAGCGATCGCACTGACCTTACTGTTGAACAGATTGTGGAATTAGTCACGCTTTGTCTTAAAACCACGTACATCTCACACAATGGCAAGTTTTACACTCAGCAATTTGGTTGTGCAATAGGTTCAAGTGTCAATCCAATTGTTGTGAACTTGTATATGGAAGCATTTGAACAAGGGGTTCTGAAAAAGTACCCCGGCACCCCCCCCCAGCTGTGGTTGAGATACGTGGACGATACAGATCTTCAACAAGTTCACGCAGGAAGAGTGTGAGAATATTCAGTTGCCTTTTCTGGACTGTTTAGTTCACCGCAACACTGATGGCAGCCTAACCTCCACAGTATACAGAAAGCCTACTCACACGGACCATTACCTTCAATTTGGCTCCAACCACCCCCTCATTCACAAACTTGGGGTTATAAGAACCTTGCAGTACCGCGCAGACACTCTCATTAGTGAAGAGGAGTCCAAAGTAAGGAACTCAATCACATCCAAAAATCTCTTAGCACCTGCGGTTACCCAAACTGGGCTTTCCAGAAAGCTAAGACAAGAAAAAGAAAGATCAGACCTTGGCAAGCGCGCAGAACACGAATCAAATCACCAATTCAACGCACGTTACCATACCTTACGTCGCTGGCCTTTCAGAGAGGTTAAAGAAGAGCTTAAATATATTTGGCATCAACACGTCTTTTAAGCACACTAACACCCTCTGCGGCAAACTAGTCAAGGTCAAAGACGAACCTCAAAGGATAAACGTAGCATCGTCGTTTATGGTATCTCAAGTGCAGAAAAGGACTGTAAGGACTCTTATATCGGAGGAGAAGCAAAACAATCCCTTAGAGCTAGGATTGGCCAACATCGCAGGCCTAGCTCTAACGAAGCTCAGAACTCGGCTGTTTCACCCACAACAAAGTCACGGGACATACCTTTAATCCGGAAGATGTCATCATTCTGGACAAGGAGGAACGCTGCAGCGCTGGTTTCAAAAGTGGTGTGCGCGAAGCCGTCCGGGCGAGAGTCAAAAGCCCGCAGCTGAAAAAAAAACCAGGAGGACGCTTTCAACTCTCACACGCTTGGAACCAGTCACTGAAAGGAATTGATCGCCGTCTCTCACGTGACCAATCGCCCTTATTCAGTCACCTGATGATGTCCGATGGTTTCAACCCACGAAAAGTTGTGTTAACGAAACGTAAGTTCTAGTATTTGATTTATTTATGTACTATCGATGTGAACTCTTTCTAGTGTAATTTTTGCTGCTAGGTCTCGGGTGCTAGGTACGAGTATGTTTGAAAAGCAGAGATGTAACGCCATTCAATTACACAGTTGTTATATATATTCCACGAGTTGTTTTATTAATAAGCACCAGACATGTATTCCTGGTCATGTGATTCACCCATCTTCACCAAAATACAAGAAAACAAAGTAATTATTATACATCTTCATTTATCGGGGTTTTGAATATGATTAAGAGGAGGCAAATGAAACCCGCTATTCACGCTTTCGGTCATAGGTGATCTGTTTACGGTTATATGAAAAGTGAGCATTTTTAAGTGTCACCAGATTAAAACTTGTTATATCGCTGAACCGAAATGGATAACCTAAATATTTATATAAACATTCTGTAGTATGCAAGACTTCTTAATATTACATATTCGTTTTTGGTGCGTAGTTTAACTTTAATACAGCACAGTTAAAAGTAAGAAACAAGTAAAGTTAAAAATTCATTTATTGACCTAGTAGCATGAGTACTCGCGGCAACCGCCGCTTAGCTCTTACTGCCACTTACAGTGCAATTGAAAATGAATTTCAACTACTTCACACTTTAGAACGCCATCACTTCATGCTGATAAAATGAAACTCGATGCTCCTTTATGGTATTTTATCGCTCTTCCGATGTTATTTATTCTTTCTTTGTTGTTGTTGAAATGAAATATGTATCGCGGTTTCCTTTTAGAATACTACATTACTGGCTGGGTATCGAGCTTTGACCTGATTCCAAAATCGGTATTTTGATGGCGGTAATGTTGAGAGTAATCGGGTAACAAACCAGATTATATTTGAATTACAATAATAATGATAAATTAAAAATAATAAATTATTAAATAAAATATAAAGGAAGAAAGAAAAACATAGAGAATTACATTTTCACAATTATCAGACTATTCTTGTTCTTCTTGACGTACTTAAGAATCTGGATTTTTGTTTACATTATGACCAATATAGAGGAAAAATTGAAATGAAGGAATTTTGAATTTCTTTGTTCCGGATCGGAAGCCAGCTAAAATAATACATAATTTAATGGTGAATTTCCTGTTTAGTGAAACAATTGAAATCAACTCTACTAGACCATTTATATACAGAACTATACGACACAAAGCGACTACAAAAACATGCAGCCCGCGTGATTTGATTTGTAATCATGCCAAACTTGTGTTTTAATATCTGTGCAACTACATATCATGAAAACATTAAACTGTAGCCCCGGTGTGACCTGCTAAACCCGTTCTACATAAAAGCAGAGGATGTTTTTTTCAACCTCTTTAACGCAACGATGGGCAAACAGACGCCGCAAAGGTGGATACCTTATTATGTCTTGACTTGCTTTAACTGTTTCAATCAATTTCTAATGAAGCTAACGATTAAAATACGTCAATCATCAAATGCCACGGACAAATATATGTCCTTTGTTTGTATATAGGTTTTATTTGTGAAATTGAAAATGTAATGTAGATTCCAGCAGGTTCATGTAACCTTTTTTTAAATGTATTTACTAAAATGTATATTACCAGAGCAAATTAATATGAATTTGACTCTGGCGCCCTTAACATAGAGAGGATCACCGAAATTAAAGCAGCATAATTGGTTTGTAATTACTTACAGAGGGGGAAAGAGAGTGTGTGTGGGGGAGGTAAGGGCATTGAGAAAGAGAAAGAGATGGGAGAGAGCATTGGAAGTGAGGAGGGGGAAAAGGAGACACTTTAGGGAAGACGAGGTTATATATAATATAGGTGGGGGAGAGGGGAGCCTAGGTAAGAGGTATGGGTTGTGCTTACTGGGGATAGTAAACTCATAATCAAACCATCTCCATGCATCGTTTATGTTTCGTACAAACAAACAAAATCCCTACCCCACCCCACCTCTCAATATACGCGCATGTATATGATTTCTGGGCCTAGAACACTTGGTGTAATTATACGGTGATTTGAAAGTATGCCCGCTTCGACAGAGAGCATCAACTGTCGGCCGCGGGGATACATTTCCGATAATCCTGATAATAATTGTGTTAGCACAATAGGCTATTGTATACTTATGGCTATGTACCCTACACTGTGTCCTCCCAGTATAATAGTGTTAAGATTGCAGACCAGATTTGCTCTACTTTTTAATCCCTTGATTGTTCGTTTCTGAACAAAGGAGAAACCAAAACTTATAATTTGAAACGAGGGACTGATCTACTTCAGCAGAGTCCGTGGAATTAAAGTTAAACATAGCAAAGGATAGCACGTTAATTTGATTAAACTTCAGGATATAAGACGTGATTGCAATAGAGCAAAATGTAAACCACATGGCGCATTTAATAATGGTACATTAAATCAATCATTCGAACGGAACTTATTCTTTTACTTTCTTATATTAAACCACTTCACACGCTACCATTTCCCAAAAGGAAACTTTTCCTTTAACAGCTGTACTCGTATGACAGTGATACCGTAAAATAATGATCAAAATTAAGTATACATTAAATCAATCAATAAGCAAATTTGACGCTAGTTAAATATACTTACTTATTAACTATCCTGGTGATAAAGTTACACTTTTGAAACTATTTTACTCAACTTGAGTAAAAAGGTCACACTTCAACAAATTGAGTAAAAAAATTACTCAAATTGAGAAAATAATGTACAACATTGAGCTCATACAGGGTGAGTCAAAAAAACTGCAATAGAGCAAAGAATCGATATTTATGTAAGAACCAAATCGAACTTTCCCAATATTGAAAAATTCTATAAATGCTACACTCAATGGCCACTTTCTGTGAAAATATAATAAGTGAATCGCAACTACCGTTTAATTTTGATGAGTCCTTTTGTTGCGATACCCAATTTCGTTATTTGTCCACGAGGTACCATGTATTTTGAATGAAAGCACACATTGCGCGGTAAAGGCACCATATCTGAAACTGACTTTAACTAAATAAGGTTCATTTAATTTCTTTTTTTCTGTTCAAACACACTTTCTAACATTACTTTAAGTCCTTCATATCTCACTCGACTCCAACTCCAGTTTTTTAATCCCAATATGTCCAACTTACTGGATATTTTGTAATTCACTCCATTTCAATTTGCGCGCATTTCATTTTGACATTTGTAAAACCCGCCTGCACATTTGTATGTTTTTGATAGAGAATAAACATATTTAGTAAAGGTAAAATGAAAATAACAACAAATAATGTTTCTTCTCCTTAAACAAGACCAAGGGCAATATCACTTTGGATGCTCCATTTTATTTCAATGCCAATGAGGTTAAGAAAATGACAGTTGTTCCAAATCTACCTTACACAGAGTGGGCTCACATTCAAATTTTAGATGTCTCTTGGACAAACATTAAAATTAGGTAGCGCTATAAAATGTGTCATAAAAACAAAACGATAAATGCTAATTCCTTAATTTTTTAACACAATGTCACTGATGGATATACCATATGTAAAATGTTTTCAAACCTTTTTTACTCACCCTGTATTATGAAATAATACTCTCAAATGTAGGTACTATTTTCCTCAAGTTGAGTTATTTTATACTCATTTTGTTGGGTTGTGACTTTAAAAAAATATTTTTAAGAGTGTATGCATGCAATTGCGTCTTTTGGTTGTAAGAATATTTAGTTTTTAGGTTTTAACTTCGCCTGTGAGCTTTTCTTGGTGTTAACCTTTTAGCGTTATTTCGGTAACAAATTCTGCCCTCCATAAGAAAATGTAAGTGACTTTGGGGTATATGCATGGTCACTTGCGTCTAACTAACCGTTCAGGTGACCATGCATATACCCAAAGGCACTTGCAATTATTATGGAGGGCATAATTAACCGTCCATTTGTTGCCGAAATGAGTAACATGTAATTGAGAAAACAAATGGACAAATGTGGTTCTGGCTCTAAGCCGTCGAAATTTGGATTTAGATCGCGGTGCATTAAGAGCCTCAAGCGGTGAAACATAATCATTCTGCAAGGTGTTGTGGAAAACAGAAAGTTAACTTTATATCAGTCTTTATATCTTTATACCAATTACACACATAACAAGATGGGTTATGACTGTATCAAACGTTTCCAATGGACAGGCCTGGTGTGAAAAGGGGGCCCTGAAAATTGTTATCCCTCTGAATAAAATGTCACCTTCATTTTCCTCGTAGAACATGAGTTGATATAATTCTCTATGGTATTGACGTTCATTTTTTCATGGCCAAAAAGGCGTCCTAAAAATAATTTTAGGTCCGTAAGAGGGGCCCTGAAAAAAATGTGATTTTTTTTTGCATCAGCTATGCCTCCTGTTACAAGTGTTTGTGAACGGTCCTTATATCGTATTTTTGATTTGAGTTTAAAATCCAAATACTCACAAATGTCATAGATTCACGGCACATTGGCTGATAGCTTCCAACATTTTTCCAACATTTTCTTAGGCTGTTTAGTATGCCTATAAATGGTTTTGGATTGCAATGTGGGTTGTTATGGCTAACTTGTTCATGTCAAAATTGAAACTTTTCCAGCAGTCTATAATGATCTTAATGAAGCACTTATTTTGCAATATTGCGATCTTCGTGCATATAATACTGACCTGTCTCGCATTGTCTTAGTACCTACTTATCTGCTTATCTGATTTAAATATAGATGTAAAAATCATATTTTACTTACCACACTCTTAAAATTATTTATTCAACCGTTTTATTAAGTGTTAACCGTAAAGCAACTGTCACTGTTTAAACAATATTACGTCCTCTCTACTCGGGTGTATGAATCCATACAAGTGTTCAAGTCGGAAAGCATATTTCCCCAGTTCTCACATGAATGCACAACAACAACGCACTGTTTGTATAAGTTCCCGAAATTTAAATATTCAATTACAATATTCAATTACAATAAATAAAATCAACCGATGTATAAATTTTACTTATCCAATATATTCTGTTGGAGTCAATGTTCCGAACAATCGCTGATATTATGTCCTGATCCAACTTGGTAACAATCAGTCCTTTGGCAATGACGACACTCAAAATGATGTTACTTTCACTAATTCACTCGTTGCTCTTCAGGAACAGCTAGCTCTCTATCCTGTTCCAGATTTTAGAAACTTATTGAATCAGTTATCAGCGTGAAGATAAAGGTACACATGAATTATTTTTTTAAATGACTTCAAAATATAACCTTCCTTGAGTATATAATCGCACCTTCAAGTTGACTGATTCCAAGTGTTTAACCTTGAACATGCATTGCTGTACTAAATTCATAGATCACAACTCACTTCATAATTAATATATAAGGTTAGCCCGGAAAACTTGTTTACATTCTTTATATAGTAACAAAAACCCGTATTCTATTAATAGCTCATTCAGTCACCTTCCATATTTATGTCCATAACATGATATTAATAGATATGAAACAATTTATTAGTCTGATCAAAATAGGATTTCCCCAATAAACAAAGTTAAATGATTGAATTCAATTACTGAAGGCACATTATACAGGGCAACTCAGGATCAGTAATTATTTTAAAGATGAGAAAGTAAAATAAACCCAGGAAGATATCTTATGAGGATTATGTTTTGTTAACCCTTGAGCAAACTACAACAAAATAAAACGTGTGTTTGGTTTGGAGGTGGTTTACTGTAAAAGCTGGTTGTTATGATAGATTCTTTGTAGCGTTTGGATAAGCTTGAATGGCTATATCACCCGATACGGTGGGGACATAACTGTAGGGAATATTATTGATTGCGTGAAAGCGACATATGTGATGCGATCAAGCAAAATCAGTCGGAACTCGGCAATAATAAATTTTCAGTTTCTTATAGGATAGTAAAAAAGATTTACAAAGCTGGATTTTGCAGAAACCCCCATTGAAATTGAACAACCAGTTCCAAAGATATGAGCAATTAAAGCGCTTCCAAAACAATAGGAAACAAAAGGAAATATTGCCTTTGTTTGGCTATATCTCAAAATCAATATTTCCGAGTTCCGACTGATTTTGCTTGATCGCATCACATATTAGAATTGGGTAGATTATTTACCTACATTGACACGTAGAGGCTATTGACGCTTAACCCAGATATGCATGTTCTAATTTCATCACAACCTCCTATGTTAATGAACCAAAAAATGCGAAAACCATTGTAAATAGAACAATCAGAATAACTGATATAGAGCAAAGGAAAGAAATAGAAAGATAGTGAGAGAGAGACATGCATACAGGGTGTCACAGAAAATGATACCGGGTGAATGAATTTGTTTATATGTCGAGAAATGTGCATTAGAATCCAAAAAGTTTTTAAACAACGGCGTGTTGTCCATCTTATTATGCTCAATATATTCTAATAATACTTGAATCAGTAGTCTGATTGCGAAGAAATGAGTGATTACATAACGCATACATAAACTCATTTCATTTCAAGTTTGAAAGAATAATAATTCAAGTACAACACAATGCGCACTACTGGTTAACGGTCAACGGGCGTTATAGTTTGTTTGGTGAATCCTGCTCGTTCTTTTTAAACAATCCGTTTCTTGTAAAACATTTCTTGCAAACATTTAATAAGGTTTTGTTCGAATTAGAAAACCTGCACGATATTGAAAATGAAAGTCTGCATGTAAGAAGATGCTCGGTACTTGTAAATATCTTTTTTCGTTAATGTTGATATAATTACGGCACAAAGACTTATTGCATAAACTATTCCAGCTGGCTAAAAAGTTTCTCATGTATTCTCATTTTTTTAAACCCTCAACATAATGTTGCATGATATAAAAAGTCACACGTAAAGCTGTAGGCACTTGATCATTGCCATTCTTGGCTCATAATGTTCTTTGGAAAGTTAAAAGATATTTGCATATCATAGAGAATCAAAGCTTCCAATTGCTGAAATCAAAGTTTTCTCGGACAGACTGTCGTTCATCTTTACTGAAAGCATGAAAAACATTACACCGTCGGATTATAAGATAGATGATGAGGAATTTAATTTAATGAGATACACCAAACTTTATGAAGGGGTGAGTGAGTACGAATAAAGCGCCTGTTGATCAAACTCGGAATGAACTGCATTGATGCGCGCATTATGTAATCGTTAATATTTTCGCAAGCAGTCAATCGAATCAAATATAATTTAGGTAAAACGATGCACGATAAAATTAGCTATGCGCTACAATTTAAATTATTTTTAGATTCTGATGTCAATTTCTTGTCCAAATTCATTTACCTGGTATTTTTTATGGGACATCCTGTATTATAGAGAGATAACACGAGAGTGTTACTGTCTGTTCAATTAGCTTAGATTCTTGAATTTTTAAGATATTTGAAAAAATACAAAATTGTGGTGAAAGTCATGAAAGAAAAGTGTTAGCACAGCCTTAGACCTAACGTGATTTATACTTTTCAAATTCTAAAGTTCAATTTAAAACCCCATTTCTTTTCAATGTTGGTCTTTTCCCGCGATATTTTTATAACAAGCCGTTGAACGTCGGGTACCATAAACTTTTTTGAATCAATCCATTTAGAGCAATGGGGACGAATGTCATAATGCGCTGAGATGGTATTTATTCGACCATCCGTATCAAGAAGTATTGTCCAGCAAAATAGCTATATTTGCCAGTAGGCCTATACATTACGTTATTATTTATGGACTAAGTTTTCTAAAATAGGCCCAGCTTATATAAATACATTCCTTGCATATTTATTTATTTATTTATTTATTTATTTATTTATTTGTTTTTTTATTTATTTATTTTGCGAATGGGTATGAGAAGGTGTAGGCCTATAGGCCTAAAAATACACACTTATTTTCAATTTGTTATTTCGTTTTGTTTGTTGAATATATGCAAACTATGAGAAGGACATTTGGAAACAAAAGAACTTTTGTACAAGAAAATATTATTTAAAACAATCAGGTTACAGAAAACAATTCTTGTAAAGTCACTGTATCTGAAAATGTCAAGCGAATGCTGATATTCTTAGGAAGGAATGGTGGTATTAAACAAAACTCAATTTACATTGTAAACCAGTTGAAATAAGAACGAAATCAATAATTTTAATGTCACTGTTTAGGAAAAAATAATGCTCAGAATAATGTTATGCATAAAACGTAATCGCGCCATATAATTTCGTGTAACAAAAACCGGTGGACCATCATCTGCTATAGAACCTATCCAATAACCGGAACGGTATAACAATTGAAATGGCAGGACAGATTGGTGGACAGATTGTTTTGCTAAAGTGGATAGGGTCTATGCCCTAAGTTGAGAATGGACCGTCCCACTCGATTTGTAAAAAGGTCGCGAACCCTTTTGGTGGACCCAAGTAACTGCCTAAAATGAGGCAAAATTGAAAAGAAATGGGGTTTTAAATTGAACTTGGGAATTTGAAAAGTATAAATCATGTTAGGTCTAAGGCTGTGCGAACACTTTTCTTTGATGTCTTTGGCCGCAATTTTTTATTTTTTCAAATATCTTAAAAATTCAAGAATCTAAGCTAATTGAACAGACAGTAGTTTGGTATTCTCACACTGGTAGACTAATCATAAACACGAAACTTGCTTCACATACTAGCATTATCCCTCGGTTAACAAAAAGTACAAATTCTTCACTAGTTCTCCCCCTCAAAGGTAAGTAATAAGGCCGCCTGTAGGGAAATGTGTCATTGAACAAACGCAGAGAATATAAATTCTTTGTTACGAATTCATTGACATTTTCATAAGTGTGAATTTTGAAATACAAATTCAACTTAGTATAGTCCTTATGTGTATATCGTCACTATATCATGTTGATGCAATGACATTCGATGCTTATTCACGCAGTTTTTAGCTCTCCTCACCACTTTGGAACACTGTACAAGTGGAAATTCGATACACTGTAAATGAATGATAGTGTTAAATTCTGAAGCAACGGTACTGAACCCATTACATGTTATGTCATGTGATATGCTACGTTTGTGAAGTTGGATTACTAGTATATCAATATTTTGGCGTGACACAAATAATGTTCTATATAGAGTGACCATATAAATACAAAAGCTTTTACAAACCACTATGCTGCTGCTAGCTTTACACTTCAAAAGAAATGGGTTAGTTTGACTATTTTGATAACTTTATATGGAAGGAATGGAATTTGATAATATCAATATGAACTCTTTCTAGGGTAATCGTCGCTCCTAGATATGTGTGAAAAAGAATATGGAGCGAAATAAGTCGTTATAGGTATTCAACGATCTACAGTTTTCTCTGATAAATACCAGACATGGATTACCACCTGAGTACAGTATATCTTGGCAATATTCCACGTGTATCTCAAGACGTATGAAAAAAACAAACCCTGATTCTATTCCAAAATGGCAAGATATATCACCACTTTAATCTATTCTTTTATGTAAATAATTTACGTTTACAATATGGTGATGAATATCGCACTGTGTATATTGATTATAATATTATATTTATATACTAAAGTTCTAACTTAGAATTTTAAGCAACTAAAAGTAAAAGCCTGAGGGTCACCCATACTTATACTTAGACAGCCCGTCACCAATTTCATACTTCTCACTTTTTTACTTTTTACCCCATAATTTCCCTCATTCTTCAGGCATTGCCCTCTACCGGTGCTAATTTATAGTTTAAGCTTGTTTGCTATTGTTTTTGGAGCAACATTGTTTCTGAGTACCCCAGCCAGCCCCATACCTCATTTCGATTTATAACATACCAATATCGTGTTTTTTATATTTTTAGTGCCGCGTACCTCAAATATTTATTCACTACAATGAAAATACGTTTCCTTATGCAGAATATTTATCCAGCCACGGTGTTCAAGGTGTGTTCCGAGTAGATATGGATGAATGAAAACACATTTCTACCACACTGTTTTAAGAGAAAGTAGATTGTACATTGGGTTCAAATGTCTCATTGAAAAATGGGGAACTAAAGTCTGAAATAATCCAAATGTTGACACCTCAATTGTCTGGATAGCTTATTAGAATTTATAGTCATGAAAAAAAGATGTAGAATCAAAAGTTCAAAGGGCCACCATCGCAATAACTTTTGGGGTGTTCAGAATTAATGACGCACAAAATGTGCAAAACATAACTGTGCTTCTTTTTGTTATTTCAGTTTTAAAAATGGATGCATATATTTTGAGCCATTGCCTCATAATGACGGGGGTATTTACTTTTTAGGATGTGTTCACATGGCTCAATATAATACTTAATTAAGTAAATACAAAGTATGACAATATTAGTAATACCCTTGATAACAGCAGAGTAGAGGTTGACCTTACATATTATACAAGGGCGGAATACCGGCTGGTCGTTGAGTTTGTTGCATCTTTAATTTGGTCTACCTCAAAGCAATCTGTACAAAAGGCCCGGGGGGCACTTCAATTTGGAATGGATATAGGTGTAGGGCTGGCACTTTCGCACTAAGGGGCATTCGGTGAGAGCAAAATGTAAAAAATATGGGGTCATTGGGTGAGAGCATGATTTTTGGCATTCGGTGAGAGCAAAATGTAAAAAATAATGGGTCATTGGGTGAGAACACGACCTTTTTTTTAAATGGAATCTTTGGGTGAGAACCGAAACAACGCCTCAGAAACCTCGAAAATAATATTTCTAGTTCTAAATGGCTTCAAATTTCATTGTTTTTTCAAAATAAGTAACAAAATCAGTGATAAATGAAAGTTGCTGGTCAAATTGAACTTGTAAGGGTCTTTGGGTGACAGATCAAATGGAAAAATAGGGGGTCTTTGGGTGACAGAGCATGTGTTCGTAAATAAATATGGGGTCTTTGGGTGACAGCGATGCTGAAAAAGGGGGTCTTAACAGCCCTACATACGCGTCAGCTTCAAAGTTGGAGTGCCCCCCGGGACAAAAGGTACCTGTACGAAAGGCATCGTGTAATAGTAACAATTCGAAATTCATACTATCAGTAGCATTATAACTGGTGGAATTGAAAGTGATAAATTTCCTTCTGTGCATTAGCTTCACTTTAGGTTGCTATATTGAATCTTTTGCAGAATAAGAAGACAACGTAGGAAGTACTAATTTTTGTACACTTTCCTTAAAACAGCTGCACGCGTATGATAATGATACCAGGAAATTATACCAAAAACGATGCTAAACATTATAATGGTACGTGTTATCAATCATTCAAACGACACTGATGCTCCTTGTACCTGGCACTTGCACTTTCCTATAACCAATTTACTCGAGGCCATTTCCCAGGCGGGGTTGCAGACCGTCCCAGAGCACCTTGCAAAAGAATTGTGTAGTGTGATTTGAACTAGCAGGGCGACACTGATAACCTGAATAATCGTGTTAATGTATTCGAGCATTGCTCCTCTTGGTAAATCGTAGTTAATGGGTTTTGCAATAAAAATTGCTTCTTGTCAATTCCCATAAATTCCCGATTTCAATAATGTGATGGGATCAAGCAAAATCAGTCGGAACTCGGAAATATTAAATTTTCAGTTTCTTATAGGATAGTAAAAAGCATTTACAAAGCTGCATTTTGCAGAAAACCCCATTGAAATTGAACAACCAGTACCAACTACATGAGCAATTAAAGAGTTTCCAAAACAAGAGGAAACAAAAGGAAATATTTCCTTTGTCTGGCTATATCTTAAAATCAATATTTCCGAGTTCCGACTGATTTTGCTTGATCGCATCACAAATATGCAATACATACATACAGTAGACTTTACAAAAGAATAGTGCAAGTCAATTACAAACAAGGTCTTTGTACTGTTCTAGAGCGCGGAGACTTTCACCGAGTGGTAGCTATAGGCAGCTACATCTCAGACAAACTAATGCAATTCCTACTTTTCCTATTTTTAATTTCAGTTAATATCTCATCACTTGACCTTGAAAATGGCTATCATTAGCACTACACATATTAAAAATCATTAAAACACATGTTTTGGCATCTTTATTATTGGTACATTGCAAGTGCATTTCAGCTGTGACGAATGCAAATTTCTGACGAAGTTTAGGAAATATCACCTGAAACCCCAATAAATTTGATGATATAAGAACAATGTTGCATAAAGTCCAACATTTTGTCCCCCATAAAGCTCAAAGTTAGCCTTCTTAAATCCGCCATTTTTGGCAAAATCACTACATTTTGAGCACCATGCATAATAAAAGCTCATGCAAAGCGCATTTTCTATCAAACAGTTATTTTACACCATCTCCCGACAAAACATCAATTAATATCTAGCCCGTGCGGTTTATGCAGACCCCTTCCAGACTAGTCTTGGTACTTTGTGAAGAAATATTCCATACTTATTTCTGTTGGTGACTCAAAGATGTTGGTGATGCGTATACTGATGCATGGCCGTAAACGTAACCGTCCAGAAATGACGCCATTGGTTCTGGCGCTGTCACTTCCGGCTTAATACTTTGACGTAGGAGGAAGAACGTACCTTTTGCGAAAAAATGGCGGACAAGAACCGACCCCTTTCCATCGGCAGAAATACCGTAGAATTCCGTCTAGAAGCATATATGCCTCTAAATGAAGGTTTTTTTAACGAAAGATATGAAAGGCCAATACCCTTTTCAAAAACATTGCAATAGATTGGTCTTACAAATATACATGTTTGTACAGCCGCCTTTATCAGTAATATAGTTGTTCAAACTCCAAATAACGTTTTTGTTGAGAGTCCCTCTTGTCTCTTGTGGCAACAAAAACCTCGTTTAGAGGCATATATATATGCTACTAGACGGAATTTTACGGTATATACACAGTATAACAGTGCAAATGTTCGTTCGTCGGATGTTTGACGAAGTGACCAGCTCTAATGACGTCACTATGTATACAACTTAGAGGTACTAATAATTAATTAGGTTATACCAAATATGGAGGTATCCAAAAGTATGCTAATTAGAAAGTTCAGAATACTATCCTGGTATGCAATATTATGCATAGTAGCACACCGTACCCCTTTCCAGCAGTGCTATAATTTCCCATACACAAATTGTACAATGCAATATGAACTGTGCATTGTGTCTTTTCAGAAGAGAACTTTCTATAAGAGAACGCTTATAATTATAGCAGTAAGT
The DNA here is from genome assembly GCF_039555335.1 of Amphiura filiformis. Classification (NCBI taxonomy): domain Eukaryota; kingdom Metazoa; phylum Echinodermata; class Ophiuroidea; order Amphilepidida; family Amphiuridae; genus Amphiura; species Amphiura filiformis. Next base: position 6,162,367 of record NC_092628.1, read on the forward strand.
GACAACAGATATGCGACATACTTGACCGATAACAGATTTTGGAGACAGATTGATGTACCCTGTTATTAGATGGTCTATGGTAAAACCAATACCCTTGAAAATTGAAAGGAAGGAAAAAAGAAGTCAGGAAAGAAAGAAAAAGGAAAGAAAACAGAAAGGATTGATGAAAGGAAAGAAAGAAAGAAATGCATAGGAAGAAGGATAGAAAGAATGAAAGTAAGAAAGAAAGATAGGAAAGAAAATAAGGAAAAAAAAAGAACAAAAGGAAGAAGGAAAGAAAGCAAGGCAAAAATGGAAAATGAATGTATAGGAAGAAATCAATGGTATTAGATGGTCTATAGTTAAACCTAGTCTATAAATCCAGGCACATACAATGACCATCTACCTTGCTCCCTCAGACCCATTCAATTAATTACCCAATTATATGCCTACATGTGAATCAACTCTTGTCAAAGGTAAAGGAATTGGAGTTGCTGACAGGTTTATAGATAAACAAATTGGAGTTGATGACAAGTTTGAGACCAAGACAGATGGCTGTAAGAGTACACCTCCTACTTGTAAGAGCATTTTGGTGGGTGCTACTAGTTTGTAAGAATATTCGCGGCTCACGCCGCTCATACTCTTACTACTACTAAGAGTTGAAGGCGGTTACGTGAACATGTACAGTATAGATCGTATCTTGTTTATAGTAGACCTCTGTGAGTTGACTTCAGTTATATGGTTATATGTTATGATTGGTACTATCCCCGTTTAAGGCACTGGGTTAATATTTTTGTAACTAAAATAGATCTACGATTATCTCAAATGTTTGGGCGTAAATACTAGCGTTTTTCATGACGGATGAAAAACCTTGGGATTGGCCCTTCGTGGTACTAGGGTTATAACCAATATTTATACTATACTATTATATTATAGTTTGTTATATTATTGCATTGATATAACTGTAGTATCCGAGAGAGTTGTAAGTCACGTGTCATTGAATTAATGACCCACTGCACCACTACGTCATAAAGATAGGCTACATTTTCATTTTCAAAATTTCGTATCATATTCATCGAATACATCATCATCGACGTTATAAACAACAACGGTAGCAGTAGTTGCTGTATCATCTTTTATACTGTCTTTATTTTCCATCTGAAAAAAACAACAACAACAAACAATATAATAAGAGGTATAGGGTATAGGTTAAATAAATTTCTTTTGCACAAAACCAGAATTTTACTCACGATTGACGATTTCATCTATCATGGTTGATAGACATCTTCAGAATGACATGGGTAATTTATCAGGAGGGGATCATATACGTGACTTAAAGAGTGGACCCCTTCATGCCGTTGGGTTATATACTCCTGATCCAAATGGAATCTGTGATGTGTCTAGAGTTTGTATGAACAAAGGATGTTTGCATTGTCCCAGTTAATGACATGATTTTGTTGAAGAGCATGATCTTCTATTTCCGATTTCAACTGTTCACTTGACAGACACGCTACTAAATTAAGAATTTGAGACCAGTTTTATCTACATAGGAATGGTTACAGGTGGTGTACGGACTTTTGTAGACGCAATCAATAGTGTTACGGGTCTTGATTTTGTCTTTTGGATGTATAACTATCTTTCAAAGAGTATCATTAATACAATATTATCTAATATAATATAAAATCTTCTTTTGTTTTGTTTTCTTTTATTTCTCAAACTTCAATAAATTGGATAATATCAGAACAATGTTCAGGAGTTCAGAAAATTTACCCCCTCAAAACTCAAATTCAGTCTCCTTAAATCCGCCAGTTTATGTTAATTCACTGCATTATGAGTAGCATATAAATGTAAATTCATGGAAAGCACGCATTCTTTCAGAAACTTGTGAACACCATCTCCCGACACCATACCCCAATAAATATTTAACCCCTTTCAGATTAGTTTTGTCACTTAGTGAAGAAATATTCTATATTTATTGTCAATGCTTTGGTATCCACCATGACCTCGTTTTCTGGTATTGGTTATCAAATAATATCTTTATAATTTGTTTCTGTAACTGAAACTTTCTGCTTGAAAATGCATATTGTCACGTGGGTCAAAACAATAGTGACAGGCAACTAATTTATACTGAAGTAAGATTTTGTTATATTAGGTAATTACGTGCGATTTTATGACTGAAAACGCTCGACGTATTATATTACCTCGTCTACGATGTTTTCCAAATTCTGTCCGTCCTCAAGATTTCCCTTGTTGTTGCTTTCACCAACGAAGACAGCAATTATATCTTTTCCGTTCACAGAACTGTTCTCAACACCTGCTAAGATGTTTTTCCTATTGTCATGGCCGTTTTTCACACAGTCATTGAGTGTGTCGTTACCGTTCTCACGGTCGTGTCCATATTTATTCTCTACCTCTGCAGGGGGATTCTTTCCGTAAATTTGACCGTTCCAAGTATCCCCTAAGGAACTTTTTCTTCTTCCATTTCCTTGTGTTACTAGAGTGGATATGCTTGTGCTAGTTAATCCATCAGGATATTTACGAAGTAGCATTACCTACAAACAGAAATGTTAACAGAATGTTTCAGCATCTATTCAGATTTGGTAATTGCGCGCTATATGAAGGGCTTGTCTCATACCAATCATAATTATAAACCTACATGTAACCATGACCATTCAAAAAATTATTTTAAATTTTGAAAAATTGGTTTGTGAATAGTATATATGATACAATTTACGCTCGTATATTAAAGGTTTAGTCTATTAATTAAGGAGTTATAGAACTACAGATTGGTAAGTTTGAGAGTTTATGATCTAAATTTAGATTATTGGTCTTGATCTTTGGGGAATAAAAATGTCAGCTCGTTTACAGTGTTGGGCAAAATAATTTATTAACAGTGCATTGCTCTGATTCCAATAAGCATTATATCCTGTCGAACTTCAATGAGGCAAAATGTTACCAATTATTTATAAATATACGCTCAGAGATAAATGTCAAAACATTAGTACTTTGCATACTTCAACCACAATAATCGAAAACAGTTATTAAGTTTCCTTTTTCAAGGTGAATATTTTTGGAAATGTGGCAGCTAGTGGCATAGCCAAGGTGGAGGGGCGAGGTTGTGGTGGGGAAGGGGTATCATTAAGGGTCAGATGTGTCCTGATTACACGATTGAATTGTGAAACGAACACATCACCCAATAGTATTAAATGAATTTGGCACGAATAATTTAGGTTTATGCTTCAAAATTCAGCAGAGTTCCTTGCACAGAAAATGGAAGTCTGACCGTACTGTTTAATTGACGATAATTGTATATACCTTCGGAATGAAAAGAACCAATTGGGAGAATGTAGCACAAAAGATGATTATGCCTGAAGTGAAGATGAAGAGCCATGACGTATTATCGGATATCAGGAAACTAACGGAAACTCCCACAATGCAAAGCACAATTGTATTGTACACACATATACCTATTAGTTTGCTGTCGTTGAGTGCTGGAATTGTAACCTTTAAAATGAGAAGCAAAATAATATAGTTAATTACTGTCTATAGACCCAATGACAAATTGCAAACGCGGAATATGTTAACAAATATTCATGATCTTGTGGTAACCAATCATATTATTTGTAAACACGCGAACGTAAATGTATACAGGTCATTAATAATGTATCTCACAATTGACAGCAGAGTACATAATTCTTCCGCACATAAAAACAACCCGACTTTGCGTATTGTTTCTTAACGCTTAACAAGCAGAAAATACACATTTTTACTTTCATGAAAAAAGGTAAATAGTGGTAACAAATCGGGTCACGGTGGCGCAACGGCACGGGCTCTGCCTTGCAATTGATGGATTTAATGGGGCTTTGGACCTCGGAATATCTTTAGTCATTAGCCTCTAAATATAATTAACTTTGCTCTAGGCTTATATGTTTTACGGTCATTTCGTGAAATCGTCGGTGGTTTGTGTTGGGCTTCTGTATTTGTCCACGGAAATTACCTCGGTCCAAAACAAACCCTTCAAAAACAGATGGTGCAAATCTATGATTATTGTATAAACAAAACATACCATGCGTTTGTATTTGTGATGTAGGTGTCTTGAATTAGTCTTCATCGAAAGTAAGAAATATTTCATACAAGTAAATAGCTAAATCCCAAAGTAAATCACATTATATATTTGAAGTTATCAAAACCAGATACTGCTTTTCTGCATCAATGCATGAATAGATGTCTACCTTACAGCTACTACTAGCGCATACACCACCGGATTATAATTGTACCTACCTTTCTTGTCTCCCAAACCAAAAACGTGCCGAATATAAGGAGAAGACCTTTGTAGGTATAAAGCGGCAACAACCAATAGATCAAGTTATCCGATGTACATTGCTGAATGTAATGGATGTTGACAACATGTTGATTGATCAAGTCGGACTCCTGTGGATAAAAAGTTTATTACAAAATGTTTGTTTGGACTGGTACAATGGTAAAACAGCTGCATTTATAATGACTATGGTGATGTTCTACTAACTACATCAGTTACCTTAACAGTTAGGTTTTTTGGCTCCAAGTGCATTGGTTCTATAGCTTGCCACAAAGTTAGCAAAAACACATCAATGCACAGAAATACGAATATCATGATGAACAGATACCCATCCGTGATAACCTGAAATGGAAAATAACAGAGTGTACTTGAAGGCGTTATCCAGATATTCACGTAACATTATTTCAATATCAGACACTATAAGGGCAACTATTTAACATGACAATATGCATTGACGATAAAAGCAACAACCATATAACACAGTCATTAAACAAGGACATTCGCACAGTCAATGCTCTGATCGTTTTTTTAAAATTATTCTCGACTTTAATTATGTTTTGAGCGCCTAACACCCACAGCTCGGATTTACCAGGGAATTGCCAAAGTGCCACTAGGTTTTCAGCATGTGTATTACTTCCATTCGCGTATAGGGGGGCTATGGGGCACACGCCCTTTGCTGGGTTAAAAGCAGGTTGCTGCAGAACAAAAAGCTTGACAGAAAAGAAATATTTATTAAAGAAAAAAGGTATTCTTACCCTTCTTACAGGTGTTTTCAAAGCAGCCACTCGATACACACGCCAAATTTTACTGAACATGGAACCAAAAGCTAATACAAAACCAATGGAAAGAAACCATATACGCGCCTGAAAGAAATATAATTGAAGACAGATATAAAAAAGACTAGTTTGCGTCTGACGTCACTGTCAATCAAAGTCCCTACGACCATGATTGGTTAATAGCGCGTAAAAGGAAGGTCGATTGGAGAAAAGGAATAGTATACAAATATTAACTGTCTATGAGTGTGATGGTCGAAATATAATCACGAGGTGAAAGATGGATTGTTCCATTCCACGAGCCGGAATTACACGAATTTAAGACAGTTAATATTTGTTTTATATCACTCATGCATAAATTCTATTACTAAAATACTATGTAGGTAGGAAATACATTTTTTCATCAACATAACACCATGTTTTGCCGTGATATGCTTCACATTTTGGGGTCCACCCCATAACTTAATCGGCGAGTCCAAGAGTCAGCGCACGGCTTGGCGCAGGCGCACTTTGGCAGAGCACTATGATGGTAAAGACTATCACACGTAGAGGGTGATGGTAAAAATGACAAATGGTATCAACCAATGAACTGTCTAGAATTTATGTATGAGTGATATAACAGAAAATGGCGAAATATTACGTACCTTTACAAGGCGAAAAGTAACTTTTCTAGGCATAATAAAGAAAGTTTCCTACTATAAAGACCTAACTTTTGAGATGGTTTGTATGTTTGAAGGTGCAAAATTAACAACAAGGCGCCCGGTTTTACCGCCGCGTACAGCAACTCATATCATCACGACACTTGTAAACAAACCGTGCTCGAGTTTGATTGACAGATGATGTCAGACGCTGTCTTCCAGTATAACATAATAGGGCGTGGTGCTGTTGTGCTATTGTCTGGTCAAATTGAAATTTAGGTAAAATATAGGATGATGAATATATGACCTGTGATTTTGGTTTCTTCAAAGTAAAGTTTCTTCCTGTAAAGATGTGTAATGCACTGTCCACGTAATAAATAATTAACAAATTTTAACAAACAAACCTGACAAGCTGCCTGAAGAGTGTCCAGTGAGACATGATCAAGTCCTGCGATAGGAACGCTTATGTAAATCAAGATATTTCCAATGATGACAAGATTATTTATGTTTGGACTGGAACGTTTCAGAAGTCTGCAAAGCATGAAAAGTAAATTATATTATCATTGTACAAATAATAGCGTCATGTGGTGCAGTGGGTTTCTCTACAAAAATATCATCGTTAACTATACAAAATTAAAAGCATACCAATATGTATATTCATAAAGATAACGAAAAGGAATAAAATGTAAATACAACGGAAGCGCATGGGCGTGCGGGATGTCTCTGGTTATCCTCTGATTGGCAATTGTACTACTCGCTAGTTGACGTGGTGTTTCTAATTCTCAGAAAATGTCCCACGTGACACGTCCTGACGGTCTTTCATCGAATCATTGAAACTATATTTCTGTTGTTTTATTTAAATATTTTCACCTAATACATCTATATTTTTGTCAAAGATTGCATCTAATCAGAGTGCTCTAATCATTGAAAGCACGATGCTAGTTTTAACGTACTTGTCAATGGAAGCACGGCGCTAGTTCTCTTTTTCAAGTTGTGTACAAATCAATAGGAGCAATACAATAGAGCAAACCGCAATTTTTTAATTTACATCTTACTTGGACGATTTCAACAAATGAGGACTTAAATTCGAGCTAAAAGATGCAGCTATTAGTTGTTGGTTCCAATTATGACATATCTGTCTTTGTTAAGGATATACAGGGGTGAGCATAACTGGTATCTTAATTCTTATTCTCACTGTATTCTATATCATATCTATTATTGATGATTACACTCATTAAATTTATGAAAATTATACTATCCGTTAATATCTTTTCAGATTCTTTACACGGTTCCTTACCTTTTCTCTCTGTATCTGATGTTGAATACCAAGAAGATCCCTGCCAGAAGTATACCTATCCCAGCAAATAGGCACATTGCTATATAGGATGGATAACTGATTCCATGATAATGCTCTAAACGTAAAATCCTTGTATGGTCTAATGGAACATACCCACCTGATATTAAATACAAAGTAGAAGAGCGTATTAAAAACGACCATTCCGATATTACACCGAAATAATCATAATTATTTTATAATTATGTTTCAGAGAAATCTTTTAAATTTTAAATAGATACATAAATTTAGCTGCATTTCATGAAAAATTCAAGTTTCATCAGGGTAAAAATTTAGTAATTTGAGATATAAATCGAGGGCTTAGAGCCAGAACCACCTATGTCCATTTGTTTTCTCAATTACATATAACTCATTTCGGTAACAAATGGACGGTTAATTCTGCCCGCCATACAATGCCATATTCGGCAAATTTAGGCAAATTTCACCTAGAAGCACTGGGACATGTGATCTAAGAATCATAACTTTGGTGAAAGATGGTTCATCGTATCTGACGTATGGACCAAATTTAGAATGATTGCCCGACCTTCATCCCCAAAGATGAGGCGTGTAAAAATAGATACCCCTTACGTTCTAAGAGATTATAATATAGACAGAAATAAACCTTTACCTTTCCATATGATATTATTTTCCAACAACAAACTGTCTTGTTTAATGAAGTACGTAGCTACGGTAACCTGTGCATATTCTAAAGCAAATACAAATGTGAAAAAAAGTTGAAGTATTGAACTGATCCAAAACCTAGACCCACGGAGCTGGAAATCACGTGGAGCTATAGCTAGACGGTTGTAGGGATGATACGACGTAGATGTTCCTATGTCTAAGAAGAAGAAGAGGTTTCGAGGAGAAGTTTCGCATCCCAGTCACGGGGTTAGGTAGGGTTGAGCAGGGTTGATTACCTAATAAGGCAATACTATTGTGATATGGCGTGGGTATTTTAATTTGATCATTTAACTTTTACTGAACTTGAAGCTATTTAACAAAGGGTGGGAGTTCCCTCTCATGTAATCATGATAACAACGCCATCAGGTCAATTATAGATTGGGAATTCCCCAGAATGTAGATTGGAAATTGCACAATTTGGGAAATCTTAGAAAAATCCCACAGACAGTTTCAATAACGCAAAAAGGAAATATAGGACGTCCCATTTTGTATCATTATGTTGATTATGAAGGAGTGAGCTATTAATAGAAATAAGAATGAAGACTTTCCAGATTGTTGTGACAATTTAATTAAAGGTAAAAAGTATTTCATAGCAGAATTTATGAATGTGTTGCTGTGGGCTATCTGTTAATGTATATAATCATATTCTATGTGCCTCCAAGTAAAGGCACTTGCGAGCCAGGCATATTTGTTTTTATGTTAGTTCAATGTGCCACCAATCCAGCTATAACGAAAGAAGATCTGGGGTACGCCAAATAGCGCATTTTTCCTATAAAAGGGATCATGTTCGGATGTGACATGCTGAAGTCTGGTTTACGAAACAACACATTCTGTCAATGTAAGTGGGACAGTGCGGAACAAAACCAAATTCTCGGAGAAAGTGAGTGATTTGTGAAAGCAGCGCCGTTTTGGAAATTGTCATCTGTGCAGGGATTTTGTATGCAGAGGATATAATATTACACAAGTCACAAGAACATTGAATGAAATACAACTTTATAATCAACAAGAAGAATATGACTGCCATTTTGAGTGCCATATTGTGTCATTTTGAGAAGTGCACATTGTAAGACGCAAATTGCTGTATTCATTCTTATTATTGTATGTATTCATGTTAATATGCAAGATTATTGTCCAATCAAAGTATACTTTCAATTACAGATTCATAGTCTTATTGATTGCAATATACTTCAGAATGCATAAACAACGTTGGTATAAGTTAACTTTCACAAAAAATGTTATGAAGTAATTATGGGTAAAAGGTGTTTTCGGTCAAGGGTCGTTGCGATCCATAATACCATAAAACGAGTACCTTGCATTTGTCCGATTGATGTATCCGCCAATCGATCGCCATCTCTGAAAGTAACGTGACCCTAAAAGAAAAGAAGTTATACATTTATATAAACGGGTTAGTTTAGTAGAATTTAACTGATTCTTTTAGAAAAGAATAATATGGAAATAAACTGTTTAGTTTAAATTTGTTAAATATAGAGTAGCTTTAGAAACCTAACTTGGACAGACATAAAAATAACTGTTCTTAATAACAAATCGTGCTTGTTTGTTTGTTTCTTTATTTTTTAGCAAACATTTACATTAACCCGTTTCTTACCGTCATTCCGTCAAAGTCAGTTTGGTCCAAATTATAAACAAATGTTTCCAAAAACAGTTCACTATCCTCATAATGGAAATCTTCCAATCGACGTTTTTTACCATCTTCAAACACTTTCTCCGCCAGTACTTGGGCACTTTTGTTCAACATTAAAGCAATAGCCCATATAGCATCGTATCCATTGGGGCCATAATCGGTCATTGTGTAATTCTGATTTTGCGGCCATGTAAATCGATCTCGAAGTTCGGATTCCAGTTGCTTGGGCGTCTATTAATAAAAAGTTATTTTACTGCAGTTTGACATAATGATTTTTTGAAGAATACAATATTTCTTAAGTATATTCTTGATTTATACGAATGTTTACATTGAAACACCAGTGACGACAAATAAGGCAAATCAACAATAAGTATTATAATGGATAGTGCTGAATCAACTTACAAATTCTGAAATTGTTCGTCCATCTTTGGGGCCTGGATGTAGCTGATGCGTTGTTAAAATTGTTGTTGAATTAACAGCATCGTTCATTTCGTCCACGGTGCAATTGATTGCGTTATTGTCTTCTGTCCACCATTGTTGTGTGTACCAGCCAGGCATTATCCACACGTATTCTGCTGTAGCCATGCCCTGCCTGCGTGCCTTTTGTATGAAATATACAAATACGGGCATAGTAAACAAATTATTTCTTACAATATGTATATGAAAGTAAATAGATTGATAGAATAACCAAGTTGTACCACACGTCTAGGAATGTACTTGTGGAATACAATGGCATAATAATAATTTTGGTTTGACTGAAATCGAAGTTCGGTTTAAAAAGTTAAGACTGATCAAAACGAAATTTTAGCGCAACATTACTTGTTTTTAAAATTGTCATGTTTAAACAAAATTATGGCGAGTTAGATCGGCTCGCCCACCACTACTAGTTAGCACCCAGATTGTTGATGTGGAAGGTCCATTTGAGATTATGAAAGATCTCTACACCTACAGACTTGCTGAGCTGATCATTAAATCACGATTTCTTGGTTGAAATCCTGACAGTTTTGCATTCGACGGTATTAAATAATTTCATTTGCCATCTTTTGGCCCAATTACAAAGAGAGATCATTCTGTAATATTTATGTATTTTCGTGGTGATTGGATGACTCTGTATGGGAGGCAATCGTCTGCAAATAATCTTATTCTTGTAAACCTTTCAATATGATCTGTATTGTCATTAATACAAATGAGAAACATGAGAGGATCTAGAAAAGTTCTTTTGAGGACTCCTAATTTACGTCTGAAATTACACTGTCTGAGACTTTTCTCTGGCAGTGCGTTCTTGGTGTTAAACATTTTCCAATCCACAGTAAGAGAGGGCATCGTATTCCGTAAAAATACCCCTCATTAGCAATCGCCGATGACGAATAACACGAAAGGCTTTCTGAAAGCCCAATATTTGAACATCAGTCTGCCAATGATTGTCTAGGTTGTGTGCGAGAACTTCTATTGCAATAAGTTGAGATTCCCAATAACGCACGGAACTGAAACCATGTTGCAATTTCGAAATGGTGCTGTGATGTTCAAGGTGACACATAATTTGGTCGCAAATGATAATGTTCAATAAGTTTAGATGTCACTGAATTTAAGACACATGTCTTTAAATGAAGTCAACTATATCACAATATCTTTGGAGTTGATTAGGATGTTCAGGGTGTCCCAAAAAAAAGAGGCCCCACATTGCGCCCTCTTTTTCTCCTATTTCTGAAACGTTGATCAAATATATTTTGGTATGTAAAGAAACCCTTAATCGTTAGCTTTAATAAACCAAAACAATTCTTTCAATCGGCTCACAATTTTTGAAGATATGCCCTCTTTAAGAAATGTACCCGTTTTTCACTCTGTCCACGGATGAGGTTTGGCTACATCAAAGATTTAAACGAAGCACACGGTTAATGACATGGAAAGATAATAGCATTAGTCTTGAGAAAGCATTCACTGTAAGCGAGGATCACCAGCTAGCTTCAAACATCTTCGCACAAGGCCTTAAGGATGGTACGCAACGCAATTAATGCAATGAGAACTAGAGCTGAAACCTGTATTCGTCACGGAGGCAACCAGGTAGAGGGCAGAGCAGCACAGTAAACTCACTTCAAAAGAACCAAAGACAAACTAAACAGCCCTTTTCAGCGCTACCTTTTATTCCAAAAAGAGAAATGACTTATGTTGTCAATAAAAAGAAAGCAAGAAACGAGAAAAACATAAGTAATTGCAAGTATAGCAAAAGAAGTCCCTTCCCACATCAATTTCGCCCAAATTAATGACACTTAACAAAATCCATAACCCATAAGCCCACCGGTAAAGCCCATTCCCTTAAATAAAGTTGTTATTTTATAAAGTTATCATCGAGAAATGTTTTATATTCATGCATGGTATATATGCACTTTTCAATCTTTGAAGTAGCCAAACCTCCTCCGTGGACAGAGTGAAAACGGGTATATTTCTTTAACAGGACATATCTTCAAAAGTTATGAACCGATTCAAATAATTGTTTTGGTTTATTAAAGCTAACGATTGAAGGTTTTTTTACATACCAAAATATATTTGATCAACTTTTCAGAAATAGGAAAAAAAGAGGGCGCCATGTGGGGCCTCTTATTTTTGGGACACCCTGTATATGCGATCAAGTAAAATCAGTCGGAACTCAGGAATATTAATTTTGAGATATAGCCAGACAAAGGCAATATTTCTTTTTGTTTCCTGCTGTTTTGGAAACTCATGAATTGCTCATATCTTTGGAACTGGTTGTTCAATTTCAATGGGGTTTTGCGCAAAAAGCAGCTTTGTAAAGGCTTTTGATTATCCTAAGAAACTGAAAATTTAATATTTGCTTGATCGCATCACATATATCAATGCAATGTATTAGTGATACTGATAAAAACTTATACGTCCTCAGCGTATCCATGTGGTCATAGCATATTGGTCACAGTTCACATTTAGGACTTCACATGGATCGAAACCACACAGTGCTCTAATTAAGACCTGAGAGCAAAAAGACCGTAAGTCCACTTGCCCCTCAACATGTATACACTAAAGTTATGTATAGTTTCTTAGGGTTTGATAATGTGTAATACGTGTTCCAGGGTAAAATCCTCATGAAAGGTGGTGAAAAATCCGGTTTTGGCCCCTGAACATGTATTATTATTATCAAACTATAAGAAACTATACGCAACTTTAGTGTATACATGTTGGGGGGCAAAGTGGACTTACGGTCTTCTTGCGCTCAGGTATTCCATAGTGCACTTACGTCCAGGCCGAATTCACCGTGACCTTTCCAGCCATAAACCCGCTTATTGAAGATTAAACCGATATATGCAGTATTAAACCATTATGTAGTAATCTATTGTCCAATGCAAATTTATTACCACCTGATAATATTGACCCAATGAGCGACCGAATTGTCCGCTACGGACGACTAATCCAATCGATAATGACTCTATTGACATGTACGAACGGAGCCCCACTGACCGAGTTTTGGGATATTTTTCACTGGTTTGCAGCTGTTTGCTGTCATTTACTCATCAAGGCGGAGTACCGTTATTATAAGGACTATGCCAATTATTTAAAGATTGACACGTAGAGAATAAGCCATAATTGATTGACAGAAAGTACTAAATTTGTACCTATGACGGTTTTATGACGCCAATCTTTAAAATACGATCAAAAAATGGCTGCCCGGTGAAGTAAAATGTGCAATGGAATAACACGGCGAGTTTGGATAGATGGTAGGATTTCTTTTTAATAAAAATGTATGTTCCCCCGTTATTAAAGCTTGTACCGGGTTGAAGATTCAGATATTTGGAAAAGAATTAATACGTAATTGAAACAGAGAGAAAGTACTAAAATCATAGCTTTATACTTTTTGATATATGATACTAACTAGTTCATCCCCAATAGCTACGATACAGCGCTACCAGTAGGGTTCAATTGCCTATTGTGAGTGCCCCTGTGTTGTGTGCATACGTGTAGTTAACAATAACTGCATGATGCAATTATCATTCAAACTATCTAAGCAGTACGTTTAAACGACAAAATTATGACCATAGGACTATTATTCAAATAATAAAAAGTGTTGTTCGATACACTTTGGGGGTTGAATAATAAACAATACTTACCTCGCATAATATCTTCCTAGCTTTGTCTTCATAAATGAACATATAAATGATCTTGGCATCACGCTTCTGTAATTCAAACGTTTATTGTTTTTCCTTTTAATATTTTTGTTGGAAAATATTTTACTGAATTGCCCACTTTAAAATAATGTAGTTTTGCTGATTGTGATTTGTAATTTTATTTATGAAAGTTACCACAGTGCCACATGTTTCTTACCTTGATGTTTGCTACAGGTATATATGGATTAGTGGATATCGTCTCAGATGTAACCAGTGTTAAGTTCGAACCTTTCAATTTGGATCCCAAGTCTTCTACTGACTGATTGGATTTGATAAAGTGGATCATAAAACAAAATTAAAGATGCATGCAGAGGTTATTTATTTACTTTACTTTTGTTTATTTAAAACAAATGTATTTTACAAAGGTAAGAAGAGAGCAATTTGATTACAAAATATGAAACGTCATTTTCGTTCGAATTTTTCTCAGAGTTAAAATATAGGGTCCACAACTTAAGTTCCCCCTAAATACTTTTTTAAATAAATCGAAATGCAAATGTGTAAAAAGGTATGGGTAGCCTTATTGGCTTTACACATATGGTCAAAATTATAGGGTCACATGTCATTGCGTTAAGTCACAATGGGTTATTATGTAAAAAAGAGACCGTTTTTTAGACAATACAGCAGGCCAGGAATATTCATGTGTTTGTTTAAAAAAATTAATCTTTGGTTATCTTCACTTTCTAAAGCAAAGCAGGTGTTTAAATCTTTTCTTTTTTAGTGATAAATGGCTGAATTGGGCAGAGTATATCCTCCAGTGAGAATAAACCATATATCGAGAGTAATTCATCACATGTGAAAAGTCACATTTTAATGCCACGTTTGTCCGATTTCCTTCGCGGTCGAGCAATATGTTTGCTGGATGAAAATATATCAGTGAATGAAATTGCTCGTCGTATGGAAGTTGCGCCTATTAAAATGCGATTCGAAAATTGAAAACGAAATTTCATGTCACAGGAGAAGTGACAAATCAGCCGAGAGCACCTCAACGACGTGTCACGTCTGTTTTTCTGGAGATGTCAATAGTAAATCTGGCTGAAACCAGCAACGGATCAGGAATTTCATAAGCAGCATACGCCGACTTTGTAATGCACTTGTTAACAGTGTTGGAGGACACATTGCGTATGCTGCTGAACATCTTACACGTTAAGTTTTATTTCCACCACAAACACAAGAACAGCTATGTGCTGTATTGTTTGAAATTTGACTCCTATGGACTCAGGTGCAACTTTTAAAACTGCCTCTTTTTTACATAATGAACCATTGTGACCGAACGCAATGACCAGATTTGTAAAACAAATGAGGTTACTCATAACGTTTTACAATTTTACATTTCGTTAAGTAATTGTCGATTTCTTTCAAAAAAGCATTAGGGGGAACTTCCCAGCAAACACAAAACGTTTTCGACATCATTCGCAAAAGGTTATAAAAGGTTGTCAGAAAACGTTTAAATGTCGGGTTATATAAAGAGTATATTAAGAGTATAAAACGTTTTCATAACCTTAAAAAACATTTTCTGATAATCTACTGCTTAGCAAACAAAAATGTTTTAAAGAAAACGTTTAAATGTCGGGTTATATAAAGGGTATAAAATGTTTTAATAACATTCCAAAAACATTCTTGAAAACTTAATACAAAACATTCTAAACAGAATGTTATTTTGGGGTTGAAAAATATTTTGCGAAAAATGTTTGCCCAAAATATTTTCAATAACGTTTTAAAAACGTTTTCATGACCTTTATATAACCCGACATTTAAATGTTATTAAAAGGTTTAAAAAAAAACATTTTAAGAACATTTCTGTGTTTGCTGGGTTCAACTATTTTAACATAATGTTATATAAGTATTGACACAATATTTGGCTAAAATGTTTGCAAAAATAAATTTAGTTTACAATAACATTTTTTGAAAACATTTAAAAATATTATTGTAGTGTGTTTTCATAAAAAACGTTTTAAAACGTTATCGTGACCTTTATATAACCCGAAATTTTAATGTTATTAAAACGTTTTTACCTAAACCAAAAGCCAAAATATAACTTATTTAAAATGTTTTTAAAACGTTTTTGTGTTTGCTGGGTTATAATATCGTGTATGCACAGCAGTGATTATCAAGTTTAATAAACACTTCTTTCAACTTAATTTGCTAATGATGATTACCGTAAAACCTCGTCTACAAGCATACACAGTATTTTTATGAAAGCTAAATTAATACGAAACATGCGTAAATATGCCAATACAATAGATTTGTCTTACAATAATACTTGTTTGTATATGCTTGGATATGTAATTTCATAATGGGGCCTGGATAATTAAGCTTTCATCAAAAGCACTCTATATGCTTGTAGACGAGGTTTTACGGTATTTTATTGAATACCTGTCTAGCAGTGTTCTTATTGTTCAATATCTCATTAAGGAATATAGACTTACTAGAGCAAACGCTTCTGTTTGCTGAATTGTAGCCAGTCTGCTCCAACCAATGTGTTGCATGAAGCGGATAATTGCAAAATTGGAAGATGAACCCAAAGCAACGGTCCGATAGAAGTGTGGGTATATGTCCTTATTTGAAAGTGCAAGTGATTCGGCAGCATAGGACAACTAATATAGAGTATTACAAAGTAGAAGAAAGAATAACAAAATAAGTTAACAATGAAATACGAACCAGATAAATATACATCAGGGACACCCATACCTGAAATACCTTGGGGAAATCACCAAGTTTTGATAATGCATTTTGATAATTTTGACTTCATGTGGCAAGTTGAAATTCAGTATCTTGTATGTGTAATTAATTTACAAATACAGTTTGTTTACTTGAGAGGGGGACATGCTTACCGTAATGAGGTTCAAGAAGTGAGCACTCTTGGCAATGACCTGCGCACTGGTTGAACATGGAGGTCCTAGTAGTATAATCTGTGTAGGCTCGTGTAAGAGTTGATCGATGAACATACGGTTGGCAATACTAGACTGACACTGTAGAAACAAAGATATATAATTATAAATAATACTGGGACAATTCGCGATTTTATATACAAAATTTCACTTATGTGATTTTACAACATAACATTTCTTACATCATATTGAAAATAACTCGTTCTGAAAAAGTTAACAGCTATATCATTCTCGACTTCTTGTGTTCGTTAGTTAACTAAGGTTTCCAAATTCGACAAACTATTAATGAACATTAATAGAAGTGCGTTTTTCTGCTCGCCATGTCTGTATTAATCTTTAATATAATGAAAGACAGAGATAAAAAGATTTTATCGCATCTGACGTCATCTGTCAATCAAACTCGAGCACGGTTTGTTTACAAGTGTCGTAATGATGCCTTGAACGCGGCGATATATCCGGACGCCTCGTTGTTAATTTTATTACACCTTTAAACATACAAACCATCTCAAAAATAGGTCTTTATAGTAGGAAACTTTCTTTCGCGAAGGCACCATGTCAACAATGCCTAGAAAAATTGATTTTTGTCTTGTAAAAGTACGTACTGTTTCGCCATTTTCTGCTATTCCTTTTCTCCGACCGGCACCAGATAAACCGGCCTTCCGTTTACCCGCTATTAACCTGTGTAAACTGATTGACAGTGACATCAGACGCGATAAAATCTTTTTATCTTTGTCTTTCATTATAATTTAGATTGTTTCCACCTTTGCCGTTGCCTGTTCAGTTAGGACGCAGGACAACCAATTCTTTAGAAATGCATAGTCGCGCTAAAAGTCGATCGATACATGTTAAAATCAGCACAATTCAGAGATACACCTTTTTTGCTATGAAATTTATTTTCTCGGTCAAATATAAAGCAATATTTTTTTTTTCTTCAGTAATGCCAGTTAAAGACATAGTGCTTGGATATACATTTGTTTTAAAAATCCTGGTGTTAAAATTCAAGCATCATATTTTGTCTTTTAGTGTGATATTTTTGATTTTTATAGTCCTTTAGTTCGCCCGCGAGCTTTTTACGGAATTCATTTTTAGCGTCTCAAACTAATATAGTTTGCTAAAGAAAGATATTTCCCACCTCTGTAAAGCACATCGTGTGGGTCTATATATTATAGTTTTGTCAGAATTTCCGTTTTTATTTTACCATTTTTCCATTCATGCTCCGAAAATGTCAAACTCAGTACTTTATCTGGAGAGCAACCAGCAGAAATAATCGATATTTCAATTGTTGTCAAGCAGGTCCCTTTTCCAATGAAAACCAGGATTGCCTGACCAGCGATTTGGTAGCCCAAATCCCCAATTCTGGTAAATGAGGTGAATTTTGGAAATTTGCTCCCGTGATAGCCTGCAATTTCAATTTATAGGGGCTATGGATTCCATGATTATGAAAACCATTTTGTCTGTTTGTTTGTTTGTTTGTTTGTTTGTTTGTTTATTTACCTAGGATGAGGTCCATGGGAAAATCTACGGTCCAAACCTAGAAAAATTCGCGTGTTATTAGAGGGGATTTTAATTTTCTGTCCCTCCTATCTCCAGGTAAATTTTGAATGACCCCCCCCCCCATCGCAGGTTGGCATTTTCATTACACCCTTCAGACTTGCGTTCGGGTTTGTGTAGGCCTATTTGTCATAATTTAGCGCTATAGGACCTACTTTCTAAATGTATAGCTATAGCCGTGCTATATAAATATTATAAGGTACCGGTATGTAATATTATGTAGGCCTATGGGGGTGGGGTGGGTACTTAACACATTTTAACCAGGACTTACAATGCAAGGCTCATTGTTGCCATAAATGACTTTTCCTTTAGGTCATTATAATAGGTTGTTATAAACTTCCATGTTTAACCTTGTATTGTTTTGGCTGCTTCATTATGACTTTCGGTGGGTTTAAGCAATTTCAAACAAACACAAACAAAAGGCACTATACCCAGTCACCTTCATGACAATTGAAACACTAGGTAATTTCTTTGCTATATTGAAGTTCTGACAACACTGTATCCAGGCCGGGCACCCAGAGATATCGATCCACAATGCTAGTACATGATGCAGTCATGTCTACAGTAGAACTCATCTCGACCTTTGCAGGATTAAACCCCATTAAAAGCTATTAAACCAAGATAACACTCATTGAAGCAGCTCAACTGATTAAATCAGATCTTCTCTGATTGTGAACAAGTGTCTGTTTTCAATGTGCGACATCGCAATAAAGCTGGTATTTATAGCTTCAGTTGGGTAACCGATTATAAAGGAAACGAAAGGAAACAATGGTATGTGTACTTTTGTTCACGAAATGAGACAAAGACCTGCTTTTTGTTAACCAGCATTCTTCAAAATGAGCAACATAATGATTGTTGACTTAACACGGTTTGGAAATAATTTCTTTATATTTTTGGTGTTATCTGTCGTTTACAAATCCTTCCTAAAACACAAAAGTGCGACCCTCTCCAAACATCTAAATTAGCTAAAAATTTAGGACTTGTTACAAAACTTTATTTTCTAGAACCTATTTAGAATAATTTAAATGTAGCTTTTACCGGTTTTTGTGGCATCCTTCAGAAGTGAGCGGTCCGATACCAATATTTTCGGTCAAATCTCCATTCAATTAACACGGGGAGTTGGCTAGCTATGCCTTGCCCTCACTCATATTTTACAAAAGTGCGACCATTTCTGAACATCTAACCTAGCTGTAGGTCATGTTAGAGAAATATATTTGCTAGAAGTTTTGGAGAATAAGTAAAATATTGGCTGGTTATTTTCACACAGTGATGTTAACTAGGCAAGTGTCCATTCTCCCAACATACATCATTTGTAGAGGTCACGCGTCAATGGTGAGAGCACTGTGTATTGTGTATAGGAAAACGGACAGTAACTGCAGTATGATTAGCCTAAGATTTCACGCGTGGATTTGAAAAATTTTCAGCTGGTAGTCAAAAATTATGGAATCAAAACGGAAATTCTGACAAAACTATGATATATCGCTCACGGTGATGTGCGTTAGAAAGTGGGGAAACTCCTTCTTTAGCGAACTATATTACTTTGAAAAGCTAAAAGGTTGATCCAAAAAAGGCTCGCGGGCAGAGTTGAAGCCTATCAAAATCGAAAATCTTACACTAAATGACTGAATTTCACGACTAAGTTTAACACTAAAATTTGAAAAAAAAATACAGTATCAAGCATTACAGTTTTTCCTGACATTTACTGAAAAAATGAAAATTATTGCTTTTATTTGGCCGAGAAAAAATTTTACACTGAAAAGGTGTAACTCAAAATTTTGTTCATTTGAATACCAAATTCGATCGTTTGTATTGCCTTATTAAATGACTGGGTGAGCCTTGCAGAACAATAACAATCGGTTGTCCAGCGTCCTAACTGTGTTAAGTATATTTATAAGCGTCCCAAAACTGACCAAAATTGGATTTTAATTGTGCTCAGGGCTTTCTGGCTGCGCGCCGCCTTTATATGTCACGTTCTTGTGATAGCTTGGACAAAACATTGGGAAAACAAGGATAATAAATACAACATATGTGACGCGATCAAGCAAAATCAGTTGGAACTCGGCAATATTGATTTTGAGATATAGCCAAACAAATATTTCCTTTTGTTTCCTGTTGTTTGGATTTGAAATTGGATTTTAATTGTGCTCAGGGCTTTCTGGCTGCGCAACGCCTATATATGTCACGTTCTTGTGATAGCTTGGACAAAACATTGGGAAAACAAGGATAATAAATACAACATATGTGACGCGATCAAGCAAAATCAGTCGGAACTCGGCAATATTGATTTTGAGATATAGCCAAACAAAGCGAATATTTCCTTTTGTTTCCTGTTGTTTTGGAAACACTTTTTAAAATTGCTAATATCTTTGGAACTGGTTCTCCAATTTCAATGGGTTATTCTGCAAAATAAGCTTTGTAAATGCTATTTAGTAGCCTATAAGAAACTGAAAATTTAATATTTCCGAGTTCCGACTGATTTTGCTTGATCGCACCACATATAACAACTAATACTAATAAGCATAGAAGCACAGTATCGGTATGATTCATATGGCTGGGTTGTTAAATACATTCGGTCTGGGGCTGACTTCCGACTGCGGGGTCAAGCCAGGGTGTAATTCCTTCTGTTTAAAATGATTGTCCGAGCTACCGGTGTTTGTGATCAAATATTGAGACAAATAAAACCTACATTAAAGTAAAATATATAACAAGCGCATTGTAATGTTGGGTTTTTTTTACATGTGAGTGATTTTTTCTAGGTAGGGGAGAAATAGTGAAAGCTTTGTTTTGGGTTAAATATATTATGTGACCAGTGGTTTCCTTCACTCATTTCCTATAAGATTAACAGTATTATTTAAGCAAAATTACCTAAAATGGGAAAGATATGATCTAAAGGCTTCGACTCGCCCAAATCCTTGTCTTACTGACGTATTTTTGACTAAGCGGGTTATAGCTATAATGGATCTCTTCTGTCCAGTGATGCAGAAGTAGCTACCAACATTCTTTACATATGACACAATATATGTAAAGGTTTCACTTTTAATGGTACGCTTGTTCATTTTATTATGATATTCCATGAAATATTCAATTAATATTTGCGCTGTGATAGTTGAACCAACGTGGGTGAACATTACACATCGTTTTATCAGTCAAGTGGGAGAATGTGGCCTGACAGTAAGGGTACTCGCCTTGGGCGCATGGGGTCCCGGGTCCATTTCCCGCCAGTGGTAGCTTGCTGGTGTATAGACTTTAATATAGATAGACAAACAACAAAAACTGCAACAACAACAACAACAACAACAACAACAACTACAACAACAACAGCAAAACAAAAAACAAAAGACAAACAAGGGACCTCCTGCTGCAAAAACCACACTACTTGACTATCCTAATCCGTTCCGATGTCGACACACAATTTAAGTACAGACACGACATGCGTTGAAAGGATGCTGCTTTGAGGGAGGGATCTGAAAATTTGATTTGAAATAATGTCACGTGTAGAGCGACATATAAAAGCTTGTAATAATCACCCTCTCAAATCAGAATGATAAATATCTCACCTGTGTATCATTCCATATCATTTTCAGTTCATATTCTTCTAAGATATCTGTTCTATTATTGACATGATCTAACCCCATTTCCACTGCAGGAAGTACGCCGCTACCATCCCATAATCCACCTAAGCTGAAGAATCCACCAATATAAAGTGGGATCTTCTGACGATTGGCATCAGGGATACCACTGGTACTTTCTTGAGATACCAGAAAATCACTACTTGTGCTCCCACTAAAATATACTCCAGCGCGGCCGTCGTTACTTGTGTTGCCCCTAGGTGATAAAGTGTGCGTTGACAAATTTTCCATGGTTGCAGAAATTGGGGTTGACGATATGGCATGAGTTCTCAGTGACATGGTTAACCATATCATTGCAAAATATCCCCTCCACGTCATCCATGCCATGTTTGAGTAGATAGACCAATTGGTAATTCCAGTGGTAGACATTAATGTACACATTTGTCTTATGTTTACATGTGAAGTTTTACCGTGTTTCGTTTTACCAAATAATTACCTGAGATCATAATTATTGCTGATCATAATGGTATGCATACTGGGAAAACTACTCATGTAGAAAGCGTTTCCGTAATTTTTCTATATATAACGCGGTGACGATTTGCTATGGTTGGACAGACAGCTTCATGCCTGTGACAACGAAGAAACAATATCTGCAAAAATACTAAATTTATCTAACCCTGGTACATGGGGGATTGTATGGATCACCCCTGCCAAAATGTTGGGTGTACCCCACCCCGGGATCTCAGCCTTTGAGTAGAACGCATTTTGTCCTTGACATATTTATTGGAACAATTATGGTTGTTTCAAAAGTGTAAAAAAAACCGAATTATTTTGAGGTTTTTAATGGTATTTAAGGTTTTGCAAATCGGTGAATGCCCTTTACACAATGTAAACAGTATCAACGTAATATTACCGAGATGATCCCAGCACTGGTGAAACATGGGGTAAATAATGCTCATGAACTAAAATTAAGTTCCCATTATTAGAACTACTGCATTAGAACACTTTTTCCCCTGTGAGCTAAAATGATCAAACAAGCGCTCAAATTAATGACTCGACCTATCAGTTTATCGTTAGCGACCAAGCGAAATAAGACTAGCCCATTAAACATGAGGCAGGGTGGTCGGTCAAATGTAAGGGGGAGGGGTGGGGGAGGTGTTGTTGAGTCCACGTGATTTTTATTTTGCTCTACCAAACACATTTAAATTTGTATTAATTTTGTTGGTTCCCGAAATAATTTTTAGCCTAACTGTTTTGTAAGTAGCTGGTATCACTGGATGCAGATACACAGGGCTATCGTTTGACTTGAAATAGAATAATATTATGGGGGTTACATGCGCGTATTTGGGGGGTAGAAGCAGGGGGCAGCCAAAACGATGGGGCGGCGGAAGAAGAAGGGCGGCAAAATCAGGGGCGAACAAATTTGAAAAAGTATAAAAAAAAATTGAAAAAATGGTACTATACATCAAAATGTATCTAAAATCCTTTTTTTTTTACTCTCTCTTCACTTTTTCAAACCACCGAAAAAAAATTGGTCAACCTTTTCGGGCTGTTGGGAGAGGGGCGGCAATATTGAATTTTCTTCAGCCCCCGGGGTAGGAGCGGCCACGGTACGCCACTGGCATACAATTCTTATTGAAGGACGTAACCCCAAATATATACGTCATTAAGACAAGGCATGTGTACAATATGGTAATCATTATAGTAGCGGGTTATTAAAGGGAAATGCGACTATACAAGAATGCTTAAAAATTGAACAATTCTTAACGGAAATGGAAAACAACCCTTTACTAAGAAAAATACCTATCACATAAATTACGTCCTATTGCTATGCAGGGGATTTTCCACCGAAATGACCATGATGACTGTGTGTTATTTTACACACATATCTTCCGCTTCATTTGTCTTTACTGTTGAGTGGAAAAATACTATCTTCTGTGTACTTTTTCGTATTCTAACCATACCTCATTATCTGTTGCTTTCTGTAATTTTTTGATATAATTTTAAACTGGACTGACATAGTTGAAATCGTCGTTGCCGGCATTAACTGTACTGTTTACTTTGCTGCACGAAAAGAGGATTGTTGAATTGATTTTTAAAAAAATAACAAAACAAAACAAAAAACTGTTTAAAGTGGTACTACACCCCTTGATAAATTTGTGACTATTTTTGCAGTTTTCTCAAAAAATAATATTATACTGGTAACAAAAGTTATGTATATTATAGAGGCAAGGAATCCAAATGCTACACTGGAATTTCAGTGACTCAATACAACCTGTACGTTATTTATGATAAGAAAAGATGTACTGCTAGAATGTACCACATTTCTTAACATATATAATGAACCACTTGTCTTGAATCACTGAAATTTCAATGTAGTAATTGGATTAATATACGTAAGTTGTGTTACCAGTGCCAGTGTGTAGTTATTTATTCACAGGGGGTGTAGTACACAACTCATTTTCCATCAATTCACCATGAATATAATTCGCCTGCATGTTTCAATCCCTTTACACAATTATGTCATTAGAAATATGAATACATATGCCCCTACTTTAAATATAAATTATAATATGTAAATTATAAAGTATAAATACTAAAGACTTTTTAACGTCTTAAAGACATGATTCTTGAAGACACGTCCTCAAGGCACGAGTCTGCGGGTTTGTTTTTGTTGTTGTTGTTGTTGGTTTTTTTGGTAAAATTGATAACACATAATTTGTGTCCGGCATTGCTCATTAAAACGGATTGAATATTACCAGAATTATTTTGAATTGAGTTATTGAGGTTAAAAGGTCAGACAATGTGATCAGTTAAAAAAAGCAAAGTTGTTTCTCTGGTCCGAAGGAATAAAAAAGAAAGTAAAAGGTAATGTGCCACAAGGATATATAGCATTATGTAGATTAGTCATCAAGACAATACTATAGGTGAGATTGCACTGAATACCGGGAACAAATGCAATAAAGCGCATTAAAACATTGTTGAGTTTAATAGCGTGCCCCCTCACCCTATTGCGTTGCTCACATCTATTTGCCCCGCAAGAATACCTCATCTCGCTCAGTCATTGTTGCCGATGCCTTATAAGCAGTGAAAGAAGCACATTTAGCCAACGGAGAAACATTTCATTGATAACCCACCCAATACTTACTGATGTATGGTGCTCCATCAACTCATAAAGAAAACATACTTTCAAACAATATCCAAAATCGGGATCAAGTCCGCAGATGATATTATTCTTGTGATTCACACACTTTGTACACATAATATTTTCGGTCACATTTTATTATACGATAAATACGAATATGGTAAACATGGTGCATTAACTATTCTATATCAAATCAGTAATACCGTGAAACTGGTAGGCATAGTATAATTCGGTGTATTATATATCTTCTTGACGAGCCAGAATGGCATGAGTGGAGTTTTATCTGCGCATGGTCAAACAGGATTCCTTACTAGCCACAGACCATCCGACCGGAAGTAATTAGAACAGGAACCATTCGTTACAATAAACAAATGGCTGTTGGTGTTGTATAATGTTTCCCATGCCCCTATGAACTCCCAACATCCTGCTGACAATCTATGCTCATACAAGCCGATAAATTAACACGTATGAATTAAAAGGGCATTTCGTGATCCACAGCCTCATCCCTCCACTTTTCTCAAAAAAATGTGAGATTTTTATATTACTGGAAACCTTTGGCTACATAATGTTTATGTACAAAATATATCTTGCAGATTAATTCGTTTTGCAAAGATATCGTGAAATTTGAATTTCGTTCTGGTATACCAGAACGAAATTACAACGCATTGTCTATGGAGCAGTGTAATACACATAATCATGCATAACTCGCAAACGCAAAATCGGAATCAACTGACATTTTGGGAATAGGCTTTTTTCGTAAATATGTACTGAAAAATGTCATAAAAAGAGGATGCTAGGATCACAAAATACTCCTTTAACAGAGATTAAAATCTTTACGAGTTGATGGAGCAACGTACATCGGTAGGTATGTGGTGGGTTATCAATCACATTTGCTTCTTTCACTGCTTATAAGGCATCAGCAACACTGACTGAACGGTTTAAATGATGTTTTCTTGCGGGGTCAAATAGCAGTCTCGTGTTATTTACCGCCTCGCGCCTATGCATTCAAATGTAGAGGAAGACCACCCGCTGTATAGAAAGTCAATTCGAGACTTACTGTCTACAAGCTGTTATGGCAGCGCGGAAGCGGTCACGTTCGTATTTATATAATACGTATTTATAAATATAGCCGAAACATACTGTATAATGTCCGGGTATTTCAAGAGGATCCAATGTTGCATAACAATAAAGGACTTACACACATATTAGAGACATTGCGATTTTTCAAACGCAGCACGTGGCACGTACGTTTTCGCGTACGTTTTCGCGTACGTTAATACGGTGTTGAATATGACTAGTCTCTGTTCCAGACTGGATTGTGCTCATTCGTCACGATGGAGAACAAGAAAGTCAGAATAAAGACTATAATATTTGCTCAATATCTAACAGCTTCTAACCTAGGTCGATAGAGGGCATAGTGATTGAAAAAATAACAGTGAGCTGAGACTCTGCCTAAATTCAAACAGACCGCTTTTGATTTTGATTAAAATTTTGACCTACATGCTGATTAAACCTAATTGTTTTTTTGTGCTCCCCAAATATTATAGTTGCCCCAAAACATATATTTTGGTAGATTACAGATCACTACATACATACATCATGACTTTACTTTCAAAATGAGACGTTTTCGTCCTGAAAATTGGGCGCGTTGCATGGACTTAGACATGAGGTAAAATCAGCATATTTCAACGTAGCATCTGCGTTTTTATTCTACGGTGGAATCCAAAATGGAAATCGCAATGTAATCTTTTTTAACGCAAAGTATCACACACATTTCAATGGGCAATCTCTGCGTGTGAATATTGCGTTTAAATTTAGTCCATTTTTAACACATCGCTGTACCTTTATTATAATGATTTGTTACAAACAAAAGGATCATAATAACAAAAGGCTTTCCTTCATATGTTCATTATCTTTGACTGTCTTTAATATATTGGGAAATGGACAACTTTTGTGAATTTTCAACGATGTACCTACGTCGATTGTGCACGTGGAATATCTTCAAAAATAGCTAAATACGTGACCTCGCTTCGATACAGGAGAGTGGTTTTGAATAGATCAACGTACGTCCGATGTCTACGTTTGGAAATCGCAATGTCTCTATTAGCCTATTGTTGGTCCTTTATGTAAGGTATTGTTCAGTGGCGTAGCCAGGATTTTAGAACCGAGGGGGCACAACTAAATGTACCGACGGAAATATTTTTTGCCGACGGAAGGTGTGATTTGTTGACCTAAAAATTTGTTTGCATGGTTTGAAAAAGTGAAGAGCAAAAAAATTGTTTATGTAAAATTCAATTTCATTCACAATTTTTCATCATTTTTTACAATTCTCCCTTTTTCTGTCACGCTGGGTAAAAATAGTCTATTGTTAACCCAATGTTTTTTTCACCAACGCCTTCCGGCCTTACATGAACCGACGGCCATGACAGGGGGGCACCGGCCCCTGCCCCCCCTCCCCCCACCACCACCACCACCACTGGCTACGCCACTGGTATTGTTACCTGCGTAACCGTGCCAGTTTCCGGATTTGGATTTTGTGTGCGCTCTTTGGTCTTCTTTGCATTGGCGAAGGCCCAGTCAGGGTAGCCACAGTAACCCAAGGATGCTGGAGGGGTCTAATCACCCCAATATTGTGTATTAGAAGTGATTAGAGTCAAATTGCAGTATCTTGCAGTTTACACGTTAATGCAGAGGTTGTTTGGGGTCATTATTAATTCTATCATTTCATCTGTCATATCCTGTCATCACTAGCAACAACAATCTTAGGAGCAATAATATCCGCTGAAGACGCCGGTTGACCCAGTGAAAGCGCTCCGGTGAGTGTACCAAATTTGAGTAGCGTTAAGCGTAGAAGTATTATTTGCTTTACGGTCAAGATATGTCTTAAACATTTTTTTCATAATCGCAAAAGTGAAATTGCAAGGATATCAACATCAACGAATATTTAGGCATGCATTTACCTACGACATCGTGTTGAATAGGAAATAAAACTGATAGTTACTGAAATTTGCAACTGAATGTGATTGATACGAGTTTAATGGTCTGGTATGTAAGAATAGAAAGCCCATCAATCATGTCTCCAATAAAACACACAATTCAAACAGTTGTAAATACCAAGAGGTCATTTTAATGGAGAGCATCTGATAATAGCATTGACCGATGTATATGAAGTGAGATAAGCACATGCCAAGGAAAAAATAAAACGGGACGATGAATCAACATTCACGATCATTTTTCAGAATATACCTTTATTTTTTTCAAAACCGATTGTTTGGCATATTTGTAATACTTACACACGTTTCAACTTAAATCTATGAGCAAACTGTCACATTCGCTCTATGTGTAGTAAAACGGGATGATTTTCTGTTGGTTCGACATATTATCATAATTTTTAGATTATGATATTATGTAGGAACGACTCGCAAATCGTAGTCTCCTACGCAGCCAGTTTGGTTACGCTCCCTCCACATACCAAACTGGCTGCGTATGAGACTAACTCTGAGGCCGCACTCGCCGTCCTAATCCAAATAGTGCGAGGTATTTCGAGTGATAGAGGTAAAGTTTATGATGTTGTTTCTTTGCAAATTTCTAATGTTTTTCGCGTCCAAATGTATTGGGAACTTTCTTAATGATTGCATATTATCATTTTGGAAGAAAAAAAGAAAAATCTAAAAATTTAAAAAGATCGTACATTAAGGCTTTAACTCACGTTTAAATAAGTTCCATGGATCGAGCATACAGAATGGAAGAGAAACAGACTAAATAAAGTATGCTATACACATGTATGTGTACGTCTTTCGTGTCATATTATCGAAACGTATGAAAACGGGTGGAAATGGACGGAAAAGGATAGGAATAGATGTAAACGGCATACAAATGGATCAGAAAGGATGAAAATTGGTCGAAATGAATCGGAATATGACTCGAACATTTCCTGATGTTATCCCGCCTAGGTATCAGCATGATGAAGAGGATCGAAACACGCGTCGGGTATTTTTCTTTAAATGCATGGAACAACTATGGTTCCATTTGCG
Organism: Amphiura filiformis; assembly: GCF_039555335.1. NCBI lineage: Eukaryota > Metazoa > Echinodermata > Ophiuroidea > Amphilepidida > Amphiuridae > Amphiura > Amphiura filiformis. The sequence goes on from NC_092628.1 coordinate 6,191,090, forward strand.
TACACACTCTACATCTACATCCAAGAAGTAACCAAGCTTGAAGAGTTGAGCTCCACTATCACAAGTTAACTACAAACTACTTTTATATTTAATATTCATAACGGAGTCTCACAACTCTTCTCATCAGCGTATCATATATATTATATGTTTCTCATTCTACAGACCATATACCTTAAAACTCGATGTATGTGCTTACTATAGAGCGCTTTTGAAAACATAAAATTGTACCAAAGTCCGGCGCTTTACCAGCTGAGCTAATGGGATTGAGACACACATTTGCAGGTTTACTTGTTCGTATATCACTATGCGTATCGATGATTTGCTCAAAACCGTTTACACTTTTGGTGTCTCTGAATGAAGCATCTGGTTTCCAACTCCATTATGATATCAATATTATTATACATGTAATATCTTGGGTGACGTACTCTCCGGTGGTTTGTCAACTGCACATTTCTTCATTTATTTTGTACGTTTTTTCGAGTACATTTGCATCAATTTGGATCCATGTTGGAATAATTTGACAAATTTTCATTGTCATTCTTACCCATTTCCATCCGTTCCTACTCATTTTCATCCTTTTCCATCCATTTCCACTCGTTTCCATACGATTTTATACGTTACAATATTTACAAATACCCTTATCTTATTATGGTGGTATGAAATGCATTTGAGCTGACACTCCTGCCTAATCGTAGTCAAGAAACGGTGAACAAGAAATGGTCACAATCTATGGAATAAAAATGAAATTCTTGTTACACTATGGACACAAATGCGCTTGTAGATCAATTTAAAGCAGGCGCACCTTTCTATTTAATTTGCTGAGAAAAGAATGGCTGTTGTTTTTGCCCATTATATTATTGTTATCATGGTGACCATCATGAAACAATAGCGAAACTAAACATGTGTACTACTATTAGGAAAACTTTAATGATGTTACCTACTCCTGAATAATGATAATGGAATTTTGCAGCTGGATTCACGTTTATTGTCCATCCCAATGGTTTGAATTTCAACCAAAAAGCTATTGCGTTACTAGTTTTCAACAAGTAAATGCATTATAAAGAAAGCTGAGAAGAATAATGTGGTGTAAACCACAGATAAGCTTCACAGAAGCAAAGCCATGTGCAGTACATGGTCACCAAATCACCCAGTTATATATTGTTAAGGTTAGCATCTATTGTAAACTGTTGCGATTTGGTAGTTCACAGCATCTTGCGAATGGTAGTGAGATTTGGCAAAAATTACATTGATCATTTCATAGCGAGTGTGTAGAAGAATTCAAATACCACAGATATAGGCTGGTTAACATGGTTAACAAAGTTCTTTGTATCTGATCCAGAATGTTCACTTACTTGTGTACATTTCAACAACACCCGTTGTCTTTATCAACACTTGATGGGTAGTGACTGCTACTGACAACCGACGCTAGAAGTAGTTCCAGCTTTGATCTCAGGTTGCCAGTTGATTTTCCTCCAAGGGATTTTTAGATCCCTGTTTCCAGTTTACTATACCGATCCTGATGAATCTGTTCAATAACCACAGATATACTTTTGTAGGTCACGTGGCTCTTTAGTTATGTTGTAAAGAGGGCTGAAACAACAACACTTTTGTTAAACGTACATAACTCATTAACAACAATAAATCAAACAAGTTTTCAAAGTATATGATTTGTAGAATGAACTTTTGCAACACATCCAAGTGTTAATTTTCAATAATATATTGATTATGAAAATCGATATTTTGGCTGCTACGACCAACAATACCACGTCTACCCTTAGACTCATTATTATAGTTTTTGATGGTCATGTTACTGAAAAATCGACATTTACGAATAAACACCTGTACTCAATTTGCACGTGATTAGGTAGTATTGGACCAAGTGTAATATATCAGGACATCCGGTCATTAACTACCATGATCAAATTACAGTCACCTTGGCCTGCACGCTTTTAACGGACAACAACCGTACTATTCTAGTATAATTTCCAATTCGGGCATTGTCGTCCCTAGCATGAGTCGGCCCGGTCAATTTTTGTTTTATTTCGTGTTTAGAAAATATATATCAAGCTTTAAAATGGTATATCATTTGACTTCAAAAAATATCCAGAAGCGGGGTTATGGTTTGTTGAACTTTCGCTCCTTCAACAAAATGGTACCTTTTTCGGTTCTACATGTGTCTCTTTTTCCACATTGCTGGTAATAAATATCAAACAGTCATAATTGGCGGTCATTTCAAATCATCCCCAAGCCAACGAGGTTCAGGAATGTCCTCTCATTGTTAATTGTTGGTTATACATACCTAGCCAAAATACAATGCTTTGTAACTCACCACTTGAACAGGAGTCAGCCAAAGCAAACAAAGAATAGAGATATTTAAAAATTCTATTGAAATATGTAGAATACTATTATACTCTTCAGCAATATGATTATTGATTGGTTTAAACGGTGTTTGACTCAAGCTATCAAATAAGAAGCATGTCGCACCGAATTGAGGTATCTATGAATACGACCATCACGCATATTTTACACTGTAACTCAGAATATGATTTGCCGACTTTACGGCTCATTCGTAGTCTACGGCCACATTTAGAATGAGGATAGTTTGTACTTTGAAACATGGACAAATTCCACGGGCAGAATTTGCAGAGCGTACAGGGACATAGCCTCATATGCTCTTCTACTTTGCGATAAATAGCAATGCAAAGCGCCATGAGATGTCATTCACCCGATTGCAGATGGTTTACGCTAACGTCTTTATAGATGTAATTGGTCATCCTGAATCTTCAAAATTGGCATTATTATCATCACAATGACACCCGTGTTACTAGAACGATTTATTATTGGACAAAGTGTGATATATCTGAACTTCTGGTCACCAACCACGTTGATCAAATTAAAAACGCCTTGGCCTGTAGGCTAAATGGTAATGCAAATTGCCATACATGGTCTTTTACTCGATTACAGATGCTTTAAGGTAAACTGATTATAATGTAATTGGTCATCCTATAACATTAGTATCATCACAAAATGACAACCGCATTACTGGAGCGATTACAAATTATTGGACCATGTATAATATATTGACTTCCGGTCATTATCCACGTTGATCAAATTAAAACACCTTGGCCTGTAAGGCTTTGGTCACTTAGCCACCAATGTACCATGTACTACAAAATATATACTACTCTACAAGGCGACTAGAAGGCCGAGCATCCCAAGTGATCCAATTTCGAGATCGTTGTCCTGGAAAATGTCATACTCAGGACGCTTGGTTGCGTCCTCCGAGGTGGTTCAAAATCGAGGAGGAAAACTAACTTCTCTCCTCACTTCTTTCTTCCTTCCTTCTTTTTTTATTCAAAAAACAAAAGGGAGTCAAAAAGGTTGACATGTATCACATGCTATTTCCTAGAGTCAACCAATGGTCTAGTAATAATCCAAATTCTGGCAATATCATTTTAAAAACAATTGTTGCTAAATGTTGGTTCTATATTTATCATCAACGAAATACATTATTTGTATGCCTTTTTTTTCTAGAAGAGGCTAAATGACTCTAAAAATGAGTGACAAACTGAAAGCTCTAAAAATCCCATTGAAGCCTGTGGATACTTTTTTCCTTCAAAATTCATGATCGCAATCCGAAATGAATCACTTGTCAAGTGGATGTTAACTACTGTGATCTCGGTTAGTAATTGTTCCATTTCCAAGTACATTTACCTAGAGAAACATGGTGTCAATTTCCATCATTGAACAAATTTCAATCTTTATCAAGAGCAGCCAGCACATAAACGTTAAAAACACAGTGCATCTGGCCGGACTCGAACCGGCGATCTTCGTAATACTAGCACGATGCTCTAGCCAACTAAGCCATAGAGGCTTGCTGGATAAGAGCGGAGGACATAAATCTATTGCTATTATGTTCCAATGATGTTCGTCGCATTAATATCGGAAGGCATCAGGAATTCATATTTATAGCAAATACACAAAGTCACATACATGTAGGTATGAAAATAATTATTTTACGATATGTCAAAAGGAGTGATTTGACTCGACAGGACGCATTATGTTTGAAATGACAACCATGAATATTTGAATCCGTTAATGTAACATTTCAACATTGTTTTTTGGTGGTGAATACTTTTGTAGAAGATGGAACAAGCAAAACAATTGAAATATACCAATATAAAACATACTATCAAGAAACCTTTATTAATGCGCAGATTTTAAAAGAAGCTTAATCACAGAAACTAAAGTTCAAAGTTCAAAGTAGAACCATATAGTGTGGTTTCTGAAGGAGGTTCTTATATGGTTAACAATATTTAGTTATTATTTTCTTTCCAAATTTGCTTTCTGGGCCATTGGTTCTACACTATATTTAATAATCTAAAAATACGTCGAAGCTGCGTTAGGTGTATGACCAGTGTTTCAATGCGAAAAGAACCAGCCATCCGTTGCCGACTGCGATATGAGCATTTTCTGATCAGCGATGTCTGTTTATCAAAATATTGATAGAAGCTAAAGTTAAATTTATTTTGTAGCAAACAACGCACAAAAGATGCTTCACGTTATGTAAAGAGATGTAATAACAAAATGACAAAAAGCAGAAATTCGTAACTGCGTAAACAGTAGATACACCTTTATAGCAGACACAGATGGAAGTATGCACTTTCAATTCAATCTCAAACACATTAAAGTTGTTTTCGTTCATACAAGATTGCGCTCGATAAATACCGTGAGTGAAGTGAAGAGATTTTGAAGGCATTTGCCTCTTATTCAATTTCACCGAACGATGCAAAGATGACTTGAAAGAGTGCTTCGGCCTTCATTATAGAATATTGGATGGGAACGAGAAGGTTGTATGTGTGCTTACTATTTGATGTCACCATCTAATCACGCGTGTTTGTAATTGGCAAGGAGGGATTTGCAACTTTACGTTACATCAGTGCATATATATATAATGGACATTCTGAAAGTGGGTGAAAATTATTGTAAGGGAAGCGTTGCAGGCGTTGCAGGCGTTCCAGTAGTACTTATGTTGTTAAAGGGCTACTTAAGGACAAAGCGAATTGGTTTATGTTAAGTCAGTAAATACGTTTACAGTCTGACTTATGTGTGTTTGCTATTCAGGAAGCTCAATGTAGGTTCAAAAGTCAGCTCTATGCTGGATTTTGGACATCTTCTTCCATATGGGATGAAAGGTCGTGGCCAATTGTGTCCGTCTATAAGTGAGAGGGTATTAATTAAATATGACCCATCACAAGCTGCATAAACATGAAGGTACCTGGGCGGTGTTTGATTTCCATCTTCTTGTAATGAAGGGTTGACAGGGCACACAATGGAATGCTCCCTTGGGATGGATGCTTTATCTTCTTTGCGTTGCTCATCTAAAAGCGTCTATTGGAGTAACAGGAGACCCACACACCCACATAACACGTCGCCATACACACATTACTGTAAATCCTACAACCAGCTGATTGTTGTTGCTTGGCTTACATTTGTGTTGAAAGCCTAAATTTGCATCTTCCTTGGGTTTTGAATTATTGTGGCTTTATTTCTTGACCGATTTTAACAAATGGGGAGGGGGGGGGGTCTGAAATCTGAGCTGAAAGATGCAGCTATTGGCTTCTGGCTCTAATTATGACATATCTGCCATTTGTAGGATATTCAGGGATAAAACAAAAACTGCAGACTGTATATAACAGCAACATAAAAAAATTATCCAACAGCGACAAGTATTAATAGAATAAATGCTTCTGATCAAAGCAAATCAATTCGTGCCAGATTTGGTAAATCTCTCCCTCACACACAAAAAATGTCTCAAGTAATGAGGTGAAAAAGGTGCATGTATCTAAGCAGGTGGTAAACATAATGGAAACGAAGTTCTAAGATATATTCCATGTAACAAGCATGGCCGTTACATTACAGGTCCATAACCCGATCGACAGCCGCATCCCCCACTTTTCTAATTGTTGACGTCTTTATTGGTAAAGTTGAACAAAATAGACAATTTTGCTGCACAGTAGTCTCATGTTGTCCACCTTTGCATAAAAAAGACCAACCTCTATGTAGGTCACTTCGAGACTCTCTGTCTACTAGCTGTTATGGCAGCGCGGAGGTGGTTGTCTGCGCGTATTTATAAAAGATCATTTAATACCCGAAGTACACTGTTGATCGTATTGCGGGCAGTGTTGTACCATGCACTCGAACGGGAATCTGTCACACAGTCATGACAGTGTTGTTTCGCAATACCGAACCAGAATGCAATTCACGTATATAATAACATCTTATTGGCTTGCTAATTTTTCACATTTAAGCTGTTAAAAATGTTATCGTTTTCTCACATAGATGAGTAAAAAGGACAATATTTGGCATTTGACGTAAGTTTGAAGAAAATAAATATCTTAAACCAATAGGACTAGCTCCTTTACACAAACCTGTTATAAGTCAACCTAATTATTCACGAGCTTTGAATTACCATAGATCGCCCGTTTCTGCTTTTTAGCCCGCATTGATGACATGTTTTGTGTTAGTCGTAATGCGTTATTCAAAGAATATCGGGAAGCAATAGAAGAAAAATTACTAAAAAGTAATTTTGGCCGAAATTGTAGCACTCAGAACCACCGTGCAACTTACGTTTCAGTTTAGGTTCCAACTTGGTATTTCTTTAATTGTGCTTATATTCACACTTACGATGAAATTGTTGGCCATAGACCCATGGATCGTTCATGGAGAATCGAAGAGTAACAGGTAAATGTAAATTGCTCTGAAAATAAATAATATTATGCTTTAGGCAAGCCTGTGTACACTTGGTTGAACCCACTCGTCTTTTGAGTCATATCATCTTATTTTATTATCATGCTATAAAATGCATCTGAGCTGACACTTCTGCCTAATCATAGTCAAAATCTGTCAAATGTTCTAACGGAAAAGGTTACAATCTATTGAATTAAATTGAAATCATTGTTGCAGAAAATAACGATATTATTTTGTGGATACAAATGTGCCTGTGGATAAATTAATAGCAGACACATTTCCATTTCTTAACTGTCTTGATTTGATGAGAAAAGAATGATTGTTATTTTTGTGCATTATTGATATCAAGATGGCCATCATGGACTAATAGCAATACTAAATCCTTGTACCACTATTAGGAATCTTTTAACGCCATTAAAAGATTCATGAGTTTTTAGCTATAGCCATTATAAAAGTAATATCAGCATGATACGTGGTCTTATTATATGGTCATTAAATCAGTCTTTACTGGGTTACAGATTAATCCAGGTAAACTCATTATCATATATCTTGCTCGTCACGTTACTGAAAATCGACGATCAGGGATAAACACCTACATTCAATAATTCCGCACACGATTAAGTGGTATTGGACCAAGTGTAATATATCTCGACTTCCGGTCATTACCCACGTTGATCACATTACACGCACCTTGGCCTGCAGGCTTTTATAGCCGGGCAACCATAATTCTAGTAATACAACTTCTAATTCTGGCATTGTTATCTATAGAATGAGCTTCGCTCCTGTAGATTAGATATATCTCTTACAAAATGGTACTTATATGGTGGGCTTGTTTTTTTTTATAAATTGCTTCCCACAAGCTGTTGTAAATTAATACTTAACCCTAGAACTACTGAGGTATATTTTGTAACACGGACTACGAAGGGGGACGGGGGTTGCAAACCCCCTAATTGATGAAGATTGGTGTTCTTTGCCAATTCGTATGTGCAGAAAAATGTTGTTTACAAGTATAATGCTATCCAAATTAAAACTGAACCCTAATATAATTACAACTAATTCTGCTCATCTTAATTTGAAATTTGTAGTCTTTGCATTTTGCCTAAGCACCGCAGTTATACAGGTCATGCAGTTATTTAGGTCTTTTGATCGGCGGTCGATGCCGCATGGACTTGATTTGTGAATTCAATTATTATTTTTGAATAAGCTACCTAAAATGTTGTCTTGTTCAAACTTGTCTGCTTTCAAGGCTGCAGTCAAAGCGTTCCAATAAGTGTCTTTGTTTGCTTCCATTCCATTTGTCTGTTTGCTTTGTATGCAGGGCTTCCCTTCAATTTAGTCCTCTTTGCTACTTTTAACACTCGATTACACACTGTAGGACCAGGATAATATATCTGGACTTCCGGTCATTACACACGCTGATCAAATTACAAACTTACACTCAGCTAAAATTATCTTTATCGTACGGGTGTATAAACCAAAATACTTAATTAAGGATCAGATTTATTTGTAGTACAATTTTCAAATTGAATGAGATAAATTGTAACGAAGAATTAAGAAGAATAATCGACTCTACTGATACACACCTGTTGCTTATATGAAAATTACTTTTTTGGGTGATCAGGTAATAAAGTCCCGCAAATACGTTCATCAGGATTGTCAATAAAACAGATAATTCTTGTAAACAAATCCAATATTAGGGTTGATGTTACGTACCTCAATAACAGTTTCGTGCTAAGACTTAGCACTTTCTCAAATTGACTGACCAATTCCTGCACCTTGGCGGCTGCTTCCGGTTGGGGCTGACGTTGGTGGCGCTGTTAGGAGTTGTTCGGAACAGAACAGAAAGAGAAGACATATAAAGGAAGCCATCTGGATAAGAAAGAGGGGCCATAACACTCAACAGAGACGAGGGGAACTACTTTCTACCGCACATCTACGACCAACTCCTAACAGCGTCACCAACGTCAGCTCCAACCGGAAGCAGCCGTCAAGGTGCAGAAATTGGTCAGTCAATTTGAGAAAGTGCTAAGTCTTAGCACAAAACTGTCATTGAGGTACGTAACATCAACCCAAAATATTGGATTTGTTTACAAGAATCTTTCAATTATCAGGTAATAAAGTCGTATGGAATTAAGCGTGTTCCTATGTGGAATCTTTCTTATCAGTTATAAAACTTTTTTTTACTTAAAGGAATCGTATGCATTCCTGTGATCCCGGTCAGCAATGGTTCCTTTTCCAACAAAATTAACTTTGAGATACATGATGTTTATAATTGTTGTCATTTACTGTTTACATTACAGTTTTAATGTAACGACTGTCCTTACCACATCCTTCGTAAAATACAATGAGAAAAGCTTTCCAATCATGGAGCGTTGTGCTTTCTTCTTTTACAGTTTCTCCCGCGAAAATCAAGAAGATATGACAAGTCTGCTCGTTTTCCTATTTATTGAAAAACGTCACAACCGTGTCACATGTAAATTCAGTGCCTTGATCTGTCAGGCTGATAATACGTCTCGGATGAGACGTGACACCTTATATATCAAATTATATAGTAAGTCCAGATGAACAGATTTTGTATTTATTTTATAATGTTATCGACCATTCACAAATTGAAAATAGTGTAAAAAGTAGTCAACAGTCACAGCGATATGTTTCTTGCCCGTTTCCGCTGCCTTTAAAATTAGATTGACTCGACAGGATACAATATGTTTTAAATAAGAAACATCATGGTATTTGTGCGAAGAGGAATGTTCAACCTTACGTTAATTTAGTGCATACATATTGGACATTTTGAAAATGTGCGTAAAATCAGTGTGAGAGATGCCTCTAAGTAGTACCTAATGTTGTTAAAAGGCTACGTAAGGGTAAAATGAATTGGTTAGGTTAAGTCGCCTATCTGACTTATGTATGTTTGCTATTCAGAAAGCTACATTCAGAATGTAGGTTCAAATAATGTTATCTCTATGTTGGTTATCGGATATCTTCTATACGGGATAAAAAAGTAGTGTGGCCGAGTAAAGTGAGTAATGAATTAAAGATGCCCCATCGTAAGATGCATTAACATAGAGATAACGGGACGGTGTTTGATTTCCGTATCTTGTCCTGGCAAGTGATGGTTTGACAGAACAGCGCCCAGCCATGCTGCCGATTATATGCTCCCTTGGGATTGTTGCTTTATTTCGTTTGAGTTGCTTAAAGTCTAGGAGTCAGTAGAGGTATAATTTGTTCAACACACCCGCATCCCACCCACACCCACCCCTACACACCCCATCCTTTAAATCCTATAAAGGTTACAACTGGCTAATTGTTGTTGTTGCTTGATTTACATTTATGTTGAAAGCCTCCAACGTAACAATCGTATATATAATTGGACATATTGATCATCTGCATTAGCTAAAAATTAACATTTAATACTTTTATCACAAATAAGCAGCTACATTCGATTTGCACACGATTGTGTTTCAATGGATCAAGTGTAGCATATCCGGACTTCATATTATTATTCACGCTGATGCACACCCACACCCAAGCATGTAAGTTATTGGTCATTTCACACGCCCACCTTCCCTCATATACACACCCCACACAAATATAACATTACAAAGGATACATACAGCCTGTCTCAAAAAAAATTGTGCAAGTAAAAAGCACCCTCTTTGGCAATTAGAAAATACTATCGTGACATGATGCTTACATCAACGTCAGAGGCACAGTCTTAGCTCTCAAATACCGTTTGTTCTGTTCAATTTGCTCTTTTTAATCTCGAGATATGTTTAGTTAACAACGAAAGGGTAAAATCACAATTGTGCCACTTTTACTAGGGAATAGGGCTGTACATGTAAATCAATGATAGCTGATGTTGATGCGTCTAATGCACTCCACCCCTTCTTCGGGGCTCGTGCATTAGACGCATCAACACCAGCGTGCGTGCATTATTTTGTCTAATTTCATTAATTTGTCAAATTTCATGAACTTGCCAAAGTTCATTAACCTATAAGTGTGCAATATTTGTTTGTCTTTTAACATGTCTTGAATGACAAAGAGAACAGTATTTTTCATGATAAAATCATTGACATGTACAGATATTTAATTTTACAGCAGAATGCGAAATACTTATTTATCGTTTAATTTGCCGTAATTGGAAAAAGAGAATCATTATACCTTTATCATGATAAAACACTAAAAACAATTTTGTATTGTTGTGTAATTGATGCATTTTTTTATTTTCCGAATATACTCTTGATAAACTTGATGCTATCATTGATTTACATGTACAGCTCTCTTCCCTAGTAAAAGTGGCACAATTGTGATTTTACCCTTTCGTTATTAAGTAAACATATCTCGAGATTAAAACAAGCAAATTGAACAGACTAAACGGCATTTGAGAGCTAAGGCTATGCCCTTGAAGTGGATGTAAGCATTTTGTCACAAAGGGCGGTTTTCACTTGCACAATTGTTAATGAGACAGGCTGTATATCTTCTGTTTTTACATTTTGTGTTGAAAGATTACACGTAAAAACTGTTTAACTGACCTACTCCTGGACAAGTTATATATACTGCGCCAAATAAGGATCCTTACACTTGGAAATATAATCATAATTTCATAACTGAACCATATTGTGGTAAATTTATTTTTTTAATATATATATGCGCTATCTAATCCTGCACATTATGACACCACATTAAATCTAATGTGACTTCAAGAAGTAAAGTTACAAGCAATTGAATAGACGAAGGTCCCGTTTTAAAGTGACAAACTGGCCTATACAAGACAAAAAAAGATTCCCAACAAGCGAAACAAAGAGACAACACAGTTTCTTCAATGAAGTGTTATGTAAAGCAGTTTTTATTTCAGTTTTTACTTTTCTGTACTTTTATTTTATTTGTCAGTTCTTTTGTTTCAGTTTTCTGTTGTTTCTTTGGCTTTAAATCAAATCCAAACGCATAAATTAACCATTCACCACTCTCAAACCAGATGTCTAGTCTGTGGAGTTTTGAATAGGTCAGTGTGTCACTTTTAAAACTGGACCTTCGTCTAATCAAATGCTTGTAACTTTGCTTCTTGAAGTCACATTGGATTCAATGTGGTGTCATAATGTGCAGCGCGAGGAGGGCGAGTTAGCGCAGCGGTAATTCCCTCGCTTTGCACCACTGGGGTCCCGGGTTCAAGCCCCGGCGCGGCCCAAGGACTCATGTGCACTTGGTTTATCCCGATTCCATGCTCGCTCTCGCAGGTTTTCTCCGGGATCTCCGGTTTCCTCCTGTATCGCAAAAATCGGTGATTAGTTGTTTGGTTATCAAACTTCCTTCACCCAATGGAATTTGGGGAGCTGCACAGATTATTGGTGGATGTTACAATCTAAAATGCGGATAGGTGTGCGCCGTTCGGCAGCAACCTAGTTGATGCGATCTGATTGTGATGATTCACCATTGCAGCGAAATTACAGCGCTTTGAGTCCTCTAAGATCTGGAGAAAGGCGCTTTATAAATCCAAAATTTATTTATTTATTATTATAAAGTGCATCTATTAAAAAAACAAATTTACCCCAATATTGTTCAGTTTGGAAATTGTAATTATTTATCCAAGTGTAAGGATACTTTATTGGCGCAGTATATATAAAGTGTGTTATCTAGTGCGGTCATTATCATTTCAACCTGTCTCCTCCACACTGCGGAAATACGGGAAAGAGGTTTGAACGTTATAATAGGTTTTAAGCTTAAACGATCTTATCCTTGATTTTGCTGTTGCAATAAAAGGATTTTTTAAGTTATTATTCTGACCAGGTTTGCGGTATTAATTATCAGTTTAAGCATGTTTTGTGTGATATTATAATATTCATTAACATTGGACGGATTTCCGGATACTCGCCACTGCATATTTTACGTTATTATTCATGAATAGACAGGAAACGTTTCACCGATTGCGATTGATTCAACTTACTCTTCTTACACGCATACGAATGGACATTTGAACAACAGGGTCAAACTGCAAATTGACTGAAGATCAGAAGATTATAACCGGCGAAATGGCCAGTAATTTTGGGTCCTTTTATTTTCGAATACATTAAACGTTATCATTTTTATTGCAATTGCACAGCAACAGCAAAAGACTAAAAATTAAAATATATATATACACAAAACAGAGATTAAACAGCTAGTTCAAGATTTTGTTTACTGTATTTCACACCGTGGCCAAAAGGCTTAACTACAAGAGAATGGTTATTAGGAAAAAAAACACCAATTAGAATGACATGTAAAAAATTCTATAGCATTACTTTAGACGGGCAAGCCTGAGATATATATACGACTCTTCATGTCATTGTTTACTGTCTTGTACTCTTTGAGATTAATGGACCCAGAGTGTAATATGAATAAGCACAGAAGGCTAATGGTCTCGATAATAAAGCAAAAAGAATTGTGACCCGTTCCGACAAAACCAAGAACAAGTCGCATTTTGGACATTTCATGATTTGAATAAAAATTTAAGCACGGGACCATAAGCTTTAAAATGATACCAACATTATAGCATCAATACTTTTCAAAATATGGATAACTTTGTAAATGATACCTTGATATTTTTCCTAAATTGATATTCCGAGTAATGCGCTAATTAGTTCCCTGCTTTACACAGGATTGAATAGAGATTATCATAGTTCAACTGTCAAATATTGATTAAATAAACCTCTTTTCAATAAGTACTTTCAAGAATTTGACAGTCCGCTTAGTCCCAAGGTAAAATACGACAGGTCCGGTTGTTTATGTATACACAACTCATGTTAAGGGGGTACTACACCCCTGTGGTAAATTTGTGACTATTTTTGCATATTTCTCAAAAAATAATAACACACTGGTAACAAAAGTTATGTATATTAATGGGACAAGGAAACCAAATACTACACTAAAATTTCAGTGACTCAAGACAAGCGGTTCAGTATATATGATAGAAAACGAGGTACATACTAGCAGTACCTTATTTCTTATCATGAATAACGAACCGCTTGTCATGGGTCACTGAAATTCCAGTGTAGTAATTGGATTCCTTGCCCCTATCATATACATAACTTTTGTTACCACTGTGTTATTAGTTTTTGAGAAAAATGCAAAAATAGACACACATTTTCGAGGGATGTAGTACCCCCTTAATTTTACGTCAAAGCAAAAATAAAAATATAATTGTCAAAGATATCATTCACATGTTGAATGCTGGGGTGTGGGTGATCTTGATCGATCGAGAACAAACAACCTGACGAAAGCTGTAAAATAAGGTACACTATTGCCAACGTTGAGGTTAAGTCGCTAAATTGCGATAGTTCCTCCGTTGACTAAACGCAACATTGTTTTAACAAAAGACTTGTGAGGTCGATAATCGGTGCTTTAACTGCATACAGTACATTGGTAACACTGACTGACATAAGGATGGGTTCATGTGAAGTTGTGAATTGTATTGCGAGGTCAAGTTGACGTGCGTTATAAACGTGGTGGATAAAACAACACAATATTTCAGTAAGACAATAAAAGGGAAATAAACCTGACAGTTACTTGTAACTACCGGTGATTGATAAGAGTTTAATGTTCGTTACATGCACAAAAACACACCAAGCGTGATAGCCGGTATAACAGCGATCCATCACGTCTGTTGGCTTAATTGAACACGCAACATAACATTAAAAGAAGCTCCTCACTTGCATCAGCCGTTATAAATCTTAACCTGCTCATATAATGACAATTGAATACATGAATTAAAAACCAACCCAAGTCCATGGGAAGTGATTTTGAGAAAAAAACCTGTGTGTCAATTTAATTCCTTCTGTTAGACTTACCTGGTCAATATGGTAAGTGTTACGTGCAAAGGAGTAGGTCAAACTGTATTAGGTATGACGATTAGCATGTCTGGGACTTCGTGGGGTTCATTTTAAATGCTGGACTTGGGTGGTGTTTTGAATCATATACAAAGACAATAATATTGGAATGAGATTACCACTAGTAAGATAATACAAAATAAAGCACACATGTATGTATAATGTTGATAAGCATTCTGCCATGTAATATAAACCACACACTTTTCCTTGATTAAACCCATTTTTTTTTCAAAAGTCACTCTCCAGTAATGAATGTGTTTATACATACTGGATTTCAATCAATGTGTTACAAGTCTCAAATCATGGACTTTGGTGGTTCTTTCATACATGCTATTTCCCACATGCTCAATAGACACAGAGGATGAATTTGAATTGTTCTTTCATGCATATGACAGGCCTATGTATAGCAACAATTTCCCATGCTTAACTTAATTTGGCGAAAGTATGGACTTGGGTGGGTTTTGTATTCATATATTCAATTTGATTGACATGGTCGTGTGCATCATCTCGTTAGCTTCAATATGATATCATTTACTACCAAAAGCTCTAAATTGACAAAGATTGATACCGATATATTAAATTTGGTGCATTTTTAAAAGTGATCTCACAGTTATGATATCACAGTAAGAATCCTAGGCATGGCCAAACTGCAATTCACCTCTACATCTCGTTGCAACTATTACAAATGCACAAAATGTAATATACTGGTAGCAATCTTTGTTAGATAGCAAATGTGGTATCAACTTAGAGATGACAAGATGCTGCACACGATTGTGTTAATTAAATCATTAGCCAGATTTAGATTTAGGGCGGGTTACATAAGTGAGGACTTTCTTTTTGTGTTGTGTTTATTTACGGACAGAGTGTGATACCATCATTGATCGATAGGTGAAGAGAAATAAACACTTGATAAGAGATACCCAGGACAAAGAAAATCTGGAGGGTAATACAACATGTTACTTTATATTTGACTTATAAATTCGTGTCCATAAATGGCTTGTCCGAAAATATTACGAAATAAAAGGACAAAAAACGATTGAATATCAACAACGCATATTTTCTCATGTGCGAACGTTTATAACAAGTTTTCAACACCCATTTTTTGTTCCATTATATTAAACCCATCTCCGTCATCAGCAAGTGGTAGCTGAATGTTGGCTAGTTGATTCCCTACCCAATCTGGGCGTTGGTGGTGTCCTAGGTATTTCCAATGAGAATCATAAGTCTTGAGAGTTCACGGCCCCCGTCCCTGTATAGGGTGGGATTGGTCTCCTTCTTTATGAAAAACCTCCCTCACTTTGCGCTGAAAAACTATGACACCTCCCAGTCAAGACTCCCAGTCATGTATATCTGTTGTGTTCTGCAATAGCTGAGATGTTTTCTCAGTATGCTCTTATGCTCTTTTTTGCGTAGCTACCGATTGTGTATTACCCGTAAGAAACTCCAATCTTCATACCTACAATGCCGGAGGGCCGATTTGACATGTTCCATTTCCCATTCTTTGTCTAAAGGGACTGTGACCACTGTGTCAGAACAAAGAAACAGGGTTCGTATAACACATGATGTGACTCAAATGACAAATACTTATCAGTGTGTGTTTGTTTCCTATCAGCTACCATCCGCTGAAGACGGAGAAAGGTTTCTCTGATATACAGTAAGCCAAAACATTAAGGTACCAGTTATGTTCACCCCTTGTATATCCTAAACAAAGATAGATATGTCATAATTGGAACCAGCAGCCAATAGCTGCATCTTTTAGCTCGAATTTAAGATCTTATTTGTTGAAATTGTTCAAGAAATAAAGATATGACGATCCAAAAACCCAATGAAGATGCCAGTTTAAAAGTTGCAGTATGCGCCATTGCGCGCCCTATTGATTTGCACACAAAGCGTTCACGAACAAGAGAACTATCGCCGTGCTTCCATTGATTATAACACGTTCTAACTGGCGTCGTGCTTTCATTAGATTAGAACACAAAAGTGCAACTTTTGATTTCATTTCTTGATTAGGTTTTAGACCACCGTTTCTTTAATTCTCAACCAATTTCAACAAATGAGGTCTTAAATCAGAGCTAAAGAGTACAGGTATTGTCTGTTTGTTTTAATTTTGACACTTTTTTCTTTATCTAGGATATACAGGGGTGAAACACAACTGGCACCTTAATTTTTTGGCTTACTGTATATGGAACAAAAAAGTGAGTGTTGATGACTTCTTTTAAACTTTCACACATTTAACCAAAACGTATAAGAACATTCATTCCAGCATATTTTCTCATATTCTATGAGTAAACCTAAAAGAATAAAGAGACTAACTGCATAAGTGTTACATGTTACATCACGACTCATACTACCTCCATTTCTAAACTATTATAGAATTACTAAATTGCGTTGGAAGCAGATTTTATTTCTGCACATTTTGATACCTTATTTGTAGCCATTGCCTAAAATAATACTGATGCCACAGCGTACTTTTAAATCAATGTAACACAAGATTTAAAAGTTGCAGTAAATTGTATTGATTTTATATTCAATATATTGGAAGGAAATCTGTGTAAATCTGTGAAAATCGTATAAAATGAGGTGTCAGAATGCGCTGAAATAAATTCTGCTTCCAACGCATTTTTGTAATACTATAGCCCCTTTTTTAATGGCCATTATTTAAGGGGGTTAGTTACTTTTTTGAGATGATTATTAGATACCACATGTAATATTAGTATAGTGCGTACAGCAAAGTCAACAGCGAAAGACGGGAAGAGATGTAGACGAAACAAAGCAGGGTGATTTTAAAGCTTTGTTTTGAGTAGTAGAGGCATTATTTATGATGCTGTGTTGGCTATACTACGTGTTCTGCTCACCCATGGCGAAAGGGATCATTATGAAATTGAACGACGATACCTTTATAACAATACAGTAGAGTGCTAGTGTTTCACATGTCCAACTTTTCCCCCTTTAATACATTAATGCAGGACATTCACCAATAAGCAATGTTTTAGGTATTCCTAGCACATTAGGTTATAATGCAAGATGCCTTAACCTAGCCATTACATGTATATTTACCCTTTTGGTCTAATGTATGTGAGAGAACTTATTTCATATAGCGAATAGCGAATACCGTATACCGTATACTTCTATTGTGATCGCAGCCTTAAGGGTGCGTCGAGTTACTTTAGTGGTCCAACTGCTACTCTTAGGAATATCTTCAAATTAATTTTACATAAAGCAGCATTTGCAGTTTGGAACCAAATTTTTCATATTATTCTTTATTAAAATCGCATATTATTGCTCTAACTGAGCAAACTGCAATTCGCAAAAATCGACCTACTTTTTCACAAATTACCATAGATCGTCTGTTGTTGAAGATCTATGGTATTCTAATAGTAAATATCCACCTGGGGCGTGGTAATTGACCTTAATAGGTAAAGATATAAATAAAAATTCCCTTTAAAAGGGAAAGCCAGCCTCAATGTAGAAGAGGTCTTGTAATTAGTTTTGGTCAATGTGAAAGGCATTTTTAGGATCACGCTTACATCTACATGACATCCACCAAACCATCAACGATGAGAACATGCACACTGAAACAGCAGAAAACATTAATTCCTAATCTCATGTCAACTCTTTTAATTCATTACATGTACTCCAAATTGTTCTGGTCTGTTTGTTTTGTTGTTGTTGTTGTTGTTGTTGTCGTTGGTTTTTTTTGTCTTTTCAGCTTTTTACCCACGATATCTCAATTTCCAATTTTGTAATACCAGAACTTACGAACTCAATATCTTCGCTTAGGAATGTCCGATTTCACTGCTTTCGATATATACACTGCCGGTTTGAGTTAACTTACATGTAGGCCTACATTTTATTTTAAAATAACTTAATTAATTCGCAATGTATAGTTTAAGCCTACTATATTATAATAGATAGTGGCCAGCACATTTATAAAGGACTGGTTACTCACTACAATCTTCACTCTTAAACTGTGTTTTTCTGAATGTGCTGATCATGTTGATTGCTAGTCGGAAACTCCTGCGAAGCTATGGACATGGCATCTTACATACTCCATTCTATAACAGTCTGCCTAGTGCCTTGTGTGTTTTCTCTTCAATCATTTTGTTGAATGCAATTTTATGAATCAAATAGTTATGTGTCATTTTATTTATAATAAAGAAGTTATTAAATTAATAAAGTAAGACAATTTATTTATCTATAAGTGCATGTCAAATGGGGTGCATTGTTCAATACTATATGCATAAATTATGCCCATATTATAGCTAGGCCCTAAAAACTTTATTTTGCATCGGATTTTTCCCGTTGAAAAGACAAAACTGATGTTTATGATAGCAACCATTTCATCAATAACATTTTGAGTCATTTTTATCCATAAAACGACACAGGATATGATAGATAACTACTTTCACATCAATATGGTCCATATGATCACAGATTGTTGAGAATCTGTGATATGATCCGGGGATATGATGAAGATTTTGATTTTATAGATCTGTTATCAACATGATATCACGCTGTTCAGTGGTCAAGGAGTAAGGACCCCCGGTCAAGGACACTGATATGACATCATAGGTGACGTCAGATTTTCTTCTGCTGACCATATGATGCTATATATATTAACTAATATTGTTACATTTAGGCCTTTAAACTTTTAAAGTCATAATTAATTAGTTCAAACATAACTTTGGTAATACTCACTCGTTTTCGTTCGTTGAAACGGCAAAACATACTTACTTTTCCTAACAAATCGAATTAAAATATTTAAAAAAAAAATTAACCACAAAAGTTAAAAAAAATCATTCCAATACCACTAAAATATAATCTCTTGAGTAAACTGACCCCAAACCTGAAACAGGTACCAGCCCCGAATGGGCTGGCGAAAATGTATTAGGTAACAACATGTTAATCCTTATTGGCATTTAAGTGTATACAACTGGAACAATGGTCAAACTGTCAAATGGGGTTATGAATACATTGTACTTGTAGTATTGCGGCAAAGTTGTATCACCAATTCACCGCTAGAATATTCCACGGGGAGGGCACTCACTAAAAATGGGTGATGGGGATGTGCGGCTACATCGACCCCCATTTTTTTTAACTCCCTCTCACCCAATGACCTCCTTTTTTGTTTGACTGAACTCCCTTTCACCCGATGACCCTCTTTTTGTTTTCCTGTCACTAAAAGACACCCCGTTTTTCAAGAATTTTTGACAAACTATGATAATTTCTCACCGAATGACCCTGTTTTTCATTATTTTTCTTCATTTTTATTCTTCAGACTTTATGAACATTTTGTATAAATTTGTATATTTGGACCCACAATTTTACCCAGTCGCACAGAAAGACCACCCTTTTTGGTAAGATTTTCCCAAATATCATGGAAAGACCCATTTTTAGAGCCTTCTCTCCGAAAGACCCCCTTTTTTGTGTCTAGGCTCTCACCGAAAAACCCTAGGTTCGAACTGTTGACATTCGTGATTTCATTCAAAGCGGCATTTGTTTATTGTGTTTGGCGTGCTATTGCAATGTAATCGAAATTAAATGTATGGAAACATGTAGAGTACGTGGAAGAGTTCACAGAAACGTGTCATTTAATTTGACTGGGATGATACATTTTGACAATAATAACGACAACGTTATGTGGTATTTGCATACTTTGCATCGAGTGTTTTCTTTCACGTGTTGTCCCTATACGGTTTCTGTTAATCATACTGAACATTGATACAAAACAGGAAACTGTAAACAATATCCTAGCGAAAGCTAATCATCCTACATTATCAATCAACATATTGATCTACCTACTATTTTGAAGGTTAATTCTACGTAATATATACAGGCTTATACTTTTAGATATTGAATTCATAATAATGGGTATTTAATGTTCACCATTTATTCACGGTTTATACCTGGGCGCTATGCCTTAAATGATTTGTTTAAAGGAATCTCCACATTACCCTGATCGGCGACAGAGTAAACGGGAAGTGTAGTTAGTTTGTTTAAATCTTCATGTTTTCATTTCAAGTGAGTAATGGTGAATATAGCACGGCCCCTTTTGCACAATAATGAGAACTACATTGTAATTGAATTGGCGACATTCTACTTTTCTCAAATTGAATTGACCTGTTACTGAGTATTAAGGTTCTCATGAGAAATGGAGAGGCATCGAAAAGGAGAGAAAAGAGAGAAGCACCATTAGTGGGTTTTTTATCGGGTTCACCGTCGAAAAAGTTTAGAACTGTCAAGCTTCGTCAGGAGTAGCTCTGATTTCTTCAGGACAAAGTACCTAAGAGTGAGACATGTAGGCCGCCCCTTGCCTACTGCTTGCTATGAAAAGAGCCGTTCATTGACGCAGACCCCACCTATCTGCTAATTTTAAAGATTTGGTGGCTTTGTAAAGAGCCGTTCACTGAAGGCTGCCCCTTGTCTACAGAAAACAAGCAGAACTCCCCTATCTGGTAAATCTAAAATGTTCGATGGCTCTGAAAAGAGCCGTTGACTGAAGACTGCCCCTTGTCAACAGAAAACAAATATAACCCGCCTATATGCTAAATTTAAAGGGTTGGTGACTCTGAAAGGAGTCATTAAACACTAATTGTTATGAATTTCCGTCGTAAAAGCCTATCCCACAGAGAGAAGCACTACATGTTTGGGAAAAGATGAGACTTGGGCAACTCCTTGAGTGAAGCTGTACTAACCTACGTAATGCCCTCTTTAAGACACTATAGGCGAGTTTCTCGACAGGCAACTTAGTAAGCCTTACAATGTAGGCTTAAGGTGACCTAAAGCCTACTCTCGAAGCCCGAATCTAGACTCCAGCCGGATTTCTTGAACGTAAGTTCTGAAGTCTTAGTTGCGGTGCAGGCTTAACACTTGACAACCACGTTCCTTTCTACAAGCTAATTATTTGTATAGGAAGTTGGAGGTAAATTATTAATGAGCTGGCGTCCTCAGGGCTGTGCTGTACTTGTTAACAAAGTTGCCGGCTAATTATCGCAATATCACCACCAAAACGATAAGCCTATACACCTACACATGTGCTTGAGGTTTATGCCTTTTGTATTTGATGGTTATTTTATTTCCACTTGACCTTTAAGTACCACTTGTATACATGATGCTTCGATGCTTTCTACACCACATTTCGCCATAATACATTCTAGAAACGCTTGCTGTTAGAATAAGAAAAATTTTAATGCTAATTTATTGCACATTCTAGGGAAGCGTGGTTACCTTTTTAAAATAACCGAGTGAGAGGGTTTTCAAGAAAATATTTTTCCTGTCAAAACTGAAGCATCCTCTGTATAAAAGAAAATATGAATATTAACTGCACATCATATATAACGATTCATGATACCCAATTGTGGCACATTTGATGTCGTTTATGAGGTAGAGAATTTTATTTCAATTTTATATACGCCAAAATATTTTTTTAATTGAGCAAGAATAAGGATAGAAAAAACGTTGAAAATTCTATGTATAAATAACATTAGACCCGGCAAAAGATTACTGTTTCGTTTTTATGGTAATCTAATCTTTTATTTCCTGAAAAAAATTGGGTCTAATGTCGAATATTCACATACTTGATCAAAACATCAAACGTGTATACAAGAAAATGGTAGGTTTTTCTCTATAGTATTTTACTGACCATGGAAATGTACTGAGACACAAGCACGTGTCAAAATCGATATAATGTATTGTCCATATAGACGCCCAGGTATCATGCTTATCGTTGGATTTTTTGGTATAAAACACGCAGTTAACAGCAATTGAGCGCTAATAATACACATAAATGTTTTTATTTGAAATAAAATTCCAAAATATGGTACGTTTTCTGCTTTTGCTTGTCACGTGGTAGGCCTATGTTGAAGTTGCGATTATATCTTCAAATAAGTTTCAAATGAATTCCAACAAGATAAGTGGGCGAGTGGTCTAAGGCGCTGGGTTCATAATCATAGTGTGTCCAAAGCATTCCGCCGCCGTGAGTTCGAACCCTGCCTCCGCCAAACTTTAATGAAGAAAAATTAAAATTAAAATTTTACTTTTAAAAAATTTCATATTGGGGAAATGTGACTGGCAGAATTTATGTATGGCGTGGAGTGGTGTGGATGCTTTCTAATTACTTTGTCTTCAAGTGTGTTCCAAAGTGGGTAAAACTGTAAGCATACATAAAAGAAAACCTGCGATTTGCCTCAATATTTCTCAAAATTTATTGGTTTCACGCTTTAAACTAATAACTTTTGTTTGTCAAATTGTCAAAAGTAAAACTTACATAAATGATAATTTCGTGCGCATAAACATAACCCCTCGTTGTTTGAAACCATCGTACTATCTCCTGCTAAGAGTAGACCTAACGTGCATTTTCCGCGCAGATGTGCGTCATACCTGCACTATATAGTGCAGCAGAAGGTCTATAATTTATACAAATAAAGCACAGTCATTTTTTCATGATATATCTGTTGGGTATGGCATTATTTTAGTCGCATAGCATTTAGATTACAATACTTCTCATCCTTTACTCCATCTCTTTTTATTCTTTATTTATGATCTTACGATAACGGAGTGCTTGAACAAGATATCTGTGACTAGCAGAAGAACATAAATATCATGTCCTTATCGAATAAGATATATCCTTATATCATCATCTGAGACGTATTGTTGGCATTATAACTGTTGTTAGTATGTCTGTGATAAATTGCTTGCCGATGATCACATCGGGATATCTTGATACAACAGAAAACCAAGGGCCATTTCGAATTCTTTACAAGCGCATAACACAACACAGTGTTACGAGTCGTACTTACTCAAGGCCAAAATCACCTTTTACCCGAACTCACACGAATGCACAACACAAATACACTGTTTGATTTTAAGCTAACAAATCTAAGTCTTTAATTGAAAATAGAGTATGCTTGGTACATATAACAACAATTACAATAAAATCACACAATCAGTTTTATTCTATAGGTACTTAACCAGCGGTCTTCTTGTTGGTGATTATAGAGTTCTTGCAATGTTCTGGACGACTGATGTAATATATCCTTATTCACTTGTTCTGCGAAAATCAGCGAAGTCCATCGTACACTTGCATTTATAAATCCTTGCACATAAAATCCTCATACGAAAATGATGATGCTTCCTCCAATCTCCTTTGCGCTGCTATCTCCACAAATATATCTCCTTGCGCTGCTTTCTCCACAAATGGTGTTTCTTTCACCAATCACTCTTTCTCCAGGGAACAGGCTTCTTTCTGCTCCGCTGTATTTGACAGATGTGTTGTCTTCAAAATACCAGCAAATTCCAGCAATTCGACAGAAGAACTTTAATCCTTCGATGAGGAAGAGCACATTTGTTTGCTCGCTATCTCCTTCGTTGCTGTATTAAAATTAGCTCAATTATTGGCTATGTAAACTGGTTAGAATGTACTTCTTTTTTTTGAAGCACGAAGACCATCACACACATGTGGAGTATCTCAATCTCCCATGGCATTCTGTAAAGTCCCAACAAAATCCTCCAGCTTTTTATATCAGTACTCATGCAAAAAACCCATCATCTATTAATAAACCATTACTTCAATCACATTTTCACAACATTGCTGCAATCTTGGGATTTCCCAAGATTAATTATACACATTCACATTACATCACTTCCTGGGGGTTTTCCTGATGGTGCAATAATGAACTGGGGCTTTCCAAGTTCCAAACATAGCTCTGACTTTGTTTACAATAATTTGGGGAATTCCAAAACGACTTTCCACATCATTATCTTGCACGTACAAGGGGTTTTCCCATCTCATGACATACTTTCAGCTTGTAAACAAAGTTAAATAATTAAATTAAATTAAATTACTCAGGGCACATCACAACAGTCTCAGTCACTTTGCCAGATTCAGCCTTACAGTCAACAACAAAATTAGAATATCTTAAACAAAATCAAGTTGGTGGTAAAAGAGGATTTATTCCTGTCCGATAGTGATAGTTTAGGTATTTAATTATGACGAGGTACTAACAATAATGAAGATTTTAATAGTTCTGTTTTTATACTTCATTTTGTTGCTTCTTAGGATATTTTTATCAATTTAATCTACTTATATATGAAATTAATGTGATACCTGGTATATCATAGACACACCAAAATACTAATTGTAAGACATCTGAGAATGTTGGATAATGGCGTCAAACTGAATGTTGCATCATGATTAGACCCCATGGTACCAACGAAATATTTTCTGAACTAATTCAAATAAACGTTTCAGAATAGAATGCTACAGCCATGCAGCT
The DNA here is from genome assembly GCF_039555335.1 of Amphiura filiformis. Classification (NCBI taxonomy): domain Eukaryota; kingdom Metazoa; phylum Echinodermata; class Ophiuroidea; order Amphilepidida; family Amphiuridae; genus Amphiura; species Amphiura filiformis. The sequence continues at coordinate 6,215,973 of NC_092628.1, forward strand.
AAATCGAACACATATTCATGTTAATTGAAAAACAGCTCTAAATTATAAAAGAAAAACTTTGTGTTACAAATTAAACAACCTATTAATTCAATAGACCCACTATCTAAATGTAAACGAGTGGATTTCGCTCGTTTACATTTAGAGAGCAGGTTTACGAGCTAATACCTGATCTGAGGCAGGGTCAGAAAAAAGTGCTGTAAGCCATGGCTAGCACTACTTTCGGGCTCTGTTGCTATCCAGAGAGGTTGCGTCAACAGCGCTGAACGCCTCGCGCTACGCGCTCGCTAAGTCCGTGAGGGCCACAGACTGCGGCTAATCCTGGCCTGACAGACATTCGTAAAATACGGATACAGAAGACTGATTTCGAGAAATGTAATTTTGGCGAAGCCTGTTGCTATACAAGCCAGATAGCCTCGTACGGAAGGCTATCTATAACTAGCTCGTGGTTATTGTAGCCGTGCTTCGGGAAGCGTGTTTTTGGTTAAAGTCCGGTCTTAGGACCTCGTAAGCCTTGAGGCTACACTAACCAAGTGCTAAGCCACCCGTCGAAACACTTGTCCTGTGAATTCAATCTAAATTATGGACAATGTCGCATGGACTACCACCCCAAAGTGAAACGTGTTGACACTTTTGGTATAGGTGTTTTATCTAATGGTTACTTGATTAAAAATACTGGTAGTGGTTAAAAAACAAGAACAACTGCGCTTTGTGTGGTTTGCTTTAACAAAATGATCATCATACACCCATGATTGAGGAAAGAACCTTGTCTCTTTGACAAAAAACATCAAATAGAAGTAAATGTCAAGTGAATGTAGGCATATTCATTCTGATAATGATATAACACAGTGACATTGGTTGAAACAGGCACCTTGTTTGCTAACTTTGTCGGACCCACAAGAGGAATTTTATATAAGCAGGCTCGGCATGGTGTTACAGTATTACCTATTACTTGCTTGCTCGGAGCATCAGCATGAGCCTGATGGGGGAGACAGGTGAGTCCAAAAGTGTTGACAATTAACCAATGTGTTACCGACTACGGACTGCTCTTCGTCTTACTGATATTAAATAATGTGGTAAGACATTAACCGTTTCATTGTAGTACAGATTTTAATCTGTACCCTTAAAAGAGTAACGATGTTTCTATTCACGTCCCTATGTATCTCCCTAGCTGTCTCATGTTCCTTCTTTGTTTACCTCATTTTCATTTGAGAATAGAAATAGTCGTAAATTACGTAAAGAAATGCCACTAATCACAGTGTCAAACAAAGTAGAATAATTATGTTTATCTTGATTTTATACTTTTTCTTTTAGCGAAAAGCAATGATAGTTTGCACTTTTACTTCAATAGTACTTCGGCCTCAATAAAACTGTTCATTAAAAAAAAAGATTAGATTGGATGGGAAATATATGACTAAATGTATGTTTAGTGTTTGACGATGAGTGAGCCACGAAGTTAGTACCTAATGTTGTTAAAAGGCCACTTTTAAAGAGTTACTGGCAACAAATTCGTTGACCGTCTTATTTTTATGTATAAGCGGAATGGTTTTAATCATGTTAGATCTATGTTGGTTATTGGACATCTGCCTCCTCACGGGTTGAAAGGTAGTGGTAAATTGTGACGGGCTAAGTGTGAGAGTAATGAATTAAAGATGATACATCACACGCTGCATAAATATTGAGATTCGTGGGCGGTGTATCATTCTCGTCTCCTTGCCATGGCGAGTGAAGGGTTGACATAGTGGTCATGTGCCTGGTGCAGTGCTCCTCTGGGATGGATGCTTTTATGTCTTGTCGTTGCTCATTTAGAAACTTCTATTGGTGTCATTGGAGTCAATAAAGTCATTAAACTTAACACTCAAACCCATATACCACGCAAACAAACAGCAATATACAATACTAAGGAGTTTAAAATGATACAAGTAGCAGTTTTCATATCAAGAAGCCCATCGATCATGTAAACCTAAACTAGGATTAGACAATCGTGTTCAGGTAATAGCTGTTCGACAAGAGTCAAATAATGGTTTTCTAGTAACTCCATTAAAACTTAAGCTTCATTGCATAGAGCTTTTACCCTTCATTTCGGTCACACCCAGCTTGATTAGGGTATAAATGGTCAGTTTTACCAGGGCATGATATGCGTGTACATTAATTGCGGAGACATTTCCGGATATTATGGCACTGAATTATTACACCTTACAGCAACGAGGAAGAAAGAAAACACATACACATGGTTATCAGATTTATAAAACTCAAATTGTATATTGGCAAAGATAACAAGATGATTAGGGAATAACCAGTATTTTATATTCTCTTTAGTTTCTTACAGTTAATAGTATTGCACACAGATGGAAATATGTTTGGCCCACTTTCTGTCAGAAACAATTGACCAGCCAATCGCACACTGAGTGTGTGCTATTATAAAACAAGATACATATTTGGTGCATGCGCACCAATATGAACCTCGCGCCAATCGGTCCGTGTACAACTTTTTTTTTCTCATTCATTTGACATCACCTCGGGGGTCTTACTATGCATTGCCTCAAGTTCGGTAATGACGTCAGTGCGTATGTTTCATTAACCAATGATCCTACATCTTGAGATCCCGTGCCTAACGTGCAACAAAACTTACATACGCTGCATACATATTGAGATTCGTGGGCGGTGTATCATTCTCGTCTCCTTGCCATGGCGAGTGAAGGGTTGACATAGTGGTCATGTGCCTGGTGCAGTGCTCCTCTGGGATGGATGATTTTATGTCTTGTCGTTGCTCATTTAGAAACTTCTATTGGTGTCATTGGAGTCAATAAAGTCATTAAACTTAACACTCAAACTCATATACCACGCAAACAAACAGCAATATATAATATTAAGGAGTTTAATTGATACAAGTAGCAGTTTTCATATCAAGAAGCACATCGATCATGTAAACCTAAACTAGGATTAGAAAATCGCCTTCAAGTAATAGCTGTTCGACAAGAGTCAAATAATGGTTTTCTAGTAACTCTATTAAAACTTAAGCTTCATTGCGTAGAACTTTTACCCTTCATTTCTGTCACAACCAGCTTGATCAGGGTATTACCAGGGCATGATATGCGTGCACATTAATTGCAGAGACATTTCCGGATATTATGGCACTGTATTATTACACCTTACAGCAATGAGGAAGAAAGAAAACATATGCAGATGGTTATCAGATTTCTAAAACTCAAATTGCATATTGCCACAGATAACAAGATGACCAGGGAATAACCAGTATTTTTGATTCTCTTTATTTTCTTACAGTTAATAGTATTGCACACAGATGAAAATATGTTTGGCCCACTTTCTGTCAGAAACAATTGACTAGCCAAGCGCACAGTGAGTGTGTGCTATTATAAAATAAATGACCCTTCTTAAGCCATGGATACACGCACATCATGCCCAGTACGGGTAGTTCAATTGGTGCAGTTGCTATTGACTTTTCATAGTAGCATTGAACACTTGAAGATAGTATATTCATTATCCAATATTTTTTTGTAATTATCGCATCTGTCAAATTTTAAATAAAAATACGGCAGTACTTTCATTTATCCAATCAAAATACGCTTTTATCACCATAAAGTTAATTCAATTGGCGTTGCATTTAATCCGACGAGCCCCGAGAAATGTCGTAAAGTTCCACTGCAAAGGCCATAGAGGTCGATGGAAATTCAAATGATCCTCTTGGTATCACCGAAGCAATCAACAATCAATCTGCTAATATTTGACACCAGTTACTTGTGCTTGACCTACGAAGTCTGCAAGCTTACTTCCCTACGCTAACTCCCCCGCGAATATTACATGGTGAAGTTGCAAAAAGTATCCGCGTATCCGGCTGACATTCCACCGTGTAACAAGGAGTCTGCACTTGAACTAACCGAGCCATTAATTCATTTAAAACCAACATGACCAAGGTGTTTTTTCCAGCAGTGTGGAAAACCTCATCAATAACCCCGATACCTAAATCACCTAATGCTAAAAGCCTTGATCACCTACGGCCTGTCAGCCTTAGCCACCTCAATGCTAAGATCTTTAAGAGTTTTCTGGCTGAGTGGACTATGGACGACTCTTACCCTTAAGATTGACTGATAGCAGTACGGTATTGTGAAGGACGGCTCACTATCTACAGGATTAAGCACAATATTGCTGTTCAGCAGTTGATTTTTTTCCGACATGGTCAGTCATCACCATGTCAATACATCTTGGGGTTCCGAAGGGCACTACATTTGGTCCCATTATTTTTTTCCGCCATGGTCAATGATGCTGCTTCCAAGGCAACTCCACCCCGAGATAGAAATATGTTGATGAATATGGTAAATACTACAACAGGTGGTTGTTCACAACTGCAAAAAGATCTTGATGATTTTGGTGAGTGGTGCAAAAAAAAATGACATGCTACCAAAACCTTCAAAATGTCATGTTATTTCACATCAGTTTTATGAAAAAATAACATCCCTTTAATCCTTTTACTCTCAATGGTTCTGTTTTAGATGTCATTCAGAATATGAAACTTCTTGGCATTAAATTAGAAAATGATCTTAGTTGGACTACTCACGTCAGTTCAATGAAATCTCGCGCTTCTAAACGAATGCATATACATGCACAGTTCATGCTCTGAGACGCTTCAATGCTTCGTGGGATGACCTGTCCTCTGTATACATTCCGCCTATCATGGCATATTAGTATATATATTCAGGGCACAGTCTGAGCAGATGGAGCTCGTCAAAAATCGGGCGTATCGTGTAATCCTGGGCAAGAGCTGGGCATATTATCGGACTGCTTTGGAGAAACTAGGTTTGGTTTCCTTACAAGAGAGGAGAGATCACGCTTTGTAAGAGGGTTTGCACGCTTCTGCTAAACATTCTTAAATGGCACGGTAGGAATCTAAGGTATGCCCAGCAGATTGATTCCCCTCGTTGTAAGCGAACCATGCAAATGTTGTTGAGAGTCTTAACAAGCCCTCTGGCCTTTGACCTTTTGATGTTTTGCCTTTGTATGCATTTTGTTGTTGCTTTATCTATTGTTTTTATAGATATGTTAAACTTCGCCAGGAAAAAAAGTTTTTTAAGAGTACGCCAATTTGTGATCAACCATAGCAGAACACCAACAAGTAAAATCCTCCAAAAGTTGCTGTAATTTAAAAAACTAGTATCTAAAGTACCTTAAAACATCTATCACATGAAGAATTATTCGCTATTAAATCAGTAAAATGATTACAAAGTTATACGTCAGTATGTAAAAACGTGAAAACGTTGCACCCTAACATCCGTCACACATCCGTCACTATGTCTTGCGCCAATATCGCGCACGCTAATCTGGTCTCTCGTTTTGATCTATGGACATCCGTCACACATCCGTCAGTATGTCTTGCGCATAAAAGTCGGATCAAGGAAGGACTTCGAAGCATCCGTCGGTTCTTTACGCTTATTATTCAACGCTTTTTTCAAGATAAAACCGACTCGTCACGAGTGCCCACGACATACATGCATGGCATATTGTATTTGAGGATTTACTCCTGATCTTACTAGTTCTCACTCTCATGATATAGCTAGTCACACAAGCTGTAACTTCTTTTTACAAAACTCCAATGATTGTATTCAGTTTTTACCAATTTACACTGTATTATCTGTCAATTTGATTCCGCCTCTAAACGCCTCTTTTGATCATCTTTCAATGACCTACTCATTAAAAAGAATCATATTTTCATTTTGTATTACTTAACCATCCCTTTTATATTGTAAAGTTTGAAATACTGTCTCTAAATAATTGTCAAATCAACTCGAAGCATTCAAAATTTATTAAAAGTGATATTTTACTAAAATAATGATCCATTGAATATCTGCTCTACGTAAACGTTTTTGGTTTATACCCATCAACATAGGTCAAGAAATCATGTAGGTTTCAATGAACGATATTGAATTACGTACGTTCAAATTGAAAATCATGTTTTTACATAGTGACGGATGTGACAGATACGCCATACAATTTAGTTGTTTTTCCGAGTAAACGGCGTTTTACATAGTGACGGATCTTAGATACGTCACTATATAAAACGTCGGGTAATGTAATATATCAACATCCGTTATTTGCATAATTAATTAACTAATTAATTATGCAAACTTGAGCATCAAATCTTGGTAATATTATACTACTCACTATTTAAAATACATTGGCCAATTTTCATAAAAATGACAAAAATCAACATCCGTCACAATGTAATGCACCCGACGATATCTTTAATTGGTCCCCAGGCGTGACCTGCTTTCTCGATTGTTCTATACCTTAATAAAGAAATAATAAATAAATATGTACAGTTCCCAACTAAAAACTAAAAACAGCCGAGCACACATTCACCAACGCCCGCTCCATCACAAATAACAAACACGTATGCCTGAAGCATTTAAGGCCAAACGAAGGGATGGATTTGAGCCAAAAAATGGCTATATAATCAACATATGCTACACAAATACGCAATGGTGAATTGGTGAGCTCTAAGACCACGCCCGTTTCTAGTAATTTCTTTTTTGCGAGTGTGTCGAATTTAAACATTGTTGAGCTTTTTCAAAAATAAATTCGTTGGTAATTTTGTCTTAACTTGAACCATCTTGGGTACACTTAACATGTTATCTTGAAAAGTGGCCGTAATTGTCGAGTTGTTTGAGTGGTACTGGCATGTCTAAGTCACAGATTATTCATCTATGAAGAAGAAAGTATGAACATCCTATCCAAGACGTATTGATGTAATAAGTATGGCAGTTTTGCACTTATTAACTGAAAAAACAGGCAAAACAGTTACAATCCGACCTAATTATTCCTTCATATCTTTGACGAGCATTGCATTGCAATTTGCAAGTAATAGATATTACCCTGGGGAACAATAATTGACCTCAATACAACAACTTGTCATTCATTAATTCAGAGATCAGAAATGTATTAGGTAACAACATGTAAACCCTTTCGGGCTTTGAAAGTTTTGAGTGTAAGAAACTGGAATAATGGTCAAATAAGTCTACCAATATATTGTAGTAATGCGGCAAAGTTATATCACTACTTTGCTGCTGGAAAATCCTAGTTTTTTGTTATGAACTTGTCAATGTTTGTTTATTGCAGCTGGCGTGTAATTGCAAATTAATTGTTAAATCTGAATCACTACTATTGCATGCGCTAGAAAAGGGTAGCGATTAAGGTGATTGTAACACATCTTGGATTCATTATAGATGGAAAGATTCCTCATCTGATGTTAAGTATTTATGCTGGTTCCCAGTTGGATGTGCAGCGGGGAAAATCATTATAAGCCATCGACTTCTTAATAGGTTATTGGCTAACCATAAATTGGAAGATCTAGCCCCGGCATAGCCAACGACCATGACGACAATTGTAATCTTTTGACTGATATTCGAGAACAACTCACATTAAGAAATGTGCTACCTAATACTGACATTGCACTATATGATCAGGTGCAGAAAATGGTGCAAGTGTTAATATTGAAGTACAATATCCAACAATACAGTGACAAACAAGAAATGTCTTTAAAAAAGACAATGCCTCAAGAGATTCCAGCGGGCACCATTTGTTATTAGCTTATAAGAGATACTTGAAATGCTAGCTTTAAGCCATCTTGCAATGGTAATAATTCTGTTGTATTTAATGTAGGAATACCTGCATGCCGGGTGGTAGTCCGAATAATCAGTCCCAAAACAAAATAGGCCTAGGCCCTATTCATTTACTGACATGATCGATGGACCCTGCATTTTTCAATACATTGATGCTGTAGCCTTCGTACTGAGGCTACACACAAGGAAACTAGGCTATAATCACGTATCATGAGCCCCGGATGCTTATATATAATAGAGGGCCTCCTTCAACTCCCAACTTGTGACCACAGAAATAGCTTAATAACTGTGTAGGAAATACAAAAAAATTGAAATTTGGACACCAGAAACTTAAGGTTGAAAGTCAAAAAGTGTCAATTGGTACACCTTTATACAGCAGAAGTTATCATACAGTGATAGTAAGATTTTTCAAATAAAATCTCTTTTCTGTAAAATTGATTGCTGTGCTGAAAAATGTTGCATAATGGGTACTTGCTTTTTTGTACAGGTATTCATTGTAAGGTACCATCAATGATGGTCACAGAATTGGGAAAAATACATAATATTTATTGCCCAAGTTAAATAATCACCTTTCTAAACAAAACAATTTCAATGTGAAATATCCTACTTGCAGGGTTGTCACCAGGACCAAAAAAAGTACTAAAAAGGCTACTTCGAAATTTGATGATCATACCTAGCATAGGCCTAGGACAGGCCTAGGCAAAAAAACCTTTTTTCTAATAATTTCTCCGCAAGCGTCATTTATGTCGACAAATTGTTCACATATCCACAGCAGGGTTGCAAATATACCGTACCATATGTCACTCACTCGCATCAAATACAACATGTTCCGTAGACGCGAACATATCTGCTTGCTTGCGCCCAGGTATGCGTCTGTGTCAAAGTCGTTGCTAAGCAGTGTCCGCTTCACTACGCGAGTCAAAGTCACTGGTCTAGGTGCTCGTTTGTCTGGGAATGCACTCGTGATTGGTTAGCATTGTATCCAAGGTCGTGCGTTTGCGTCGTAGTTTGAAATACGCGATATACGATCGCGGTTGGATCGAGTGCAGCTGTTGAAACCTGCGTTCATTCAAAAGTCTCAGCCTCAGGTTGTAGTAAGTAGGTATGCCAGGTGAATTCAAATTTGCCATCAAACTGCATCATTTTATATATCAAATTAAAGCCCTTGAGTAAAGAAAGCCAAAACTGAAAACCTTTTTTTCATAGCACTTTCCATAGTAAAGTTACATCTTGTCAAAGATTGACTTTCATCAAAAAGATTCATCTAGCAAAATTCCCGGTGGTGTTTCTAGATCTTAGACCTCATGTTGATAGCAGCTTTTTTAATGGAACTGCTATCAAAATCCCTCTAAAATTCCATGTGCGAGTGACTTATCACCATAAAAAATCATATATTTGGGTTAAGTGAAGTAGAGAGCATGTTTTAGGCGAGTTACAATATGGGCGAGTTAGGTAAAGGCGAGTTAAAAAGGCGAGTTACCCCCCACAGAGTCAGGCTATTTTTAGATATTCCCATGGGTAACACTATGAAGTCCTGGTGGCGAGTTACAGTAACACTATGAAATCCTGGTGACGAGTTACAGTAACACTATGATGAAGTCCCAACAGTGAGTTGATGGAATATTCATCGAGACTTTTATGTTTTGAATTGGTAATTTGGTACGGCTAATGTTTGTGGATACATTGCCACCAAGAAAGTTGTTTTTAAAACAATAATTTTAAATGCTTGGGAAAAGAAGATGAAACCAGCAAAGTTTTCTTGCACATGCATGCATGCAGACGCATAGCTTATCTGGTTGTATAACAACCTTGACCATGCACAGCAGGAGCCCAGTGTGATATTTTCTGAAAATAAGCATGTGTTTCTCAAACCACATGCCATCAGTGGCTGCAATGTATTCTGGGGTTACATTTAAACAACCTCTGAAGTATAATTATGGAACTGACATGAGTCAAAGAATACAAGTATCAATTTTTTTAAATAATCAGTTTTTGAATTTTGACCAAAACTGCATTTTTGGCTCAAAATCTTGGACTTTCCGGAAATTCACAACTCGCCACATGGACTTTCCGGAAATTCACAACTCGCCGCGTGGACTTTCCGGAAATTCACAACTCGCCATGTGGACCTTCTGGAAATTCACAACTCGCCGCGTAGACTTTCCGGAAATTCACAAATCGCCGCATGGACTTTCCGGAAACTCACAACTCGCCGCATGGACTTTCCGGAAATTCACAACTCGCCGCATGGACTTTCCGGAAAACACTGCAGGGGGTAACTCGCCATTTTAACTCGCCTTTTTCTAACTCGCCTATTTTTTAACTCGCCAATAACCTGTTCTCAGTGAAGTATAGACAACATATTTATGTAGGTTTCCTTGACCGGCCAGTTCTTTTATATTTCTATGTAAATATATGTATTGTGTTCTAGGCGAATTTGGCTGACTAGCAAATGTGTTAACTAAGGTTTGCCTGGCATACCTATAGTAACGCTACAAATTTCAAATGTTTGAGGACTTGTTCTCATTGCTTAGGCCTACCCGAGGGTACCTGTATTTTCCCCGGTATTTTCACATCATATTTTGTGGTCAAAATGATTACAAATGTGTAAATTTGCAATCATTTCGTCGTGTGTACGGCGATACTCTCGAAGAGAGGAATGTACTCACCGGTAGAAGAAGAAGAAGAACGTTGTCAGTGCTACTACTTCAATAGTGAAACAGTTGACGCGAATTTCTCCAACATGTCGAATGCTAATTTATGCACCCTTATCAGCAAAAATACAGCTGATTTAGCCAAAGTGAACATGAAGTTATCGGTTATAATATTTTCCTAGCATATTGAGCTAACACCACAGCTACTTGGTTTTTTACAATACACCAGTGTTAAAATAAAGAAAATCAGTAAAGCTTAACCCATCGAGCGATGCTTTAAAACCGGAGACAGCCCGAGACGAATATACCTAGTATAGGGGAGACCGGGACAAAGTGGAACACATTTTTTTTGTGGCCCAATCAGGATTACGAAGGAAGGCAAGGCAAACTTTAAGGTTTACAAGATACATATTTGGTGCATACGCACCAATATGAACCTCGCGCCAATCGGGCCGTCTTCACGTACCAGAGGTAAAGTTTGACATATCGCACGACTCTGGGATATTTGGTTAAAAGGATAGAGGGTTAAGTGCACAAAGTACAAAAAAGTAACTATATCTCATTAACAATGATCCTATAGATATGCGACCACTGACTTTTTTGTTCCTTATGACCAGAGGAAAAGTTTGACATATCGCACAACTCTGTGGTATATTTGGTTAACAAGATAGAGGGTTAAATGCACAAAGTAGAAAAAGTGACTATATCTCATTAACCAATAATCCTACAGATATGCGACCACTGACTTTTTTGTTCCTTATGACCAGAGGAAAAGTATGACATATCGCACGACTCTGTGGTATATTTGGTTAAAAAGATAGAGGGGTAAATGCACAAAGTAGAAAAAAGTGACTATATCTCATAAACCAATGATCCTACAGAAATACGACCACTGACTATTTTGTTCCTTATGACCAGAGGAAAAGTTTGACATATCGCACGACTCTGTGGTATATTTGGTTAAAAAGATAGAGGGCTAAATGCATAAAGTAGAAAAAAGTGACTATATCTCATAAACCAATGATCCTACAGAAATGCGACCACTTACTTGTTTGTTCCTTATGACCAGAGGAAAAGTTTGACATATCGCACGACTCTGTGGTATATTTGGTTAAAAAGATAGAGGGTTAAATGCACAAAGTAGAAAAAGTGACTATATCTCGTTAACCAATGATCCTACAGATATGCGACCACTGACTTTTTTGTTCCTTATGACCAGAGGAAAAGTATGACATATCGCACGACTCTGTGGTATATTTGGTTAAAAAGATAGAGGGCTAAATGCACAAAGTAGAAAAAAGTGACTATATCTCATAAACCAATGATCCTACAGCAATGCGACCACTGACTTTTTTGTTCCTTATGACCAGAGGAAAAGTTTGACATATCGCACGACTCTGTGGTATATTTGGTTAAAAAGATAGAGGGTTAAATGCACAAAGTAGAAAAAAGTGACTATATCTCGTTAACCAATGATCCTACAGATATGCGACCACTGACTTTTTTGTTCCTTATGACCAGAGTAAAAGTATGACATATCGCACGACTCTGTGGTATATTTGGTTAACAAGATAGAGGGTTAAATGCACAAAGTAGAAAAAGTGACTATATCTCATCAACCAATGATCCTACAGAGATGTGACCACTGACTTTTTGTTCTTTATGACCAGAGGAAAAGTTTGACATATCGCACGACTCTGTGGGATATTTGGTTAAAAAGATAGAGGGTTAAATGCACAAAGTAGAAAAAGTGACTATATCTCGTTAACCAATGATCCTACAGATATGCGACCACTGACTTTTTGTTCCTTATGACCAGAGGAAAAGTATGACATATCGCACGACTCTGTGGTGTATTTGGTTAAAAAGATAAATGCAAAAAGTAGAAAAAAGTGACTATATCTCATAAACCAATGATCCTACAGCAATGCGACCACTGACTTTTTTGTTCCTTATGACCAGAGGAAAAGTTTGACATATCGCACGACTCTGTGGTATATTTGGTTAAAAAGATAGAGGGTTAAATGCACAAAGTAGAAAAAGTGACTATATCTCGTTAACCAATGATCCTACAGATATGCGACCACTGACTTTTTTGTTCCTTATGACCAGAGTAAAAGTATGACATATCGCACGACTCTGTGGTATATTTGGTTAACAAGATAGAGGGTTAAATGCACAAAGTAGAAAAAAGTGACTATATCTCATCAACCAATGATCCTACAGAGATGTGACCACTGACTTTTTTGTTCTTTATGACCAGAGGAAAAGTTTGACATATCGCACGACTCTGTGGGATATTTGGTTAAAAAGATAAAGGGTTAAATGCACAAAGTAGAAAAAGTGACTATATCTCGTTAACCAATGATCCTACAGATATGCGACCACTGACTTTTTTGTTCCTTATGACCAGAGGAAAAGTATGACATACCGCACGACTCTGTGGTGTATTTGGTTAAAAAGATAGAGGGCTAAATGCACAAAGTAGAAAAAAGTGACTATATCTCATAAACCAATGATCCTACAGAAATGCGACCACTGACTTTTTTGTTCCTTATGACCAGAGGAAAAGTTTGACATATCGCACGACTCTGTGGTATATTTGGTTAAAAGATAGAGGGTTAAATGCACAAAGTAGAAAAAGTGACTATATCTCGTTAACCAATGATCCTACAGATATGCGACCACTGACTTTTTTGTTCCTTATGACCAGAGGAAAAGTATGACATATCGCACGACTCTGTGGTATATTTGGTTAACAAGATAGAGGGTTAAATGCACAAAGTAGAAAAAAGTGACTATATCTCATCAACCAATGATCCTACAGAGATGTGACCACTGACTTTTTTGTTCTTTATGACCAGAGGAAAAGTTTGACATATCGCACGACTCTGTGGGATATTTGGTTAAAAAGATAGAGGGTTAAGTACACAAAGTACAAAAAAGGATGCAGCCAAAGATAGGAGCTTGTAGTCACCTGCTCCGCAGCCGACTGATGATTCCACTTTGCCCCGTGTTCCACTTTGCCCCGATCTCCCCTAAATATTCGTCTCAGGCTGAACTATTTAGCTACCGTTCACAAAAAATTCGACATTTTTGTAAGACGGGGGGGTGCAGGCCCTTTAAATATCCCTAAAATCCTTCACAGATACCTTATTTCAGATTAACTTCTTTAAAACAATAAAAACTTTACACATTCAAAGCTTTATATTCTTTTCAAAGTCCAGAATCAAGTCAAACATTTTTATAATCACTCTTCAAGGCAAACATTTTACTACAACCCCGTATAAAGAATTTATGACCGTCCCTGTAATTTTTTTTTCTAATGCATAATTCATTAGCCCGAAATGCAGACTCATTGAGCATTTTGTACTGTAAGAACTTCGTGGCAACATGGAAAACGTAGCCCAAATGTACTTGACAGAATGATTTGTCATGGCAATCCGGCCATTATTTCGCCCAATAGTCGTGTTTCATGTTCCAATTCGAATACATACTGCTTTCGGCAGAACAAGCGTCCACGTAAATTTAAGTTCAAATGTATTTATTTTTACTCATACCTTTGGCACTTATTACACATATCGTCTGCGTAGTGCCAGTAGTGGGTAAGTGAAACAGTTGACATGTGTAGCTGCCAAGGATTAAATGAGTACAATACTGTGAGGAAATTGTCAAATGTTCACAGGGCAGATATTTGTACTTACCCACTTCTGTGACTGCTTACAGTGTTTTTCACAATAATGTGGCAGTAACGTCAACGCGTTGAAATGTGGTGACTTGATGATTCGGTGACTGATAGTGAAATAATAATAGTTGGCTACTGTGTAAGAAAGGACAGAAATAGAGAATGGGGTGGGGTTTGTACTTTTATAAGAAATGGCATTGCCTTTAGGTATAGAGATGACTTGACCGATGATAGTTTAGAATCCCAATGGTTTGAGTTTTTATTACCAAAACCCAAACTAAGGTCATTCCAGTCGGCTTGTGTGACCATAATATTTTGCACAAGAAATACAGTCAAAGGTCAAGTCAACAAGCACAAAGTTATCAAGATCAGATCACTGGAAACTTATGATGCTGTTTCATTTATCTCAGAACTGTCAACTGTAAATTGACAAGACAGTTTTGTTTTTTGTGAACGCAAGGATCCCACAAACACGTAACATGTTCTTCATATATTTTAAATGGCAAAATAAACTAAATATTCATTTCCTTTAACCACGGTGTATGACCATTACATGTGGTTTAGCAGTTGCTCGAATATTTGACGATATAGTCAATGTACATGTATGACTGTTGTATTATTATTATAGTGCTAACTATTTAGATTAACAATATTATTTTAAATCCACTCACTTTCAATTAATCGTCCTGCCCTTGATAATTGCATGAGGTGACATGGTTTCTTTCTATAAAAGATACATATATTTTCCAAACACATTTAAGTGTGAGAAGGTGTCGCTTGGAACCTACGATACGGTGGTTTCCGCAATCAAGTCTAGTTATTACGGTTCTCACACTTTATCGCAATGGGCTGTGTTATATTCATGGCTACGATTACATTTCACCATGAAATTGATTACCAACAGTGAAAAAGTGCAATTAGTTTGTTTAAAATGTTAATGTTGTCATTTCAACTAAGTAATGATGTTAGCATGGCCCCTTTTACACAATCATATACAGTCTGAACAAAAAGTAACGCAGCTGTTATAAATACGCATGTAGCTTCAAAACTAGTAATTGTTTCCACAATATTTCAACATAGAGAGAAGGATGATTTATTTACGCGCATTTTGATACCCCATTTTTTAAATGTCGTTCAATATTAACAACACAGCAGTGCTTTTTAAAGAAAAGTACCCGAATTTAAAAGTTGCAGTTTACAGCAATCAAATGGCTTATTATGTAGCACGTAAAGCCAGCCAATATATTTGCGCTTATACTATAAATCAATACAAATAGCTGCAACTTTTAAATGCCGGTGTTTTTCTTTCAAAACACTGCTGTATTGTTAATAATGAACAAATTTGGACAAATTAGGTATGAAAATGCGCGTAAATAAATCATCCTTCTTTTTATGTTGAAATATTGTGAAAATAATTATTAGTTCTGAAGCTATAGGTGTATTTATAACAGATACGTTACTTTTTGCGCAGACTTTATATGTTAAGGGCACTGAGGTTTGGGCATAGAGCGTCATATTGAAGCCTTTTTGTTATTACTATAAATATTATTACATACACCTGATTTTCGCATGGGATATTTACTTGTTAGTTTGTTGTTTTAAAGGATAAAAATATTGGTATCGTAGTGTTTTCTTTTGGAAGTAAGTGATATCGTCGTATACTATTACTATTACGTGACTACCCTGTTATACAAGAATATTGAGCCGCCGCACGTACAAAAACGTGATCGCTTTTAAACGCATTGATCTTTTGCGTTTCAACTATATGAGAGTGAGGATTATCGTATTTGCCGGCAGCCCTAACCCTAACCCTAACCCTAACCCTAACCCTAACCATAACCATAACCATAACCATAACCATAACCATAACCATAACCATAACCATAACCCTAACCCTAACCATAACCATAACCCGTTCGGGCAATTACGGTCACCTCTCTACTAAATTAATCCGCTGGTTAGTCCTCGTCTTACGCAAAAACAAACTTAATAGAGCACAATAACTGATATAAACAGCTCAAAAAAAGTAACTAATCACCCCCTAAATAATGGTCATTATTCAAAAGAGGCTAGTGTATTACAAATATGTAAAATGCGTTGGTAGCAGAATTTATTTCTCCACATTTTGACACCTCATTTGATACGATAGCCCAGAAAACAATAAAACACCAGTTAATTTAATGTAGTAAGGTCCAGATTTGAAAGTTGCACTTACATGCAATACAAAAACACTCAGATATCATTACACAGATTTCTTTCCATTATACTGAATATAAAATCAATACAATTTACTGCAACTTTCAAAACTTGATTTAAATCAAGACATTGATTTAAATGTACGATGTGACGTCAATATTTAGTCAATTGCTACAAATTTAATGTCAAAATGTGCAGAAATAAATTCTGCTTCCAACGCATTCTACAGAGTTGTAATACAACCACCGTTTTTTTTAAATAATGGTCTTTATTCAAGGAGGGTTAGTTACTTTTATTGAGATGTTTAGTTTGGTATGTGCGGATAAAAAAATACCTTCGACATCTTAAATCAATAAAACTACTGGAAACATTTTAGTTGCCTCAGATACTTTTGAAAGATTCTGCAACCAACTATAGATTTGCAATTGAAATTATTTTCCAGATATTGTGTAACTGTGTTTTTTCTAAGCATTAGATATGCTTGTCAAATAACAAGTGGATTGAGAGGGCCTTAATTATTTATATAGGAATTACAAGGTACTCTTGAGAAATTACTTTCCCTAGCCGAATTGGCGTCTTTTAAATCTCCTGAACCAGTTCACATTAGGTAACTGATTTCATGTAAATGTTTAATGGATTTGAATGGATTAATGGCTTGTTTTATAAACAATTGTTTATTTATTTATCATTAGTTTCGATTCTAAAGATATGTTTCCATCTTAGTTTATTCCCTGTGCTGTGTTAATTTCAGATAATATCAATCTGATGACGCCGTTACTTTTGTTAGTTTTTCTAACCGAAAGCAATTTAATCTCGCTGATTTTTCTGTGCTACACAATTTTGTAGAAATATTTTAACTTAGTAGATATCAAAATTACTTCTGTCTGGAATGTCGTTGCAGTATTATTTTGCCCAAGTTCATTTTACGTTATCCAAACATCACTGATTGATTTTTCAAGTTTCAGTCACAACGGGCCACTGTCTTTTAGTGTATATGCGTTTTGGAGCGAGTGTGTTTTGCGGAGTTTTATCCACAAAATAATAATATAATCCCTTGAATTTTGCATCATTGTTCCGAAACAAACACATTTCAAGTGAATCTAAATGATCAGTTGATACTGACTTTTTCCAATAGAGTAGTAGACATGGTAGAGTCCATTAGAGTAGTAGACATGGTAGAGTCCATTAGAGTAGTAGACATGGTAGAGTCCATTAGAGTAGTAGACATGGTAGAGTCTATTAGAGTAGTAGACATGGTAGAGTCCATTAGAGTAGTAGACATGGTAGAGTCCATTAGAGTAGTAGACATGGTAGAGTCCATTAGATTAGTAGACATGGTAGAGTCCATTAGAGTAGTAGACAAGGTAGAGTCATGGTAGAGTCCATTAGAGTAGTAGACATGGTAGAGTCCATTAGAGTAGTAGACATGGTAGAGTCCATTAGAGTAGTAGACATGGTAGAGTCCATTAGAGTAGTAGACATGGTAGAGTCTATTAGAGTAGTAGACATGGTAGAGTCCATTAGAGTAGTAGACATGGTAGAGTCCATTAGAGTAGTAGACATGGTAGAGTCCATTAGAGTAGTAGACATGGTAGAGTCCATTAGAGTAGTAGACATGGTAGAGTCCATTAGAGTAGTAGACATGGTAGAGTCCATTAGAGTAGTAGACTTGGTAGAGTTGGCATTATGTATAAGAAAATGAAGCAATTAATTATCCCTAACCGTGCCCATGTGTTTTTATGCTATCAGAAGGCATAGAAAAAACGAAAGAGGAGTAACAAAGAAATCACTTTTTATCCCCGGGATTCGAGCCTCAGAACCCTCGCATGCCACGCAGAAGATCGCAAGCCTCTAGCCATGGGGGTTACGCTGGCCCGGTCAGTGATTCCCTAAGTATATATTACTTAGGCTGATTGAGTCATCGCATCATGTGGAATTCATGCACGAGCAGATGTTTTAATAGTGAACTTTAGTAAGCTCTGTTTGGGTTAGGTTTAATTGCTGACAAGTCATTTACATTGCAATCGAGATAAAAGGCTTTTAACGTTTTAATTTGAATTTTTTTTAAACACTTTGCAAGTATTATCTCCGGAAAGGCCGTCCGCATTTCCATGGGCACACTTTTCCTGTGCTCCTCTCTGAAATAGAAGCGTTATATGTCCATACTCCATTTGGTCAGTCTTTAATTCTTTTTTTTATTTAATTTTTTGGCTTCATTCAACCAATTTTAAAAGTGGCTCAAGGTCTGTCAACACCTGAACTCTCATCCCAACAGAAAATGTTGCAAGCACTCTGTCTTAATAGTCGCAAAGTTTGGTTCCCTTTGCAAGAGCTTTATGCTACGGTAGACGACCGGATATACTTTACCATGTGGTACCATGTGCCAACCCACAGTCTGTCTGAAGCATTAGTTTGTAGCATGAACTCAGCTTTAAAATAGAGGGTTTCAGAACTGTACAACGCGCCTTTAAGGGGCAGACAGGATCACTCAACGTGAGAAATTTTCTTTAAAAGTAATGATGATAAGTACATAAAAGTACATAAAAAGGGATCCAACTAGAAATAAGCAATTTGTGAGAAAAGCATCAAAATTCTGATGATTTTTTACGCCAATTGTTTTTCGTTCCGTAATACTCTAAATATCTAAATTGAGAAACATTGCATATTTGTGTTCATAAGACATAAAACTAGAAACAATTTTGAATTTTTCTTTGAAAAAATGTTTTAGGTATTCGTTCGGGTTTTTTTGTCGGTCAATTCGCTAATTTGCATAAATAATAGTTCAACTTTTGTGTAATATGACCCAACTGGACAATGTAACTGATGATCCACCAGGGTAATAATTATGCTATTGTCCTTGGCTGTATCACAAACTCTTCATTTCATGGAATTAATTTAAGAGCTAATGCTGCAAAAATGTTGAGACATATTCTAATGTGACCCGCGCAATGAATTCAAATGATAACGATTTGTAGGAATCATATGTCAGCCCCCAGGGAGGAACGAGCATTCACCCTACCCGGAAAGTAACTCAAATTCCTGTAAGAACATACAGTATCCGATATACGTGATATGTGATACTGAAGACAACGCTGACTGTGTTAAGAATAATCAATAATATCCATCATTGTAGGTAACGTGATCCCATGAAAATAATTAAATTCATTTATAGAGGCGTCGACGATTTTTCATGTTCCATTTTCCATCTTTTAATTAATCTACCATTAAAACAATGTTTAGACATTTTGAGTTGTATTGCTCCAGTGGTTTTGATATGAGAAGCAAAAACGTGTAATACAATACCCCATAATTCATACACTCCACCCGGAAACATACAGTATCCGATATCGGTATGTGCACGACTTATACTTTTACTTTTGCACGACAGGAACACGATTGATTTGTCCAGATTATGAGATCATAACGCACCAACACAAGAGGACATTTGGATAAGTAGATGAACATGATGCGTTTATCTGTTTGTTTTAAGTGTGCTAGAAGAAAGAAAATGGCAAAACGAGATGCAATTCAGAGTCACATCGATCATACGAGTTAAAGGTCATATATATTGCTAAGACAACATCATATCGTTGACAAGCTAATATTATGAGGACAATGAAAATTACTCTTTTTTTTTGAGAAAACAAGACGTTTAAAATTGATATTCCGCAAAACCAACTTAAACGGTGAGTTCCTTCGAACGAGACAGATTTGGCCTAGAAAAAAGCTAGTTGACGTCATGAAATGAGATGTGCATGCTTTGAGGGAAGGGACTGTAAACGCCCTCAATGCACAGAACGTATACTGTTGTAGTTCTCAGAAAAAAAAAAAGTATTTAAACATTATGGATCAAATCAGCCGCTTCTTTTTTATAATTATTAGGAAATTGTGATATTACAGTAATTTTGTTCATATGTACAATGTATATCAAAATCATGAGACATATTTGGACTAAGAATAAAAAAAATATTTTGAGCTTAGAATTTGAGCGTGAGACTAAGTATTATTCGGAAGGACCGTAAACTTGTGTACGAGGCAGCATTTTACAAACACACTTTCTCTTTTTTTCAGGAGAAATACGAATACATAAAATGCAACGAGTGTCAACTTGTAATGTAATAATTATTCTCTTCGAATGGAGTTAAACTTGTGTTTGCAATAGATATGAACTTTAAAATGAGAGACATTAAAATAACCCATGGCAAAGGCCTGACAGTAACCTGAAAACATAGATAGCCTTATAATTGGGGTCTGAATTTCCCTAGACCATCAAATATTCCCTACATTATGTAGTAGAGTAATGCATTTAATAGTCCTAACAGTAGAATTAGTGTCAGCGCTATTTTCAGTATCAAATACCACGTATACAAGATAATATACTTTCCTTACAGGGATATACGTTACTTTTCCGGTGCGTTCCTCCCTGGGGGTTGATATGCGAGTCCCAACAATCGTTACCCAGATGGTAGTATTAGATGACCTTGTCCAGTCCAACTTAAAAAAAAAAAAAAATCAGGTTCTCAACTATCGGCAATTATTTGTAACAGGTGTAAAGCATACTGAAAGCATGTTTTGTCCATAGTGTGGGCATGATCGAATAACATATCGCCCTTTTCAGCTAAAATGCTACAGATATAACAGTCTAGTGTACTGCACAATTCGTTGGCCCATTCATTCCATAGTGTAGTAAGATGATTTTTGATTTGTTTTTAAATTAGCACAAACGAGGGTCATTCATCACCCTCATATCTCAACTTCTGCATATAGTAGCCCTTTTACACTTTCTACTGTTATTGTATTGTGAGATAATTTAGTTTTTAATAATATCATTTTCCATTTGTTGTAGCAAAAATGAAATCAGAATACGGCGTCGCGGAAATGGAAAAAATCTGTACATACGACGTATATTGCAAAGCAGACATAAAAAGACCAAATTAAAGTGACCATATAAAATACCATTAAGGTCATTCATATGGCTTAAATTGATGCCGACATAAAGTACACATAATAATAGGCAATAATTTAAATGACTACAAAGCTGGTTAACTTCAACAAAAAGCGTTGGTTTTTAGCAAAGAATAGATAAGAGCAGAATATTAGTGATATCAAATTAATTAAAATACAAAAAAAAAAAAACACCACAGCATTAATGCAACAATTGTGTTCATTAGGGAAAAGGGCTACTTGGAGTCCTTTAAAACCTACATTGGAAATGTCACTTGGTAATTCAATATATGAATACAAAAACCACCTAAGTCCATACTTCGGCCAAATTGAGTTAAGCATGGGTAATTGTTGCTATACATAGGCCTGTCATATGTATGAAAGAACAACTCAAATTCATTCTCTGTGTCTATTAAGCATGTGAAAAATAACATGTATGAAAGAATCACCCAATTCCATGATTTGAGTCTTGTAACACATTGATTGAAATCCAGTATGTATAAAAGTCCACTTGTAACACATTCATTGCCAGAGAGTGACTTTTGAACAAAAAATGGGTTTAATAAAGGAAAGTGTGTGGTTTATATTACATGGCAAAATGCTTATCAACATTATACATACCTGTGTGCTTTATTTTGTATTATCTTACTAGTGGTAATCTCATTCTAACATTGTTGTCTTTGTATATGATTCAAAAAACCACCTAAGTCCAAAATTTAAAATGAACCCCACGAAGTCCCTGAAATGCTAATCGTCATACCTAATACAGGTTAATCCACTCATTTGCACGTAAAACTTACCATATTGACAAGGTAAATCTAACTGAAGGAATTAAAATGATACACAGGTTTTTCTCTCAAAATCACTTCCTATGGACTTAGGTGGCTTTTGTATTCATGTATTCAATTGGATACAAAGAAATAGAACTTAATAAACATCTCAAAAAAGTAACTAACCCCCCTGAAATAATGGCCATTATTCAAAAAGGGGCTATTGTATTACAAATCTGTAAAATGCGTTGGAAAGTTCTGCGCATTTTGACACCTCATTTAATACGATAGCCCCGAAAACAATAAAACACCGGTCAATTTAATGCAGTGAGGTCCAGATTGGAAAGTTGCACTAACATACAATACAAAAACACTCAGATATCATTACACAGATTTCCTTCCATTATACAGAATACAAAATCAATACAATTTACTGCAACTTTCAAATCTTGGGTTACGTTGATTTAAACGTACGCTGTGATGTCAATATTTAGCCAATTGCTATTAATGAGGTATCAAAATGTGCAGAAATAAATTCTGCTTCCAACGCATTTTAGTTACTAGCTTTTGGGGATGTTTAGTTATTGTATACAGATGGTCTCCAATTAGATTCTGGTGGTCTAGGTCCTAAAAGACCACCAGACATACCAGTAAAAATGTAATTATTGTACAATTTAGTAAAAATGCATTTTTATTATTGGTGATCTTGCTGTTCGTTTACATATTTGATATGGTTTTAGTTACAATCTGTTAGCATAATCATAACAAATTGCATGAGAGGTATACGCACATATTTTCATTTACCTTTGTCATTTTTACCGTTTCTGGTCTATAAAATCTTATTTTGATTCTAATGGTCATTGGTCACGTATCAAAATATTAAAAAAGGTACCAATATAATTATATTTGCATTCACACATAGGTATAACATTCCAATAAAGAAGCTACCATTCACAAAACTAAAGTTTTAAGATCGGAGGTAGAACTTATTGAATAACATTCGTATGTTTTTATTAACATACTCTTTCATTTTGCTATTCTCCACTATGGAATGAAGCCAATGTAAAGTTTACACTGCGGACGAGGTGGCGTGTATTTTGGGAAATACTGGACTACACTTATTGTTTTCAATTTGCCAGTAATAATTCGTCTTTATTCCTTTATATTTATTCTACAACAGCAATTTTACTTCAGGAACAAAATATAATGAATGTCTGATGTACATCAACATGTCATTACCTCAAACCAGATTTTCTCGAAAAGTGATTTATTCGCGGCGTCCCACCTTACGCCACCACGTATGGATAGAAGCCAACGAATCTAGTCTCATACATGGTTTAAACACCACATTTGACGTTTGTTTGTTGGCAATTGAGGCATATTCACCTTTCGGTCAAGTTGTAATGCGACTGCCAGGTATTATAGGGGAGTTGCTGAATAGTTTTTGCTGTTTAATGTGGTACGTGTCAGATCAATTCAGATTTGTAGGGAATCATATGTTAACCCCAGGGCGGAAGGCGCATCTACCCCTTCCCAGGTTGTAACCATATCCCAGTAAGAAAAATTAGTATAATATATGTGTGGTTATGGTGATAAAGGGGTAAAGGAGGTGCAATTCAGAGTTTGAGGTTACTCGGAAGACTTAGAAATTATCTGGGATATGTTATGACAATACTTCTCACGCTGGTGTTTCTGTAACATGCCCTGTAGACCTAAATACAGTAAGCCAAACAATTAAGGTACCAGTTATGTTCACCCCTGTATATAAATAAAGACAAAATGTCAAAATTAAAACAAGCAGTCAATACCTGTACTCGTTAGCTCTGATTTAAGACCTTTTTTGTTGAAATTGGTTGAGAATTAAAGACGCGGTGATCTAAAAACCTAATGAAGAAACGAAATCACAAGTTGCACTTTTGTGTTCTAATCAATGAAAGCACGGCGCTAGTTTTAACGTGCTAATCAATGGAAGCGCGGCGCTAGTTCTCTAGTTCACGAACGCTTGTGTACAAATCAATAGGGCATTTAATGCAGCAAACTGCAACTTTTAAATTGTTATCTTCCTTGGGTTTTGTGATCGCCGTGTCTTTATTTCTTGAACAATTTCTACGAATGCGGTCTTAAATTCGAGCTAAAGGATGCAGCTATTGGCTGCTGGTTCCAATTATGACATATCTGTCTTTGTTTGGGATATACATGAGTAGAACATAACTGGTACCTTAATTGTTTGGCTTACTGTATAATTCTAAAAGAAGATTTAATTACCCTACTGACAAACTTGTGCTAACACGAGTATTTTGTCAAGTGGGGTATCAAATTTTAGGTGAAATAGTTAAATAATCACCAGATGATGTGAATGCTGTTGGGATGCTTGTAACATTTTGCCGAGAATACTGTGCCGACTCCATTAAACTCAATATAACCTGCAAGATCAAATAAGAAGACATTCAGTGATGTTTGGAAAGAAGTTGTTTCCATATCGACTAAGTTTGACAAAATAATAATCAGTGAAATTCCAGTCAGAATACCAGAAAAACAAACGTTTCCGAATATAAAAGAAGCTGTTGCAACAATATTCTCTAAACAGAATAGATAATATGCATAGGTAAGTAAATAATTTTATGATTGCTTAAATCTAATAACAACACAACTTACTTTCTTTTGCGTATTCATGCAGTCGTGTAACAGTTTATACAAATATAAACCGGTTCATAAGATTTAGCAAACGCCAACGCGACTCGCGAAAGTAATTTCTCACGAGAACTAAGTAATACACTTGTAAACATGCAATACATATGAAACAAAACATACTTTTATTTACTTAAATTACAAATCTGTCTTTGGTACCCACTTTCTCAAAAGTAAATTACACAAATACAGTGTTTTCCAGTTCTTTTATTTATTTTAGATGATGATGATAATCTTATTATTAAACATTTTCATATTTGTCTCGTCCAATTTGAGATTTAACTCAAACAGGCAATGGTATACTAATAAATGGCAAGGTGGTAACTTAAGGGCTCGGATAGCGACGTTTTCACGTATTTTTTTATTGGACCTGAGAGCACATCAGACATGTCGAATTGAATTTTGAATACGATTAATGTGCTTCTGATATCAAATAAGTTTGATATTTTTAAAATTCGCGATATAATACACATTCTATGGCAAATGAATAAAAATTGGGCTTTTATGTACTTTTAGCCCATTTTCACCAAAGTCCCCCCCCCTTGAAAGTGCCTTGCCCAGCTTCCTAGTAACTGACCAGTTTTAGTCCTAGTCCTACATAGTAGGACTACAACTGGTCAGTTACACTCCACCTTCCAACATCTGGGGTTTTTTTCACGTGATGGATTTAAATGTAGTATCCCTTCCAATGAATCTGTATATGATTTGAGGTTCGACAGTTGAAATATGATATAGTCAGGCCGTCATCTCCACGGATATCCATAAAGTAATGCTAATTATATCAGTTCATATGATCAATGTAACGCTCCTTGTACTATGAGGTCAGTGTACCACTTCCTGAAAGATGTTTGCAGATGCACCAAAAAGGGGCTATTGTAGCTGTAAAATGCGTTGGAAAGTTCTGCGCATTTTGACACCTCATTTGATAAGATAGGACTATCAATGTAGGACTAGTAGGACTATCAATGTAACGCTCCTTGTACTAAGAGGACAGTGTACCACTTCCTGAAAGATGTTTGCAGATGCACCAAAACACTCAAAAAATCTTCCAGCTGAGGTCTGGTACATTTTAATTTTAAGTGATATTGCCTTTAAACTTAATATTAGATGTTCTTTACCATACATCATGTTTGTACCATCTGTTTAGGCTAATATACAAGGGTACCCTCTAATAGTTCACATTATGACGTTATATCGCCACAATGTTTAGTAATTTTAAACTAAAGCAACTGTCATGCATGATACTATTAAATCTGCCTGGTAGGTTAAAGCTTAGAATTCAGACATTACGTCAGCAAATGCCTAATATAATACTGTAAAGATTTGCCCAATGGCGCTATGGGTTCCCATGACAAAAGTGAAATTTTAGGCACAACCTAACTCATAAAATTCCAACCAGCAATTAAGGGCACGGAACGTTAATTATTGTTGGGATTTCAGAGGAGGGAGCAGTCTATTTGCACATGAATTTACCCCAAGACAGAGAAGCCGAAGTGCGCTATTAGGCGAATCTTAACGGTATACTGATCCTGTATACTGTAAAGATTTGCCCAACGGCGCTATGGGTTCCCATGACAAAAGTGACATTTTAGGCACAACCTAACTCATAAAATCCCAACCAGCAACGGAACCTTAATTATTGTTGGGATTTCAGAATAGGGAGCTCTCTATTTGCACATGAATTTACCACAAGGCAGAGAAGCCGAAGTGCGCTATTAGGTGAATCTTAACGGCAGACTTAATCTGACAGACATCTGGCAATGGTAATCTCTAGAAATCTAAGATATTGGTATTGAAGCGTTTGAAAAGTAGCAGCACTATATACTTCTAAAGATTGTTTCATCAATGTTTGATGACATAGCCCATTACAAGCAGGTAACGGCAGAGCCAAGCAACTAATTCATGCACAAATTAGAAAAATAAGAAGATGATATTATAGTGTTTATACTTTACATCTAAATACTAAATCTGACAGACAGCTGCTAATCAATAAGAAACATAACAAATTGAATATATATCTGCTCATCTAGAGAGTTAACATAGCTACGGTATCACGTCTCCTAAATATCTAAGACAATAAGCATTATAAAAAGTAGCAGCACTATTTTAATATTTGTTTCATCCATTTTTCATGAAATTGCAGATATCAAACAGGTAACGATGTAACCAAACAACAAATACATGGGCAAATGGTGATATACGGGCAAAGCTAGAGAGGTCTTGTAACATCAGCATTGAGCCAGTGCTAAACGACACTACAACGACGAATTAAACGTACATTTTAGGCGTTATTTTCGCATGTTTTAATTTGTTGTTGCTTAAATTATTTGAAACTTACCTAACTGAATGTATAATTTTATTTGCCACCCCAAAGACATATATCGGCACCAACTATAACGGTATGTATAGTTTAATATAGAAAAAATAGAGGGTAGCAACAACCCTCGCTAGTCGTACTTTATGTTACTCATGGTCAAGTAGGACTCTGTCAATACAATATTCAATAATATTAATTTTAGTATTATGTATTTATCTGATCTGATCTGATATTACAGGATGAAGTTTCTGTTAATACGTATGTGTACTAGTACAGCGTTCCGCGCCTTTTCCCCCCAAGTGAGTCTTCAAGCAAACTGATGATGCAGTAGTAATTGGTTATTTATCCATGAATGGGTTGTGTTGTGCATAAAACATTGAATGTCAACCTGTCACAACACTCGTGCCTGTATGTACCTGGTGCGGTCAGCTAAATACCAGGATATTCAACTTCATTATGATAATCAGGCAACAAAAATGCTGACAGCCTATTAGTTTGAATATATGTTACTTCTGGGATTTTGTAATTTGAATAACTGGTGCAAAATCAAGATACCCAATTAACGAATTGAAACTATATACAACAAGTAAAAGCTTGAATTATCTTGAGAGCAATAACTATTATCCGAACTCCTAAAGCCAAAAGGAACGAGGAAAAAATCACAAAATGATGTAATTAAAACAAAAAAGTTTCTGTCGGGCCCCTGCCCTGATCCCAAATTAAGAAGATTCGCGATTTCAGACCAGAAGTCTATGCTTAGACTTTGATACATTACCTGCTATGAAACTCAACGAGAGTGTTGTGCTTTTCTTCACATGAATCTTGCCTTGCCTGTCACTTGTACTTTTATATTTCCCAAATGTCTTCCTATTGGACACAAGTAATTAACTTAGTAGTCCGTTTAGAGTGGAAATCGAATTGGGTGATATTGAGACGCACACAGTGAACCTGAACTACATCTTCTACATGGTATGTAGATCATTATCATATGCCCGGTATTTCCGTGGAGAATTACATCGCTCTACTCGTGAGGAATTGATTATCGCCAAATACATGTGATGGTAGAAAGTACGTTTAATACAAGATAAAACATTAAATCTACCAAACTTCATATATACAACTAACGTCATCAGCTACCCGACATTTAATAAAACACCACGACGATGAATTCAACTTGATGTTTCGTTTTTTGCACGTTTTAATACGTTGTTGCTTAAATTAATTAGTTGTTTGTATTTTTCATCCCCTAAATATTTATATTTTTGATTCAAAATTTACTTGCAAACATTATAGTTGCCATAACGGCATGAATACAAGCAACACGTGATGTAATAGTCATTTGAAAGTGTAACGAAGACAATGTGCGCGTGCCGGATATCGAAATAAAAAATCCAATTTCACAACTTGTCTACATCGAATGCAATTAAACATGTTTAATTCAAACCTAGACATTCTTACGCTCAGGATAGATTGGCCAGTAAATTAATGAAAATAACTTAAGAATTACAGAATGTCTTTGACATGAGATAAGTTTATAACAACTTTTTTAAAACAGTTACAACAGTTACAGTCCTAATATATAAAGGCAGTTCATTCCATAGACGTGGAGCTGAAATTGCAAATTTTTTGTCACCCCATGTGCGGTTGGATTTTGTTTATTGCAGAAGTTGCATGTTTCTAGATCGAAGCGTACGGGTGGGAACATAATTTGAAAGGAGTTCAGACTAATATGACAAAGAAATATCATTATTGCATTTATATACAATCAACCTAAGTTTAAAAACAATGCAGTCCCTTTTGGATTGGTGACGTGATATGGCAAGACTTTTTTGTTGGAAGTAAGAATTCGAGCGGCAGTGTATTGAATTTTCTGAAGGCGATAGAGTTGGTTTGCTGGTAATCCACAGAGAAGTGCATTGTTGTTATGCAAACGAGAAAAGATAAATGAGTGAATAATTTGTTCAGTAGCATCGTGACGACTTTTGGTGTTTGCGGATCCGGCTGATGTTATACGCTGAACAACGAATGATATTAGAGATATGAGGTTGCATGGCCATGTGAGTGTCAAAAATGCACCTAAATTACGTGCTTTGGAAGATAAGGCAAATGCAGAGCCACAGATGCAAACAATTTCAATGTTGATTTTAGAGAGCTGTTGGTGGGATCCGAACAGAATCATAAAGAGAGAGTGTCCCTCTCTCTTTAAAAGCTAGTTAATATTTATCTGGTTGTCGTCATATGATTTGAGCATACAAGTGCCATTTAGATTATATAGTTGAAGGAGCTTGAGAGCAAGACAAAAATGCATGCAGACTTTATTTCCGTCAAAATGATATACGGTTATTGCAAATGAGCGTTTGCTGAACTTTCATCTAATACATGAAATATTGCAGACAACGTATTTCAAATAAATTATATCAAATATATTTACTAGTAGATTACTTTCAGTGGCTATAATTTTGGAAGTCACTTTAATCACGTACGGACCACCATCGGAACCATTTTTCTAAATTCAGTAGGGAAATGCAGCTGTTCAATACTGGATTGTTTCAAATTATTTCAACAACTTCGCTGCAGTCCTTATTAAAGGACCTTTAATTTTAATTTTATTGTTCCACGTAACACGTATACCACATGACGCATTTGGTGTGTAATGACCGCTCAAATGGTAAATCACTAAATGACCAGATACAGGGTGTGCCGGAAAGAACTATATAGTCGGGAACTGATTTTTTTGGGTATTTTAAGGCATACACCAAACATAACTAAATAACCGACGTGGTTGAGGAATAAATCAGCATTCACATATTTTTTTACAATTGATCGCTCCGTTTTTGAAATAAAAGAACGAAAGTACCTCATTTATAATCCGTTCCACTCTATCTATCAATGACAATACGCCTCATGCGTCGATGATGCGCAGTGATTAGCACTCCGATTACAGATCACCGATTAAAAATGGTTTGAAAATTAGAGGATTTTGTAAAATTCCTATATTTCAAGAATGGTGTGGTCAATTCAGAATTCAAAAAGTATTTGATAGCTGATATTCCCCTTCACCACGTCAGTTACTTAGTTATGTTTAGATGTGTCCTTAAAATACCCAAACAATTACGTTTCCGACGATACAGTTTTGTATGGGACACCCAGTAGTAAATTAGACTATAATTATCTAGTTGGCAATTAGCTTATAAATATAATTATACTCTTTGAATATTTTGAATATTTTGCAAAAGGTGAAGTACTCTGAGAGTCACCGAATTATATAAAGTGTATTTGTAAAAGATGCAATAAAAAAACAAGATAAGTAAAATGTGTGTACGTTCTTATATATAATATCCATCCATCATTACATGTAAAAGTATTCTGAGACAACGATATCTATACCGTTTGTCATGAATATTATTTCACCTTAAATCAACTACTAGAAAAACAATCGCCTAATATAATAAAATAGCTATATCATTTTACTATTTTCCACTTTATCCATCAGCTGTTATCATCTAAGTGATTTTGACGTATTAAATACGAGACACATCGAAGAAAAATACGCCTTGACTGTTAAATTATTGAGCAATTCCGTATTGCGTTATGACATTGTCTGGTTAAATTATTTCAAATGACCACTCGAATATTCACTTAAACGACTCGTGTAACTTTCTAGTATTGTTTTTCATGATATACAAGTACTAGAGATCATACACCATAATCCTTTAGGGCCCTATAAGAAAACATGTGCATATTTACAAGACTCATCATCTTGGATGACCAAATCAATATGTAAATTTCTGCTTAACCCAAGTGGATCTTTTATTGATTTTAGCTTTTTGTCTACCATTAAAATTTAGCAGATGATCATCTGATCCTCCTTCGCGGTAATCAGGTTTCCGTTTGTGACACGCCTTTTGAGGATCATATTACTTGATTCTGCAAATAAGTATCTCGCCGAGAGGACTTACGTTTCTCGGCTACCGATTTTAAATTAGTTTTTCTTATTTCCCTGAGTATTTTGTCCGGTTGTATGCTATAATATGCTTCAAAGACGATTTGACTATGTGATTACGGTCTGACATTATTTCCTGTAGAAATGTGAAACCTCTTTGTTTTTCAAACAGCCGAAATACATTATACCCTGATCTACCCTGATCTCAAGCACAACACACTCGCCTTCGGTCAGCAAACTGATCAACGATAGATCTGTGCCTTTGTACACATGAATCCCTCATTACTGTCATTTGCACTTTCAAATGTCCCAAATGTCTTCCTATTGCACACGTGTAATGAACTTATATAGTTGTCCGTTTAGAACGAAAATCGAATTGGAAGATATTGAAATACACACACGAAACCTGGGCTTGTAAACATATTAATATCGTTGTCAATGAACAGTTATAATTGGTATAATGGTGAAGATTATATGCTTGACATTTCCATGGAATATTATAACTTTCCTGTCCTACGTGATGCAAAGCCCTCCTCGTCACTCCAAACTGAAATGTAAAAAAGAGCAGTAAGTAAATGGAATATAATATGAATTCTTTCAGATCAAGCTTCTCGTCTTTTGTCTGCATTTTTATAAGGCCACATTGCTTTGCTGTTTGTACTTTACCACTCTGTTTGCAGTCGTTTTCTCTTGAACCTTCTTATTCATATATGCAGCTGTTTTTAGTCTCAGTTTCTTTACAGACTCAAAGAAATCTTCATGTGTTGATGAAAAATTCTTTAGCTTCTTGCCATCTTTCTCGGCCTTCAACATATCAGCGTCAATATCAGGTGTGAGTGGGGTATCACTGCATGTGTCTTGCACTTTCCATACTGGAACCACTGAGGCATATTCAGCGTGGCATTTATAAACTGAGATCGTTTGTTATTTTAACCCATCTCTGGTAAGCAGAGTAATTATTCAATATCCCAGTTAGCCCAACTCCACTTCTACCTGCTCCAACACGAGATTTCGCATGTTTCATAAAGGTCTCCTCTATTGTCTTATCAACTGCACATCGATTGCCTTTGTGTTTCAAATGAATAGCGCCCTCAATATTATCATTAAGTTGATAATGTTACCTATTATTTCAATATGCAACAACCAAACATGGTGGTGTGACAAGAAAAGGACAGTATGTACGCATCCCTTCCATCTCCGCACAAAAACACACCTTAGTCAGTAACCATATAAACCAAACGCCACGATGTTGTGTTTGCAATTTGCATTGTCATGAAGAATTTGCAATGCAGCATATGACAGTTTGCTGTATTGCTGATATTATCACAATTTCAAATCGTTAGAAAAACATTATTTATCAGTACTGTATAATATCATGAACACATTACGATAATGATTATGTTAATGCGGTTCTATAATGCTGACATTCATCAACACATGTAATATGAAACCTATGTTATTGTGATAATATTGCAAAATAAAACCTTACACCAGTTACCATGAAATTGCATGACAAGATTCACACGCGAAAACCCTGCATCTCAGCATTAATCACATCTGTTCATTGTGCACGTTTTTTTTAATTGTTCATTTGTGTTAAACAATGGTATAATACACCACAGGATTCGTGTCAAATTTCATTTACTGTGATTTTGTTTTCAGGTTT
The DNA here is from genome assembly GCF_039555335.1 of Amphiura filiformis. NCBI lineage: Eukaryota > Metazoa > Echinodermata > Ophiuroidea > Amphilepidida > Amphiuridae > Amphiura > Amphiura filiformis. Next base: position 6,248,467 of record NC_092628.1, read on the forward strand.
TGTTACAAAATACGCCCTACAGAGCGAGAAAAAAAGGTACAGTAAGGCTAAAGAAGCTCTCTTTATTTTAAAATAAAGATGAACTTTTTGTTTTTATGAATAATTGCGGCATTCATTACTAACCTTGTAATGAAAATATTATTTTAAGAACAATTTGAAGGTAATAATCTCAGTTTTTGTCTACGAAGCATCGGATATTTGATTAAAAATACCCACAACATACATACATACATACATCCATACAGTGCATGCTAAGTATATAATATATTTCAAATGATTGTATAATATACCGTGGGATCTGGTTGCAGAAGAAGGTCTTGCCCCTTGGTTGATTATGTGTGCTTTATGTGATATTTTTGATATTTTAACATATATCATGCTTTTTTGATGTTTTACTGATTGTAAATTTCACACCAATTCAGCTTTTAGATGCTACCGTGTCTTTTAATAAACAATGAATGAATGAAAAAATGAATGAATGAATGAATGAATGAATGAATGAATGAATGAATGAATGAATGAATGAATGAATGAATGAATGAATGAATGAATGAATGAATGAATGAATGAATGAATGAATGAATGAATGAATACATGAACAAAGTGTTTTCAAAACAATATGCAAGAAATGACTGTCTTTGTTTGGCTTTATCTGAATATCAATATATCAGACTTCCGATTGATTTTGCTTGATCATATCACAACTACTTACTGTCTTTGGGCAAAAAAATACATAATAATACATAAAATTGAAGAAAATTAATACACACAAATATGGTAACAGATGTGATGTCAACTTGTCTTTTAAATACAAAGCAAAAAGAAAGGCGTGAAGAATGAAGGACGACTGCATGTGGGTTTTTTTTCGATGGAAAGAGGAAGAGTGCTCCAAAACCTACGTCCTGCTACAGAACAAGCCCTATGACGCTATCTCTTGTACAGATTACTTGAGACTAGTTGTATGGTCACTTGATGAACGAAGATTTCGGACAAGCTGTATTACGCACAAGGTCATTTCAATTTAACTGAATCTTCGTCTTGCCCGCGGCTGTATTATGACCAATTGGCAAAGTGATAATCTCAACGACATGAAAATAATTTGGGAAATAAAGCTTTCAAGAAGAATTGCTAACATACCTCTATTGTAACCTAGGGTGATGGCTCTGATCAAAAGTTTTAAATGTGGTATCGAAGTATATGCAAAGTACGCTATATGAACGCTTTAAAAACCGTGGAAGTGACACTCTTTAGTAAATAGCCCTCAAATATCGTGTATGACTATTTTGGCTTTAAATGATAATATCAGGCGTGAAAATGACGAAGGTCCCCGGTGGGCAGCATTGGGAATTTCGAAATATCCAGGGTCAAAGCTTACACGGCAGCCAAAATTATATAGGTTGACTAATCTACGACTTACCAGTCTGGAGTTATTAGAGAAGAGGTCGCAGGTCAACGTTTGGGCTCCACATGAGTCGAAACAGAAAAAAATCATCAGATTTTGATTAGAATGGTCTCAAATCTGATATATCAGGTCCATTGGATATATTTGCATCATCTACGATTAAGTATATAATGCGTGTCAATTTGAACAAATATCACGATTATTATTTTGCGCGCCGATCTGAAGTCACACTGTAAGGGCATGACTCTCAACTTCAAACCACCTGTGATACGCTGTAACTTAATGGCGTGCCCTTCAGGCCACCAGACAGTGGTGGGCGACAATTCACATCAGCTCTAACCAGTTGTCGGGCTCGCAGATATGAGGCAATGTATATTTTGCAAAACCGTCTAATGTCTTAGGGAAAGGAAATGATCAATACAAATTCAAGAGATCATGGACACTAAGGAATCCATTTCAAACACAATTTCAGCCTACCTCATTTCACAGGTTTCAAAGCATGTTAACAGTATGTAGGTCGGGTCTTATTGTGGAATAACTTTCCATCTGACTGGATGAAGACTTATCGGGCTGAACACATTTCATTTACTTCAGAAAAACTCATTGGGACATTACTGACACATGATATTTGAAAGAACATGATCTAAGAGACCAGTTTATGTTAGTAGCTCATAATAAGAATACGGGTGCTTCATAAGCTTGCATTAGTAATAACATACAGGGCCTAATTATTAACGGCCGTGTAAGTTTCCGTGTTATTATCACAGGTTATCGTTCTGGGTGACCCAAGTGATGACAAAATCACATAATCACAAAAGGACATATTTTTTAACTTTATTTAAACATCTTTTTCCTAAACATTCAACTAAATTATTTTGTTGGCTAAACACTACTTAATTATGTTACTGTAAATGCTTTTGCATACAACATCACTATATTATGTAATGCAATGTATATGTTACTAGTTTAATGATGTAATGTACAGGGTGTCCCAAAAAAAGAGGCTCCTCATTCCGCCCTCTTTTTCTCCTATTTTAAAATAGTTGATCAAGTACATGTTGATATGAAAAGAAGCCATTAACTGTTAGCTTTAATAAACCGAAACAATTATTTCAATCGGCTCATAACTTTTGAAGATATGCTCTTTTAAAGAAATGTACCCGTTTTTCACTCTGTTCACAGAAGAGATTTGGCTACTTCAAAATTAATATTGAAACGTGCATATACCATGCATGAATATAAAACATTCCTCGATGATAACTTTATAAAATAATAACTTTATTTTAGGGAATGGGCTTTATCGGTGGGCTTATGGGTTATGGATTTAAGTGTCATTAATGTGGGCGAAATTGATGTGGGATGGGACTTCTTTTGCTATACTTGCAATTACTTCTGTTTTCCTCGGTTATTTTATGCCTTTTTGTTTTATTATGTTTCTTACTTTCTAACTTTATTGTTTCTTGCTTTCTTTTTATTGACAACATACGCAATTTCTCTTTTTGGAATAAAAGGTAGCCCTGAAAAGGGCTGTTTAGCGTGTCTTTGGTTCTTTTGAAGTGAGTTTACTGCTGCTCTGCCCTCTACCTGGTTGCCTCCATGACGAATACAGGTTTCAGCCCTAGTCCTCATTGCATCAATTGCGTTGCGTACCAACGTTGTGCGACGGATACTTGTGAATATAGCAGTAATATGTTTGCAAAGATCTTGGATTTTGCCACAAATGAAGAAATCAAGTGGTGTGAGGTCTGGTGATCTTGCAGGCCACTCCACAGCATGACCCATCACAACACTCTGTTTGCTATTCGTGGACAGAGTGAAAAACGGGTACTTGTCTTTGAAAGAGCATAGCTTCAAAAGTTGTGAGCCGATTGAAATAATTGTTTTGATTTATTAAAGCTAACAATTTATGGTTTCTTTACATACCAAAATATATTTGATCAACTTTGATCAAAAATAGGCGAAAAAGAGGGCGCATTGAGGGGCCTCTTTTTTTTGGGACACCCTGTTCAACAATGTAATGTAACGTAACGTAATGTCTTGAAAAGTTTATTGACCAACATTTAAGCGGTTTTTTTTGGCAAGCTCTGTGTGCCCATTTGAAATGTTACAAGAAAGCTGTTGGTGTGTGGGGTGCTTACACAAGTGTTTAACCCTGTACTTTGAATGTATTATGTTCATCGTCAATATTAATTATTATTATTTATATCAGGCTTTTGAGCGATACAATAAAACTGTATATTGTACAATATTTTCAAAATACCCGGATGCAATACCATATTTCTTGAATATTGTACGAGTATCGCGTACGCGTCGCGCGTTACCATGGTGACGGCACCAACACGCGTCATGATACAACAGCACAACAATACACTACCGACATCGTAACGGCTCACAGAAGATTTCGTACTGTATAAACAAGTAATATCACAAACTTAATTCGCGGCAATTCTGGATGATGATAACCTTAGGAAATATAATCCACATCTACAAATAAACCTATATACTCCGAAATTGAGAGTAAAGAGCAGAAAACAAGCTTAAATTTTCATTTTACCGCATAGCAAAAGCCTGATATAAATAATAATAATAATATTGAATGGCTTATTTTCGTGTGATACAAGAATATATTGCACTCGATAGAAAAATATTGCACTCGTCTTCGACTCGTGCAATATTTTTCTATCTCGTGCAATATATTCTTGTATCACACTCAAAGCCATTCAATATTATATAAATATCAGCAGTATATACTTAATCGATGATTATCAAAAATACATGGTTTGATAATGAATGTAAAAAAACGAAAGCTATGAAATTTTCTTTGCTCCGTAAATTTAGAAGAACAAATAACATGAGTGATTTTACCAGATATAAAAATGTTAAAAGTGTGTATAAAAGTTTGTGTAAAAACAAGAAATTTCAGTACAAACAAAATCTCCAGCAGAAGTTAGAGAATGTAATTTCTAATCCAAAGCTATTCTGGAATACTGTGAAAAGTATCCTGAATCCACATAAGACTGTTGCTCAATCCTCGTTGAGTATGGGTGATTGGTATCACCATTTCAAGTGTGTTTTTAGTCACAATGACCATGTTGGAAATGACATCCACCTAAATGGCGCTGAAAACAATGAGAACTCATACAATGATTTAATGGAGATTCAAGTTGATGATGACCAGGAATGTGATATTGATTTGAATTCACCTTTAAGTATGGAAGAAATAACAAATGCCATTTCTTCTTTGAAGCCAAATAAGGCACCTGGGCTAGATGGCCTACCTAGTGACATTTTTAAACATGCTTCTAGTGATGTTCTAGAACTTATTCATACATTGTTAAATCATTTGTTTAATAACGGTGTTTTTCCAACTGCGTGGAGTAGAGGAATTATTGTACCCATACATAAAAAAGGTTCTATGGAAGAACCTGGTAACTATAGACCAATAACATTGCTTGATGTATTTGGGAACATTTTCACCTCTATTCTGCATACAAGACTCGCTGATTGGTGTGATCAAAATAATAAAATTCCGGAAAATCAAGCTGGCTTCCGTAAAGGATATTCGACTGTGCATAACATTTTCACATTATACAGTGTCATTCAAAAGAAACTTCTCCGATCAAGAGGGAAATGTTATTGTTTATTTGTTGACTTCAAACAAGCTTTTGACTGCGTCTCAAGAGAAAAACTTATGGCGAAATTAATCTCCGTTGGAATCAGAGGTAAAATGAAGAACATTTTGACAGGCTTAAACAAAACCGTCAAAGCCTGTATTCGCAAAGGAAATACTATCTCTGAATTTTTAACATGTACTACTGAACTCAAGCAAGGCTGTCTACTTAGCCCATTACAATTTGCTCTTTTTATTTCTGAAATGTCAAACTTTCTTGATAATAACGGTGCTCATGGATTTCAATTGTACCCTGATATCACAGAGATCAACTCACTTTATTATTCGGTTTGAACTGGGAAATGAAGGTTAACATCAATAAAACTCAAATCATGATTTTCCGGAAAGGAGGGCGCATTCGAAGAGACGAAGCTTGGTTTTATCAAAACAATCGCCTTGATGTTGTTAAATCGTACCGTTACCTGGGTATTCAATTGTCTACTGGTAATGCATGGGGCAGAGCGACACGAGCATTGGCTGATCAGGCGAGTAAGGCGTTGAACGCACTTAGAAAAACGATGTCTGCCGTTGGAAATATTTCTTATGACTCATACTTCAAGATATTTGATACAACAATTTTGCCTATTCTTACATACGGCTCTGAAATCTGGGGTTACAAAAATATGATTGCATTGAAAAATTCATTTCAAAGCATGTAAACATTTTTACAGATATCTCAAAACACTCCCAATAATGCTGCTGTTGGTGAATGTGGTAGACTTCCAATTTATGTTACTGGTATGAGTCGTTGTGTTAAATTTTGGTTCCAACTTCTAAATATGGACAATAACAGGTATCCAAAAAATGCTACCTTATGTTATTGTATCTTGATGACAGAGGTAAATCAACCTGGGTAATGCATGTTAAAAACATTCTTTTAATGCATGGCTTTGGCCACGTTTGGTACAATCAAGGTGTTGAAAATGAATGTCTTTTTATGTACATATTTAAACAAAGACTTGAAGATGTTGCAAAACAAAACTGGTATTCTGATGTAACTTCACTTGATAAGCTACGCACGTATTGCACTTTCAAGTGTCAATTGACTCCTGAAAAATATCTTTTTGATGTAAAACACGCCTCATATAGGCGTTTTTTAGCTAAATTAAGGTGTTCCAGTCATATTCTCAAGATTGAAACAGGTAGAAGACGGAAATTGGATTTGGAGGACCGGGTTTGTGATCTGTGCAGGGATGGGAATATTGAAGATGAATATCATTTTGTCATGGTCTGCAAGTTTTTTGATAAGATTCGTCAAAAATATCTCCCATGGATCGGAACCGAGTCCCCCAAAATTCATTTCACTCATGAGTTCAGATACACCATCTGACATCAGTGGTCTCTCATTATTTGTTTTTCACGCTATGAAACTTCGTGAAATGATTGAATTTATGTAATTATTTCTTCATGTTATTTATATGTCTTCCTCATATGTAATTATTATATTTGTAGTGCAAAGGGCCAAGGGCCTATATGTACAAATAAAATCTAAACTGAAACTACTATCAGCAGTAACATAGATACTTCATTAATACTGAAATCAGCAGTCAGTCACGATTATTATTTCCTCCACCGATCTGGAGTCACGCTGTAAGCAACAAGAATCTCAACGTTAAAACACCTGTAATATGCTGTTATTTAATGATGAACCCCTCAGGTTGCCAGACAGTGGTGGGCGACAATTCACCTCAGCTCTCCGTAGTTTAACGGGCCTCATCTTTTTGATGAATATTTTGCGAAGTATTCACATGTCTAGGGGGAGTAAATGTGTCGATACGAATTCGGGAACTTTATGGCGAAATTAAGGAATCCATTTCATAAACAGTATAATCCCACATCATTTCACAGGCAGCTTCAATATAATACAATAAAATGCTAAGATCCATTTTTATGGATTCATTTTCAAACTGACTGGATGTCGATTTACCGGGCTGAACAAATTTCCTTAACTTCAGAAAAACGGTTATGAAAAAGTCTTAGGACATTACCGAGATTTATATGTTCTACATATTCTATGAGAACAGTTTATGTTAGTATCACATAATAAAAATACGCGTACTTCAAAAACTTTCATTAGCAATAACATTGAATTAATAACGGCTGTGTAAGTTTGCGTCTTATCACAATAGTTATTGTTCTGGGTGACCCAAGTGATGATTTTGGTAATTCCACAACAACTTCAAACTTAACAGGAAATATCTACAATTAGTCTCTCTTCAATTATAGCTTTTAGGGTTGGTAATATGATTTCTTTTTATTCAGCTTTTTAAAAGTGGATCATATACGTGACTTGGCAAAAATGAACTCTATATCAAACCAGTCAACAAGATAGAAAAGGTAGAACACGGCCTTTGCCACGATTGTCAACCTTTCAGAATAGGAGGCCAGGGGCAAGTATTTCAAACTACATTTTAGTAATGACAACTCTTTTCAAATCGACTACATGTATTTTACACTTTTTCCTCGTTACTTTTTAAGTCTCGTGACTTGTTCATTGCTGCAGCCTACAAATGCTTAATTCACGTCATGTTGAAGATACTAGAGAGATTGCGGAGAGGCGTTCACTGCAAACGCCATACGGGTTACGGATTTCTGCATTTTGCGGTAGAACGTCATAGTCCCGTTCACATCCAAACTAGCCTCCTACACAGCCAGTTTGTGTCGGTTCTAACGCTCGTCGTTCCTAGTATGTTCGTGATAGCCGCATAGAGTCTGAACCAAGACTACGTGTAAACGCAATTGCAATCATGATGGCGCTATGCTGAGACAAATAATCTAAAGGTAATAGGAAGGACCCATTGATTCACCTTGGGTGCATCGAACCAGAGAAGATTATCTTCTTTCATCGAACTACTTTCCTCGGTATTGATATGCAAATACGACTGGCTGTATCTATAATGCTCTAAGCATTCAGTCCAGATTAGCGATATTTGAGTTTTGCGGGCTATTGGAAAATGAGTATAGGCCTATGTTCACAAGTGAATGCTATTTGTCTAAATAATCTAAACAGAGTTTGGTGTTGGATGCCTAGGAAGTCTTGGTGTATGTTATTCGAATAACAAGAAACAAACTCCATTATCATATAAATAATACCTTGTTTACTTTCTAAAGCAAAATGAACATAGATAATCTAATATGCCTAGTTCAATTACTACCCAGCAAACACAAATATATTACAGAAAACGTTAAATGTCGGGTTAAAGGTTATGTGAGGGTCAAGGGCATTAAAAGTTTTAATAACATTCAAAAAACCTTTTGTTCAAAACTTGCTGATAAACGTTCTACCACAATAGACACTTAAATATGTTTGCCAAATGATATTTTACTATAGCATTTCGAATTTTGGCTTAAAATGTTGTTGTTTTATTTTTTCAGTATAACACGAGTTTTCATGATTTTATATAAACATACATCGATATGTTATCAAAACGATTTAACTAAAACCAAAAACACATGCATTACCATGTTTTAAAAACATTTTGGAGTTTGCTGAATAGTATCCATAAGCAAAACACTTTGACAGCTGTTTAATGCACAACGAAAAAGCAAGGCGAAAAATAGCGTTGCACGAACTTCTGTTCCCAGTCCCAAACAGACAATTATACCGCATTTATGCCGTAACACGACACAATCTTGCCTAAAACGCCTCTTCGCAAGCTGATTTTTGGACGGCATTTTCCACACACAAATGAATAGGCAATCTGCCCGTTCGAATTCGCGTCGAAAAAAAATCGAATTTTGTTCACTTCTTCTTGTCTATACGAGATCAAATTTTAACCCCCAAAATGGATTTTATTACATGTCGGACTCTACTTGTTCTATTAGGATACTTTGGTTCGTTTCATAACATGATAAACATAACATTTTTCTGCATTTTATAATGCGTTTTTTTGTCATTTTGGAACGTCATTTTTTGCTACCAACCCCAACGTAATCGCCTTACGGTAATTCCACGATTGACCAATTCACAATAGATTTCACCCTCTAGAGGGCATAATAACCGATTTTCGACTAATGTAGCTTGCCGTACGCGTTCCCGTGTCACGTTTCACGTAAATTTCGCAATCTCTCTACTGAATTTGTCAAACATGTGGGGCATTCGGTCTGCTTCACGGTCACCAAAGGAAACCTGATTCCTGAGAAGGAGGATAAGAAGATCTTCATTCTGTTGAAGTTCTATGTTGGACGAAAAGTCAATCAAGTATCCAGTTTCCTTGTGGGAAATCGACATATTGATTTGAGCATCCAAGAGAGGTATAGTAAAATATGTGCATCTTTTGATTTTGTATAACATATGTTATAAGAGTCCTTTAATATTGTTTCATCACTGACAGCAACCACGTGACCCAAAACATAACGCAACTCTTGCTTGTAACATGGCATATAGTCGGGTACCAAGTTGATGCTTGCAAAATAATATCGGTCCCACATCCTATCGAGTTCTTGAATTTTACGGGCATCACCCTGAAATGAAATGGCTGTATATAACTTCTATAGTTAGATAGTATTAACTGAAACGAATCGTGTAACTTTGCGGTATCTTAAACATGATATACTAGCTATCACACCATACATAATTATTGACGGAAATGTCATGCATGTGATCCACATCCCAGATTATTACTTTTCACTGACAATGGAATTAATATGTAGTTCAGATTCTGTGGACGCGTCTCAATATCACCCAATTCGATTTCCGCTATAAACAGACTGCTAAGTTCATTACTTGTGTTCAATAGGAAGACATTTGGGATATTGTAAAGTGCATGTGACTGTAATGACATGCATTTTTGGTTGGTAAACTTTAAAGGATGTGTCAACGACTACCCATTGTGTTTCTCGCCGAATTCGATAAAATGTGCTGTCTGTGGGATCTGAATGTAAGATGATAATTGGCATTAATCTTTTACCTACCAAAACATACAGTGTAATTAAACAGGAAAACTGAGGAGCGAAGTAGAAGAAGTACTCACTCGTAGAAATTAAAGACTTAGTAGTTCGGATTAAGCTGTTTAGATGTCATATTTCCAGAAACTAAATGTGTTCGACAGTGTTTCAGTCTTCATAATAACTTAACTTCATAGTAATCACAATATGAATACCATATTTAAACTAATAATTTTTGGTAAAAATTCCAAATAGGGTGCAACTTACTAGACTTGAGATACAGTGTTCGTTTACAGAGTTTAGGGTTAGGGTTTAGGATAGGGTAGTCGTGTAATAAGACTAGTAGAGTTGCACCCTATTCGGTAATAGCTAATAGTCCCCTTCTAACAAAGACGATATCAAAGAAGCACATATGAATGAATGAAGCTATGAATACCATACTTACACTAATAATTTTAGTCCCCTACCAACAAAGATGATAGCAGAAATCACACGCAATATATATAAGACAAATAAAAAATGTTTCCAATTTCGATGAAGCACTGAACTGCGGATTGTCTATATTGTTCCACAATCGAAGTGCTGCAACCGCGAACGCACGATCACCGTAATTAGTCTTAGTGCGAGGTCCGGGCCTGAAGAGAGGCTGCGACGAGCTTTGAATATAAACTACTGAAGTATAGTCAGCTAATAGCATTATGTACTTTGGTGTAATACCATTGCAGTGACATTATCATTCATTTGTTAAAGTACAAGTAAATTTACCTTCATCATAAATAAAATGACAATACTTGATTTTTTTGTGAACATTATGGGATATTTAAAATTCTAATTCATTGTTAGGCCTTTGGATATGATCAGATGATCATTGTGCGTTAATTCCAGACGTCGCTTAACCCGCCTTTGCATCACCAACATCTTCCGAGTACCATGGTGAGTTCGTTCTCGGGCATGTTTATCGAGTAGCCCAGGAAGCACCAGGATAAACTATTTAGCATTCTGTTAACATGTTAATTATATCCGTTAATTCAGGCCAGTGAGGCAACATGACCCCTTGGACACCTGGTACGCCTTTAGCACATCGATAATCACGTAATATGAGAACGTAAATGAAGCAAAACCTATGTCAATTGGTCAAAATTTGCCCCATCTCCGGTTTGGTGTGAAAAGAATATTTAGAGAATAACAATTATTACAAATTATTGTTATTTCGTGCACCTATCTAAGTCACGTTGTGAGCGCAAGCCTCTCAACTTCAAACCACCTGTAAAATGCTGTAATTTAATGACGTGCCCTTTAAGCCGCCAAAAGCTGGTGCACGAAATTGACCGCAGCTCTTCCCAGTCGATATTTCGCGAACCCGTTAAATTTCTAAGGAAACGGAATGTGTCGATAGCTATTCGGAACATCGTGGAAATTAAGTTTGCCCTTAGGAATCCGTTTCAAACACAATTTCAGCCCACATCATTTCACAAGCAGTTTCAATATAGACCTTACACCTGTTAAGAGAGCCGTTAAACACTAAATTAACAGTATGTAGGTCGGGTCTTACGGATTCACCAAAAAATACCTCTGAAACTTTCAATGGTAATATATAAAAACGAAAGTGTATAAAGTGATATTAATAACACAGCATAACACAAACTGCACACTAAAATCCAAAAGAACTACTCCAAAATCCCAGGGAAAGATACCCTAACCGAAAGCTACCCGATAAACCAAGGTATACACTAGAAGACAAAATCTGTGATCGGTTGACAAATCCGTCAAAAATCTGTAAAACAATATAGATTTTCAAAGCAAAATGTTTTTCAGTGATACAACCGTTGACTCGATGCAAGACAAAGAAATAAATGACCCTCTGGCAAAGAGACACCCCCAAAGATTCCAAAATGCCAACTCATGATAATGGGGATAATACCCTAAAGATCCTTATTTTGTTTATTACATTATAGTGCAGTATCTCAATGGCTGTTAGCAGCTCTTCTGTTAATTTGCAATTTCTCTGTATCAATATAAAAATACATACATGCATACACAATACAAAACTTTTATTCGATATACAAATACATTTGGGCACTGAAGTGACATACATAAATGATCAAATATACAAACAACTTGGTAAGCAAACTGATGAATAGCCTTCATAATCATGTAAATCGTGTTTGGGGATTATTGATGGATGGATGGATGATAAATGTGAAATAGGAGAAAGAAATGGAAATAGGAAGGCGAGAAGCAAAGGTCCTCACGGAGAGATACTTATTTCCTGAGTCAAGTAATACGACGCCAAAGATACGGATAACAAACGGAAACTGTTTGCTGGTAACCACCATCAGATGATCATGTCTGTGATAGATTCTTTGGTGGATGAAATGTTAAATAAATGTTAAATAAATGATCGACGTTGTCTGTGAAGAAATCGACAATTTGATTTTTATTGCCTCTGAGTGGTCTCTCTCTCTCTGATATCGTGTGTAATGTACCGGAAATAAGAGACATGGGCCGTTTTAGTGAATACAAGCTTGTTTAATTTAAAATAATTATATCAGAAATAAGATATGGAAAAATAATGAATTGTTCAATAGCATGGCAATTGTATTAAAACTATTTACAGAATCAAGATTATAATTATTACAATTATAATTTCTCTCTTATACTAGGCGATTGTTTTTACAGTAGCTGACTTGAGCTGTTAAAGCGACATTTAACCCCGACATTTATACCTACTGTCGCTATGACGTCATTATGTGAGTGCACTCATGCAAATTTGGGAAATTCTGGCTATGTACAAAACTATGACTAGGAGTCAAAAATCTGTTATTCCGTTGACAAATCCGTTAAAATTATGGCCCAACACTGATTTTCACGGGTTTTTAAACCAGTCATAGATAGTTCACGGAAAATTGTCTCCTTGCAAGAATCCAGAGATGGATTTGACTGTAGCTCGCCCACCCCCTCTATGGTCATTTTTGATGGCCAGTCATACCCCCGGGTAAGGTGCTGGGTAAAATTGTATCACTAAAATGAGCGCAAAGGATAGAACGGTTAACTTATGCTGTTTGGGGTTAAACACGCGAGTTTTTTTAAGACGGATAACAATTCTGGTTGGGGTTGTACAATGTCCTCTTAGTTCGTAGTTGTAGGGTTAAAACAGCTTATTCCATTTTGTTTATTTCAGTTTTTGTTTTGTTGCTATTTATTTACTTTCTTTTACAAAAAAAAAAACGGCAGTCAATTTAGCTCAATCGACTATGGTGCGAGAGGTTGCGGGTTCGAACCCTGGTGGTGCCAAGTACGCTCTCGTAGAAAAATTAAGTTATCTTGAAATTCCCCTGGACAAGGAACTTACTGCTACTTGTCTCGTTGTAACCCGTACGAAACTCGAGGAGCTTATCCTGGTTGTGAAGGTTATTTGTGGAATGCCTAGGGCGTGCGCTCTTGAAGCAGCAACGTCCCTGAATTGTTGTTAAATGGTTTATGGAATGATGTGGGGCCTTAGTGGTCAGCGACAACCTGTGAAGTGTGCTGAGGCTTCAGTGGATGAACGTCTAGGCGTTGTGCCTGTACGTAGACCACTATAAATCACTGCGCATTTAAAAAAAATCTAATTCGCTGAACGACAAATACATGTGTTCAAAATGTATAATTATTTTTTTTAAAGGCAATATGTAATTTAAACCAGAGGTCCTGGATTGAACTCAGATGGGATCACAATAATTCATATTTCTACGGCGAAATTGCTGTTGACCCAAATACTAATACAATACAATAGTGAAGGCCTACAAGTGCACCTCCTGACTGAATAATTTAGAAAAATTGTGGAGATGGCAGATGGCTACGAACTAATTATGGTTTGTATGTGACTCGCTGTCGGCGAAACTCAAACACAGAGAAATGTAATCTAATAGCCAATGTTCGAGTTGTGATTGATTTGATATACATTGCCTGCAATATTATGTGTTAAGGTGGCATTTCATCAAATGCTCATATTTCAATACAGGTACGTATAACACTATTGTATTGTCTCATTTTCACCTACATGATCAACGGGACACATGTAATCCAAAATCTGTCAGCAAGATGACGGGATAGAATGTTTTTGAATTATACCCTACATTTATAGCTTCCACGTCCTCTTTCTCGCTCCCTTTATATGCCGTTTTATATATAACTCCTAATGGCTATACCCTCTGTCCTCTTTGCCTCTCTCCCTCATTCTTTTTTCTCTTTCTCATCGTTTCTCTCTTTAGACTTAGTTTTATTTTTCTCATCCGAAGTGCGTTCAAAACGCTTCTGAAATATACATGCACCTTTTAGGTTTGATATCCTATGTGCTTGTGAGCTGAAGGCAACCCCGGTCAAGAATGAAGTAAAAACGAGTCTAGATTTGATTTTGGCGACAGTGTAATTACATTCGATACAGGCACGTTTTGAAATTGGCGTTTTTTGTTTCGATCCGCCGAACATTGACATCGCCACATTTCCGGGACCATATTACTCAACACGTTGCCTGTTATCATGTCAGCCTGTCATTATAATTTTGCAAGTAATATGTGGGTAGTGTGCTTTTTAAACAATACCGTACAGACATATGCAAAAAACGAAGCGTTTTATTAAATCACGGTTGTTTGATGGCATGTAAACTGTAGTCATTTTTTAAGAAAATGTGAACAATGATGGAGCAATTTATCTTAAATCTTGTTTGCATGTTTAGAAGGGGTAGACATATAAAATAGTATTAGAATAATTAGTAAAAATAACAAATGGCAAGGAACTTTTAAAAACACTTGAAATGTATGTAAATATGCAATTTGCCAACAAATATACATTTTTTATAATAAACATTCCACAAATATGAAGAAAAATATGAATAATTTGATATAAAACGAGACTCTATGGCCTATATATTTGAACATTACACATTGTTGTGTTATAGACATTAATAATGATAACATCAAACAACCGTGAAATTTTTAAGGTTCTTCCAATTGACCATATATCCGTAGAAGGTTATATTCACATATATATGACAGGCACTATGATATGGAGATGGCACATTACTACTGTTCACTGTTCACTGACATTTCAGGTGCATCTCAATATCACCAAATTCGATTTCTGTTCATAACGGACTACTAAGTTAATTACATGTGTCCAATCGAAAGACATTTGGGAAATATTAAAGTGCAAGAGTCGTGCAGGGATGGTGCCTATGTACAAGTGCATAGATCTTTGAGGAGTTTTAAAGCTCCGGGTTTGAGCCGAATTATATTCGTTATTATGTTCTATATTTGGAATCAGGATGTATCGTAATCTGTTTGGCATTAGCCAGAAAGATAAGAAAGGTAACCGTTGAAACAGGTAAATACCCCGGTAGATACGTGTTACCAACACAACATGCCCGTCTTATTGAACAACTACCGGCAAAGGGGATTTGCCATTTGATCTAATAACATATCGTCTAATATCCATTTCGTCTATATCTATTTGGTCTAAACCAACGAGGTCTATTATCCATTACGTACAATATTCATTTGTCCAATATCCGTTTTGTCCGATAACCAACTAGATCCAAAACAATTTAGTCTAATGATCAATAAGTTTAAACAATTTAGTCCAATAACCGTTTGTTGTAATACGCATCTGGTCTATAATCATTAAGTCTAATAGCCGTTTGGTTCATACCCATTTGGTCTAACAAGCTCTTAGTGTACTGACCAATTTGCTGCATAAAATATGTCATAAATGTCAAATAGGATTGTTAAAAGTTATAATTTTAACGCGCTTGGTCTAGTTGATACTCTACATCTGTATTTTAAAGAAACCTAAAAAGCTTATGCCAATCTAGGGTTTTTGCATCGTCACTAAACCAATCAAATTTACGCTCTTCTAGCTAATTGGTTAGCTGACCGCACCAGGAGTGTGGTCACAGGTCGACAATGGCTTAAATAGCAGAGAGATCTTCTTGATGGACAGCGCAATCCATTCATGGATAAATAACCAATTACGTCGTTAGTTAAGAGACGAAACGCTCTATTAGTCCACGGACGTGACAACAAAATCCGTATACATATGACAGGTGATTGCGTATGTGTATTCGTCAACTTTCACAATGAATGCCCTGTACATTCAACTCCTAGATAAGGCTCTCTATATACAAAGCGATCATTTGGTCGCGGTTATAATAGTCTTCGTTTTCCATAAAGACACGTATATCTTCCTGACGCGACATTTATCCATGATCTAAGAGGTGTAAACGCGAGAACAATCCGCAAAGGTAAGACAAGATGAAGACATGGAAACAGTGTGTTAATGCAGGTGTGATGCTAACTCTTTAAATATCACTGAATATATATATTTTTAGCATAGACTAGACCAGGCGCTTTAATATGATAAGTATTAACAACCCTATTTGACAT
Organism: Amphiura filiformis; assembly: GCF_039555335.1. Lineage (NCBI taxonomy): Eukaryota > Metazoa > Echinodermata > Ophiuroidea > Amphilepidida > Amphiuridae > Amphiura > Amphiura filiformis. The sequence goes on from NC_092628.1 coordinate 6,264,848, forward strand.
CTTTGACATATTGTATGCAGCAAATTTGTTCAATAGGGTACTTCATCATATTATTCAAAACTGAATCCCAGTTTAGCAACGGTTTTAGAGACAAATTCAATTGAAATATTGAACGCAAGTAGCCCAAGTTTATGGTGGTTTGACCTCATCATTTCTAAATGCTGTCTAACAAATTGTAAGAAACCTGACCACTCATGAAACTCGCCATGCTTGTCATCTCGTTTCATCTTTTTTTACATGGCGATTTTTGCATTGGTAGTACTGTTCCTTGCATTATAGGAATTCAAGAATCACAAGACCTGCAACGTATAGCGGTGGTATTTGAATCCTTCTAGACGCTCGCTATGAAGTGGTCTATGCAATTTTTCACTAGCATTCGCAAGATGCTGTGAACGACCAAATCACACTAGTTGAAAATGGTTACTAACCTTAAACATTTTTTGATCTATTAATTTCGATATACATGTCTCTCATCCGACATGTCCGAGAAATGTCACTCCAACCTTGACACCGTATCACGGGTCAGTACTTTAATGCCACAACATTCAGTCGGGTGCTCCTTCTTATTATTAATTGATTTATTAGTTTAGTTGACTTGGATAAAAGAGAACATTCATAGATATATTGCTTACTAATATAACCAACAAAGTCGGAAATAATAAAATATATAGGATATAAACATTGCACATGTCAATTTAGCCTTTTAAAAGCACTCCCTGTAGGAAGAAATATATCATATTACAATATTGCAAAGACAAACTACAGAGCATACCGGTTATTGTATTTCGTGATGTCTGAAACACTGGACACGTATGGAGGAAGGCATTAGCAATACTTCATAGAGAGTAAAACACAAAATTCCCTCCAGAAATTTGCATTGCTTCTTATGTCTTGTGAAGAGGAGACTACAATGCAATATTGTTTTATTAATAATGACCTAAGATATAAAACCGTCCAAATTTTAAAATATTAATCAGCGCATATTACGCTCTCATGTCGTATTCGTTTCTACATGTATGGAGTTTGGATTGCTAGGATAAAAATTATATATAAGTGTCTCTTGAAAGATTTATTTATTGTATACTAAATATTTTGACAGTACAACTGCTATATCGTTGTTGTTTTATGTAACGGTTTCAAACTAACAACCTAGAACCCTCATTGCGCCCTCTTTTTCTGCTATTTCTTAAAAGCTGGTTGATCAATAAAACATGATCTATCTTGATGTGAGGCAAAGGATGTTTTTAAAATCACATCGCCAGTGATGAGCTTTTATGAAGAATGATATTGATGAGTGTGCAAATCAATTGAATATTGTAATGTGACCTGAAGCTGAATGGTATATTATAAGAGATATGAGAGATGGAAACCCCTTGCAAGAGTCGGTGTGTAATGACATTTTGGGAACCCTCTCTTATGCAATCAAGTTGATCAAAAATCAAGTCAAATCATATTATGGATCTTTGGGAACCCCCAGTAGTTCAACTTGTACATTGGATTGCACCATTAGGAAGATAGCCTAGCTCTTTTTGAAATAGCTAGTTGGTGAGTCCAGTTACCACTCTGGTATATTAGAAAGATGGGATAGTCTCTCTCTTGTCAGTTCTCATTGTTATGATCACTAAATTGACCCAGGCCAAAATCACCTGCTTCCGAGTTCACTCAACAGCCAACGCACAAACACACTGTTTATTATATAACACCTTAGTTACTATTTAGTGCAGTATGGCTGTCAATCAACTAACAATGCAAGATCATACAAGAATCAATCTTAAAGTTACTACAAAGAATATCTTTAGCTATGTCTACTTAACCAAGACTGGATATCTTGATTGGATGACTTTCTGAAGAGATTCTGTGGATGGTCTCAGTTCTTGATCCACGATCCGGTAATGTCCAAGATCCTGTCTAATCTCAGTCCAAAGTATATTTTCACTATCCTAGCTGCTATACCAGTGTTCACCAAAGGTCTTCTATGCTGACCATAAGCTCCTCTCTTGGCGATCTCTTGAGCAAGCTTTCTGCTCCACTTGACAGACAGATTATGTTAGTCCAGCAAATTGTCACAGTTCGTGAATGGATATATGTCATTATAGTATTATCCAAATGTTTCCAGAAACCTGCACATGTAACTTAATATGAATTTCTTGATCACTTTAATCATTAGCATTCCAGAAAATTCTATGACTTGCCAGAATATTGCAAATTCAAACAAATGGAGATAAATATCAAAACTAGTGAAAATTATTATTTGATGTCAAAATACATAACTTTTAATGAATATTATGGAATATTTTGTGGGTGCATAAAATCATGAAGAGAGTTTGTAGGCTCTCTCTATAATCTTTTGTAGTAAATGTGTTTTAAAAGAGATACCCATGTGAGCCAGTCAATTTACATAGCCAATTATAAGCTATTATTCCAACAATATAATCGATTATTTCGAGTGCAACAAAGTGCCTGATTAAGGTACTTTTATTTTGCAGACTGTGTGTTTCTAAGCGTTTCTTTTATGTTAAAATATGATATTATATGGTCTTGCCGCCCTGTAGTTTGCATGTTTGTATAATTAATTAACATTTAAAAAGTTTGTTTCTAAAAGGCACTGAAACCAATAGCTGCTTTTTAATGACATTTAACAATTGGAATGGATATGGCTGTAGCTCTAGCATATTTTCGAACTATTTTCAAAATTTTGTCCCTAAAATGTCTCCAATGCAAAGTCTTAAAACGGCTGCCATTGAATTTAGTTCCTATTATTATTATATTATTGTTTATTTGTTTTTGTTGTTGTTGTTGTTTTTTTTTTTTAAAACATTTCATATAACTATTCCAGTGGTCCAATGTTATTGGATTGGCAAGGTTACTCTTAGGAATATCTTCACTGTTGAAACTGTTGAAACAATCTGAAATTCTATGCCGTTGATTCTTAGTATATGTGCCATAGTAAAACAATACAGTATTGTACAATACTCCCCGGCTGAATTTAGAGAAATTGTGGAGAAAGTAGATGACTACAAACCAATTATAGTTTGTACGTGACTCGCGAACGGTGGATGTCACACACAGAAACCGTAATCGAATAGCCAAAGTTCTTGTTGTTATTTATTTCATTTATTAAGATGCCATTTCATTCAGCGCTTATTTTCAATAAACGTATAACAATTGACGGAAATGAGGTCTCTATTTTGTATGTGTTCTACATAGCAAATAAAAGTTGTTAGCAAGACGACCAGATTAAATTGATTCGAATCATATTCCTCTCACTGACAGTGCCTCATTTCAAATATTGAGTTTTAGTTTTGGTTTTGGTCACGTGCTTTCCTATTATCCTGCCTAAGCTCTTGACTCACATGATAATTGAAAAATTGTATGACAGAGATTCGGTTTTCATTTCAATTTCTTATAATATGATGTGAAGAAGAAAATCACTTGGTTTGAAGTTACCTGATCTAAGTATACAAAAGAAATCTTTAAATTTTGCAGTGCAATATTCGCGAGAAGAGAAATCGAGCATGTCGATCTACATTGAAAAACGTAGTTTAGAAAACCCAATAGGAGAGCTCGAGATAGAGGAGATATCGAATGTGGGGGAAGCGAGGAGGGGGAAGGGGGAGACACTCAGGGAAGAGGGGGTTATATAGGTGGGGGAGATGGGAGCATAGGTAAGAGGAATGGGTTGTGCTTACCGGGGATAATAAACTAATTCATATTCAAATTCTCCCTTTCCTCTACCATTCTTTTTCCTTTCTTCATCGTTTGTTTCCTTATTTTATAGAACACGTGAACTTAATTTCAAACAATAAGATTCAAACCTTTAGACCCTACTTTTCTTATCCATTGGTTATAAGGTGCATGTAATCAAATGCATCTTTTATGTTTCATGTCATATGCCAGCTAGTGAACTGAAGCCAACCCCGTTCGAAAGTGAAGTAAAACGGGTTTGATTTGGGCGACAGTGTAATTACATTCAGCAGAGGCACGTTTTGAAATTGGCTTTTTTGTTTTGATCTGCGGCATCGCTTCATTTCCGATCGACTATTACATCACGCGCTGCATGTTATTCAGTCTGTCATTATTATAATGTTGCAACTATTGTGTGCGCAGTACTTCGAACGCAGTAATCGATTTAATGTTGGCAGCAATACTTAATGTCAATAACAAATCGGCAGTGATGGCACATACAATCAATTCAATGAAATAAAATAAATAATAACACATTAAATAATAAAATAATTCAACAACGTAAAATATATGCAAAGACCAGAGACTTGCGTTTTCTTACATGTAAATTAGCTTATGACGTTAAATGCTATGAAAGTTAGTGATTGATGAAGTAACTTCTTGTTTTAATCTTATATTCTACCATCACATACGTATGTGTGACCATATGTCCGCGTGTAGAGCATTATAATTGCCACAGACACATCATGCATATGATCTGCATATTACTGCTGTTCACAACATATTAAAAAGTAGCTCGGGTACATTGGGTGCATTTCAATTTTACCGAATTCGATTTCGCTCAAAATGGACTACTAAGTTAATTACACATGTCCAATCGGAAAACATTTGGGATAAAGTGCAAGTGACAGGTAAGAGGGACATTGGTGTATAAGGCAAACCCTTTCGAAAGTGAAGTAAAACGGGTCTAGGTTTGATTTGGGTGACAGTATAATTACATTCAGCAGAGGCACGTTTTGAAATTTATTTTTTGTTTCGATCTGCGGAACATTAACATCGCTACATTTCCGATCGATTATATACATCACGCGTTGTACATTATCATGTAAATTAGCTTATGACGTCAAATGCTATGAAAGTTAGTGAATGATGAAGTTACTTCTTGTTTTAAACTTGTTTTCTACCATCACATACGTACATATGACAATATGTCCACGAGTAGATCATTCATGATGCAGTCATGTCTACAGTAGAATTCACCACGACCTTTGCAGGACTTAAACCCCATTAAAATATATTAAACCAAGATAACACTCATTGAAAACAGCTCAACTATGTTACATCAGATCTTCTCTGGTTAAATTCACACACACATGTGTCTGTTTTACCTGTACAATGAGCAATGAGCAATGAGGTGGTATTATAGTTTCAGTTGGGTGAACGATTATAAAGCAAACGCAACGTAACAATTACCGTGTGCATATTGTTAACCAGATTCTTGAAAATGAGAAACATAATAGCTGTGGGCCGTAATACGGTTTGGAAATAATTTCTTCATATTTTTTGGTGTTATCTGTCGTTTGCATATCCTTCCTAAAACACCAAAGTGCGAATATTTCCAAACACCTAAATTAGCTACAAATTTAGGACATGTTACAAAACTATATTTTCTAGAATTTCAGAAGAGTACTTTAAATATTGACCGGTTATTTTTCACACAGTGACGTTAACTAGGCAATGTACTATTACCTATAACATACACTAAAACACCAAAGTGCGAATATTTCCAAATATCTAAATTAGCTAAATATTTAGGACATGTTACAAAACTATATTTTCTAGAATTATAGAAGAGTACTTTTAATATTGGCCGGTTATTTTTTCACACAGCGACGTTAACTAGACAATTACCCATACTTCTAACATACACTATTTGTAGAGGTTACGCGTCAATGGTAAGTTCACTGTGTATTGTGTATAGGAAAACGGACAGTAACTGCAGTATGTTTAATTGCCACAGGCACATCACAGGCATACCACATTACTGCTGTTCACAACCAGATTATAATGTAGCTCGGGTACATTGGGTGCATCTCAATATTGCCCAATTCGATTTCCGCTCTAAATGGATTACTAAGTTAATTACACGTGTCCAATCGGAAGACATTTGGGAAATATCAGAGTGCAAGTGACAGGTAGGAGGGACTCTAGTGTACAAGAGCACAGATCTTTCGTTGATATATTTTATAGGAAGTATTAAGGGTATACGATGTGTTTTGGTCGAAGCAACCAAAAGACCGATTTACATTATTTAAATCAATGATTTGATAAAAGTTCATTCTACAAATCATATACTTTAAAAACTTGCTTGATTTATTTCTGTAAATGAGTTATGAACGTTTTACAAAAGTGATGTTGTTTCAACCCTCTTTACAACATAACTCATGAACCACTGGACCTACAAAATTATATCTGTGATATTTGAATTTTTCTACACACTCGCCAGGAAATGATCTCTACCATTTGCAAGATGCTGTGAACTACCAAATCGCAACAGTTAAATAGTTGCTAACCTTGCAGCTATGCGCAGAATTTTATTCGATATAAATGTTCAATAATTAGGATTCGCGGGTGTATCATAATCTGTATAATATGTAGCACTAGCCAAAAGACGCCTTTAACCTATTCAACATTGAAGAAGTAAGATAAATACAAAAGACTCGTCTAAACAAAATAACAGTTTACTCACTAGTTTGACCACAGAGAGTGTAGAATTGTCACCCAGTAAAGGATAAGTTATATGACTATAAGTGAGCTCCGTCGTCCCTATTCATGATGCTATATCCTCTTCCAGGAATCTAAATTGATTCATTGATGTGTCTTATAATTGCGTTATAAAGTATGGCTAAGGATTTCCGAATTGCTCCAATCTATGTTTCTGTCAATGTTTTTGTTGAACTGCATGGTCAACAATAGTCCAATATCGAATACAGCATTATGCATAATGTCAACCCATGTTTTTGGTGAAAAAAGAATTGTCTAAATTTACCTCCAATCCTAATCCTACAAACGAACTTCTACCTACTTGATTAGAACGTCACAGGTCGACAATGTGTTAAATTGCTTGAGAGATCTTCTTGATAGACAACACAATCCATTCATGGATAAATAACCAATTACTACTGCATCGAAAAGTTTGCCTGGAGACTTCCTCGGGAAAACACCTACTAGTCCATAGACGTGACTTGAAAATCTGTAAACACAAGTGAATGTATTTGTGTTTTCTGTAACTTTCGTGGATCAAATTTAATTGTATTGCAACTTGTTTGAAGCCCACACATTGTTATTTAAGGCTTATTAAAAGAACTCCAAACACTCTATTTCCCGACCGATATTTTGCTTGCGGTTATAATAGCCTTCGTTTGACGGTATAATGTCACATCACACGTGTTATCACCCTGACGCGACATTTACTCATGATCTGAGAGGGTTTAAATGTGAAGATAAGACAAATTGAAGACAAGGTAATTTGTAACCAACCTGTTACTGCATGTGTGATACTAATTCTTTGATAAGTTATCAAAGCTGACTTACATATGTAGAAAAGCACTTGTCAATAATTATGGCTTTGTTATTCCTAGACTACACCAGGCATATTTTTGATTCATGAACTATACAAACAAAAGTCCAAATCACTAGCTTGTTCCATAAGACAGTCACTATGGAACAGCGATGAATATCTCAAACGATTTCTTTAATCAATTCTTATGGATTTTAGATGGCTACATTATCATGTCTCATCCGATATGCCGAGTCTTGAGTGAATTGATTTAAATATTTAATTTAATATATCTAGGTCGTCTTTGTGTAATCTATCTAGGTACTAAATAAATAAATTAAGTACCCTAAAATATAACTAATAAAAATGAAATATTAAAATAAATAAATATAAAAAGGCACACGTCAAGCTCGCATTTGAAAAGCTCTCCCAGTACATATAATATTCCTATACAGAAAAACAGAGCAAACCAATTATTGTATTTCGTATTGTTTGAAACACCAGACTCGATTGGTGAATGGCATTACCGATTCTTCTTAGACAGTAACGTAAAACTCAACACCAACATACCCTCCAGAGATGTCTTGCAAAGCGGAGACTACAATGCCTCAGTGGCGATTGAGATTGGGTAAAGGAGTTCCCTTACTCTTGACCAGGGACAGGCGATTTGCGCGGAACTTTCTTTCCGCGCAATTCCGCGCAATTTAGGGATACATGATTTGCACTGAAAAAAAAGTTCCGCGCAATTCCGCGCAATTTGCTATTTTTTTCCGCGCAAATCGCCTGTCCCTGCTCTTGACACAGAGGCTGACGACAACAGTGTTCACTGGATTGTCGGGGTGGTCTTTTTTCATCATTAACTTTAAATCGGCTTCTGTATTTTCTTTCCATATTGGCCAGCATGCTCATAAAAAGTTTAACCCTGGCTTGAGCATTGTGTTTGAGCCTGGTCCAATTAGGACCCAGGTGTGTTTCCGCGACCGTTTAAACAAACAGACAGACAAAAAAGCAAATAATGACCTAAGATATAACCGGCGAAATATTAATAAGTGTACATTACCATTACATTTTTGTCGTATGTGTTAAGTTGCAATTGCTTTGAAAAATTGGATCTAAGTTCTTGTTTGTTGTTTTGCTTTGTGTTTTGCTTGTTAGTTTGCTGGACAAAATCAGGACATTTAGCTAATCTGCTTTTAGATCAATGACAAAATTGTCTGTCTTGACGAGACACAATTGAGTTGTTAAAATCACATGGCCAGTAGTGATGAGCTTTTATGGAGAGTAATATTGATGGGTTTGCAAATGAATGAATAATGACGTTTCCAACGAAAACTCTCACAACCACTTCCGTGTGTGAATAATAGATGATTATACTGAAACATACCTGTTTTACCCTCAACTAGTTTATGTTCTAGATATATCAAATATACCATTAGCAACATGTATAATATTACCGATATTACGCACCATACTCATAGCACCGATTGACTGTATCAGAATAGTACAACGATTTCCAAAATATCGCAAACATCACTGGTATCGCTGATAAAATGTACTGTAGTAAACATTTGAAGTAAAATACTATTTTAAACACGACTGACTGCATTAAGGAGGAAATTAGCACAATATAACGAGGAGCAAAAGTAATAAAAGGAGAAAGAAACATTGTCATGGCCCTTTTCTAGTTAATGAAGCTAAAGGCCAATATAAAAGTATTTTCTGAGGTTATACACTTCTCTTGAATTCTGTATATGAGGATATAAAATAATAGATGCAAGCCCAAACAGTTTTGATTAAATTGACTTCATGAACCTAGGGCAAACTGACATATAATAAATTTGAATCATCATAATTTTTTGGACTTGCATCATTTATTTCCGATCCTCGCATAATGTATCGCATTATATTGTGTCTCGCATTGTCTTACGCCCTGCTCACGGCCCTGCAAGGTACTAACACTTCAAAGTGTTCATAGTTCTAGTCACTAGGGTTTAACTCCCCACACAGGCATGGAATACTATGTAATATGTATCATGTTTGCTTCCATCTAGCGACCAATAACCTGACTAAGCTCATACACCTGTGTTTCTTTGATGTCAACTTCATCAGAGATTTTGATCTCCGGGAATTGCACCTGAAAAAGGTCACGATTCACACAAGTCGGACCTCATCTCTACGATCTGAATTGACATGGGTCAGTTTAGTAGGCACAGAACATTCTAAACAAAATGTTATTTTGGGGTTGAAAAAATATTTTGCGAAAAATGTTTGCCCAAAATATTTTTCAATAACGTTTTAAAAACGTTTTCATGACCTTTATATAACCCGACATTTAAATGTTATTAAAAGGTTTTGAAAAAACATTTCTGTGTTTGCTGGGTTCAAATATTTTAACATAATGTTATTTAAGTATTGACACAATATTTGGCAAAATGTTTGCAAAAATAGTTTACAAT